>NC_053025.1:271354979-271673284 GCF_003073215.2 Triticum urartu
CATATGATGCACAGTAAAAAAGATATGCTATTTTCAAAATGCCCACACAATGTCGAGTGTGTGAAAAACAGAGAAAACGAGGGATGAAGTTTTGGCAAGTGTTGGACGTGGTGTGCGTAGATGACAATTGGGACCCACATGCCAATAAAGCCAGCGGCAAATTTTTTGGAGATATTTTCTCTGCACAGGTGGAATCAAACCCGGGCGGAATAGTTGTCAGGTAGTGTCACTCGGCCACTAGGCTAGTTCAGTTGTTTCGTTACTAATAAGGCACTTCCTTAGGTGGTCAGATCTCCTCCTAAGCCTTTGTGCGCTCGCCACGACGCCGCTATCTGCCATTGTGAACATGTTGAACAAACGAGAGGAATCTGGAGAGGACTGTACGTGGAGAGGCGGACAGTCGGGACGCACCAGGTCTATGGCCGTACGCAAGCAAGTGCCTCAACGAAAAAATACTTCCTCCTAATGCTATACTGACGTTGGGGCCCACGGGTTTTTCAACATTGTTACATTTTTTAGGTGCTTCAACGTAGTTACTATAGGAGATAAATTCACAACGAAGCTGGGGAGGTATCATTTATTATCACTGGGGCAGCAAGTATCATCTGAGTTTTGGGCTGCCCCGTCTAGGCTTTCTTTTTTAACATGCCCAGCCCACGACCTCGGATGGGAGGTCCATAGGCTTGTTTATATTTTCTTGAGGGTCGTCATGTATCGACCGGCCTATGGACCACCCATCCGAGGTTTTATTTTTCCTGAAACATCCGCAACCCAATTTATGTATTTTTTTTGTAGAAAACGCAGAGGTCTGTTCTATTTTTCTATATAATAATAGGAACACCTGGTCCAACTTATGTTTCCCTTCTAACTATATTATATATATTTAAATTATTTTATATGTTATTATATATTATTGTTATGGTCATCATATATTTAACAGATACTTACATATGTAATAAAACAATATCCCAGATCTTATTAACTTATAAAAATAATTTCTTAACAATAAAATCCTGGATTTTTTTGGGAATGAAAATCCTGTTGATTGTGTACAAAAGCTTGGTAAGACATAAGGACCAATGTAATAATAAATCACTTATTATTTAAATATACATATATATAACAAAATGCTTAGCCCCTGTTTATTTTTTGATAACATTGCTTCGCCCACCCCAACATTATAATTAGAATCAGCCCAACAAAATCATGTATTTCGAGAAAGTGCAAATGCCCTGTAATTTTTTAGGAAAAACATAAATGGGCCACATGGACGCTACATTATTTTTTCACCCAGCCTAGCTAATGGACTGTAATTCAAAAAAAGATCAAATTGACTGTAAATTCTACCACGCAAAAAAGACTGTAAATTCTAAAAAAATGGTTTGAATATGTGCCACATTTTTGGAGGCTGAAATGTGGGCCAATAGGTCGAAGCCAATGCAAGTCGTTTTCAACTTAGTCAACAAATGATTCTGACATCGTTAGCCGTTGGATTTACATCCAACGACTGACATCCATCTTCAATATCTTGTCTTCTTCCTCTTGTGCCACCGGGACCACCTGCTCCCGCCTCCTGCTGCTAGCAGCTCTGCTTAGCACGCTTCGGTGTGAAGCGCTACTCCACCGTTGGCCAGGCCATCCCTCCACGCCTCATGTTCTTCTCCATCAATTGCCGAACCACACCACACCAGAACCAGTTAACCCTCATACACCTCTCCGTCTATGACTCTACTCCCGCGTCTTCCCATCTCCGGCTCGTTGCTGTCCGGGGCCTCGCCGTCGTCCATGACCTTGGACGCCCTCGGTGCAGAGTGGTCAACTTGGTCAACGAACGACACCATCGGAAGTAGAGTGTGTGTGGAGAGGCTGATAGCTGGGTCCACGGCTGCACGCAAGGAACTGCCTCCTGATTACGCGCAAAATAATAATTGCTCCACCTAACAGCTAGGACCCACCGGAAGGGCCTCTATATTTCGCGAAAACGTTCCCACCGCTGACAGGTCGGACCCACGAGCTATATCTTGGCACGCAAGGAAGTGCCTCCTCGTTATGCACAAAAAATAAATACCCCCTGCTAGCTGGGACCCACAATAGTGTGAGGATGACTTGTGGGCCAACTAATTTTACGGGGATGGAGGGCTTTTTCAACTTAGTCAATATGAACGATTCTAGATCTAGTGACCGTACGATGTCCATCCAACGGCCGTAGTGCTTCTTCAACCTCTGGTCTTCTTGCTCCAGCCGCCCAAACCAGCGCCGGTCGTGCCTCGTGCTCCTGCCTCCCATGGTCAGCTGCGATGCCGCGGAGGCCTCACCGCCCCTACTACTCCCATAGCTGGCTTGGCCATCCCTCTACTCACCCACACCCCCTGTTATTCTGCGGCGATGGCAGCCTCACACCGCAGCGAACCAGTGAACCATCATACTCCTCTATGTGTGGGCATCCACTGACGCGTCTTCACAGGATCCGCGTCGTCCCCTTCCTAGGCCTCGCCATCGTCCACCGCCCTGGTGCCCTCGGCGCGGAGTGGTCAACATGGTCAAGGAACGGCTTCCATCAGACATGGACTGTACGTGGAGAGGCTGACAGCTGGGTCCACGGCCGCAGCAAGGAAGTGCCTCCTTATTACGCAGAAAATAATGATTCCTCCACCTGACAGCAGGGACCCACCGGACAGGCAACCGTATTTCGCGAAAAAAACATTTCCCCCGGACTACTGGGACCTACCAGCGACACCTTCGCACGCAAGGAACTGCGTCCGGGCAAGAAAAATGATTCGCCCCCCTGACTGTTGGGATCCACCAGCTACATCTTCGCACGAAAGGAAGTGCCTGACAGTCGGCACCCACCTAGTCCAAGTGTACGTAGCGTTGTCATTCTGGTTGCGAACGTGTACGTACATACTGGTCATGTAGAGGCATGCACATGTCGTAGTAGAGGCGCGCACGTAGCATGGTAACGTTTGTACAGTGGCCAGTGTGCAAGAAAGAAAATATGGCCATGTACGTACATACAGGCGGGGTCTCGAACGCCTACTCGCGCATACGTACGGCCAGGGCTCATGTACATGGCTGGGTCGGAATGGAGAAACAGTATCTTCGTCGCCCACAAAAAATCAACAATAGCATCATCATCGTGTTCATGGGGAGGCAACAGAATGCGTCATGTTCATCGGGAGGCAACGAAACACGTGGGAGCCAACCGGCTTTGAAGGAACAGACGATGGAAACGAGGCCTGGCGTACCGCAGAACGGAGGAAACGGCATTGTGTTCGACCGGCCACGTTCGAAATGTGATCCTGTTCATCGGGAGGGGTCTGGCATACCACAAAACAGAGGAAATGGACCTCCTATGGTCAAAATAGGGTTCTGTTGATCGGGAGTGGTATGGCGTACCGCAAAATGGAGGAAACGGACTTGCGTTGGAGCGCTATGGTCGAAACAGGGGTCGTGTTCATTGGGAGGGGTGTGGCGTACCGCAAAACGAGACTCCACGGGATACTGTTCACCTCCACCGTCGACCCCCTCCAGCCTGCACGGGCTACTGTTCATCAACCGTCGACCTCCTCCAGCCTCCACCAGCGACTATTCATCCACGGGCTCCTGTTCATCCAGCCTCCACCGCGTGCTACTCCACCGGCTACTGCTCAACCAGGCCTCTCCACGGGCTCCTGTTCAACCACCCCTCCAGGGGCTACTGTTCATCCAGCCCTCCATCGTCTACTGTTCATCCAGCCCTCCACGGGGTGGTCCTGTTCATCCAGCCCTCCACGGGGTCCTGTTCATCCAGCCCCAACCGTCTCGATCGATCGGGGTCATGTTCATCCAGAGGCAATAGCACGGGGTCCTGGTCATCCACCCCCACCGAGAATTGTTCATCCAAACCCCCCAGCAATGCTCACTGTTCATCTAGAGGCAGCATCGACCGGCTTAGTTAGCAGCAATAGCGACGGAATTGCTCGACCGGGTTCAGTTAACAGCCATCGATCAATCGCTCGGGTTCAGTAACGCGTAGCCTGCAGTGCAATCACCCGGGTTCAGTAGGCGAACTCCTCTCTCGGGTTCAGTTAGAGCCCAACACCTTGCACCCACGCGCATGCGTGTATGAGAGAAACACGCAAACCTCCATGCATCACTCGGTCCCGACCACCCACCGTAACCGGGAACACCCCGATATTTTCCTTGCTCTCGTTTCTACCATGGTTTTTTCCGTCATGGACGGCCCAAAGAATGTCGTGCAGCTGCGTCTCCGGACCGCCTAGGACGAAAAGCCCATTTTCTATCATGATTTTTTGTCATAGAAGTAGGAGTCCACCACATCTATGATGATACCGGGTTTTGTCACAATTATTGTCATAGAAGTGTCATAAGTATGACAGAACATTTTTTCGTTCGGCCCAAAATGTCACGGATGTGTCTTTTTTTTGTAGTGGGGATTGCAGGTAAGCCCCCGAGTGAGAGGGTTGCTCTTCACTCAGAGTAGTTTTTGAAACTTAGTCGAATCGGGTTCGCGGCTAAGCCACCCACTGGGGGATTTGAACACATATGCCTGAAGGATAACAATCATTAGGATACTCCAAAAACCTTGTCTTTGATAAGCAAACTGAAGGATTCTTCTTACAACTCGTTGATCCGAGTGTTTAGGTATAAAAATGGCAGAGCAGATCCGCATTCCACGAGCGTGGCTTGTCTTCTTTCTTCACTACATTGTAGAGGTGATACGCCCCGTTGTGGAGCACCTTGGTGATGATGAAGGGGCCTTCCCAGGCCGGAGCGAGCTTCTGAAGTCGTTTTTGATGCTCCCGGAGCACAAGGTCTCCTTCTTGAAATGCTCGACCACTTACATTTTGGGCATGGAATCAATATATGCTTGTTGATAGATGGTTGACCGAATTAGAGCCATCTCTCGTTCTTCCTCTAAGATATCAACTGCATCTTGGTGTGCCTGTTTAGCTTCAGCTCCCGAGAAGAGTTCCACTCGGGGGGCCTTGTGCAGCAAGTCACTCGGAAGTACAGCTTTAGCACCATACGCCATGAAGAAAGGAGTTCGGTGAGTTGGCCGATTGGGAGTTGTTCTCAGTACCCATAGGACAGACGGCAATTCAGTCACCCAAGCCCCAACAACATGCTTGAGATTGTGCATCAGTCGGTGTTTCAACCCTTGAAGGATCAAACCATTCACCCTTTCTTTTTTCCCATTCGACTGCGGGTGCGCAACAAATGCGTAATCGACCCGAGTGCCTTGGGAAGCACAAAGCGCTCTGAACTCATCATAATCAAAGTTGAAGCCATTGTTTGTGATAATGCTGTGAGGAACTCCATATCTGAATATCAGCTCTCTAATGAAACCGCTGGCAGTGCTTGAATCTAGATTTTTGATAGGCTTGGCTTCGATCCATTTAGTTAATTTGTCGTCTGCCACGAGCAAATGAGTGAAACCGCTTCTGCCAGTCTTGAAAGGTCCAATCATGTCCAACCCCAAAAGTGCAAACGGCTAGACGAGTGGAATAGTCTTCAATGCAGATGTAGGCTTCTGAGACATGTTTGAATAGAACTAACAACCTTTGCACTTGTCGACTATATCCTTAGCCATCTCATTTTCACGCGCCCAGTAGAACCCTGCTCGGTATGCTTTGGCCACTATGGACCGAGAGGACACATGGTGACCACAGGTCCCCGAGTGGATTTCATTTAGGATCATTCGACATTCTTCTGGAGAAATGCAACGCTGAGCGGCTCCGGTAACACTCTCTCTACAAAGCTTCCCACTTATCACTGTGAAGGTTTTGGACTAACAAACGATCTAGTGGGCCTCATCTTCATCTTCAGGGAGCTCCTGCATGAGCAAATATGCGATATATGGCACCGTCCAATCGGGGATGATTACTAAAACCTCCATGATCAGGTCGACTACAACTGGAACTTCAATTTCAGTCAGATTGGTTGAGCTTATCTGTTGTGGGGGCTCCTCCGTAAAGGGATCTTCATGAACAGACGGGGTATGGAGATGCTCGAAGAACACATTACTAGGGATAGGTTTTTGAGTGGAACCTAACTTCGCTAGATCATCACTAGCTTGGTTCTTGATTCGAGGTATGTGGTGGATCTCTAACCCTTCAAACTTCTTCTCTAGCTTTCTTACTGCATTGCAATAACCAGTCATAGCTGGGCTCCTGATATCCCATTCCTTCATCACTTGATTGACCACCAAGTCTGAGTCGCCATAGACTATCAGGTGACGGACGCCGAGTGAGATAGCCATACGCAACCCATACAAAAGTGCCTCATACTCAGCTTCAAAATGAATCGGGAGGACATAGCTGAGCTTATCACCTCTTGGGGATAACAGAACCACACAAGCACTAGAACTGTTCAACATCTTGGATCCATCAAAGAACATAGTCCAATCTCCGAGTGAATTTGAGTCGGTTGTTGTTGTTCAATCCACTCGTCGAGGAAATCTGCTATTGCTTGACACTTGATTACTTTCTTTGCCTTGAACTTGATATCCAAAGGAAGGAGTTCAATCACACATTTTTGGCCACTCAACCAGTTACATCCCGATTGTTCAGAATTTCTGATAATGGAGCATCAGTGACGACTGAAAGTGAGTGGTCCGAGAAATAGTGTGCAACTTTCTGCGTGGTCAAGTAAATTCCATAGACTAGCTTCTGAAAATGTGGATATCTCTGCTTAGACAGAGTCCAGAGTTCAGAAATATAATACACTGGGCGTTGAACCTTGTAGGCTTTGCCTTCTTCTTCCCGCTCGACTGTAAGCACCATGCTGATAACTTGTCCTGTGGCCGCGATATATAGTAGTAGAGGCTCTTTCCTGATTAGGGCAGCGAGCACCGGCTGGGTGGAAAGGAGGGCTTTGAGCCCTACAAAAGCTGCTTCGGCTTCAGGAGTCCACTCGAACTTGTCAGACTTCTTCATCAGTCGGTAAAGAGGTAATGCCTTTTCACCGAGATGAGAAATGAATCGACTCAACACAGCCAAACAACCAGTAAGCTTATGTACATCGTGCACACGCACAGGGCTTTTCATTCGGAGAATTTGTCCCACCTTTTCTGGGTTTGTGTCGATCCCTCGTTCAGAAACGAGGAAACCGAGCAACTTTCCACCCGGGACTCCGAATGTGCACTTTGACAGATTGAGTTTGATATCATATCTTCTTAAGTTGGCAAAGGTCTCAACGAGGTCAGTCAATAGGTCAGAACCCTTGCGTGACTTGACCACGATGTCATCCATGTATGCTTCCACGTTCCGACTGATCTAAGTGAGCAGGCACTTCTGAATCATGCGCATGAACGTGGCACTAGCATTCTTGAGGCCAAAAGGCATGGTAACATAGCAAAAACACCCGAATGGGCCGATGAAGGTTGTTTTTATTTCATCATGTCCATACAGCCGGATCTGATGGTACCCAGAATACGCATCCAAAAAGGACAAGCGCTCACACCCCGCAATCGAGTCGACAATCTAGTCGATGCGGGGAGAGGGAAATGATCTTTCGGCTAGGCCGACTGATGTGCTTGAAATCGATGCACATACGAATCGAATCATCTTTCTTGGGGACCATAACAACATTGGCGAGCCACTCGGAGTGGTATATCTTACGGATGAACTCAGGTACCAGAAGCCGAGCCACCTCTTCGCCAATTGCCTTCCTCTTCTCCACGGCGGACCAGCGGAGATGCTCTTTGATAGGTTTCACTTTTGGGTCGACGCGCAAATGGTGCTCAGTGATAACCCGCAAGTATAGGGGATCGCAACAGTTTTCGAGGGTAGAGTATTCAACCCAAATTTATTGATTCGACACAAGGGGAGCCAAAGAATATTCTCAAGTATTAGCAGCTGAGTTGTCAATTCAACCACACCTGGAAACTAAATATCTGCAGCAAAGTGTTTAGTAGCAAAGTAATATGATAGTAGTGGTAACGATAGCAAAAGGTAATGGTAGCAAAATTAATATTTTTGGGTTTTGTAGTGATTGTAACAGTTGTAACAGAAAAGTAAATAAGCGAAGAACAATATAGGAAAAGCTCGGAGGCATTGGATCGGTGATGGAGAATTATGCCGGATGCGATCGATCATGTAACAGTCATAACCTAGGGCGACACAGAACTAGCTCCAGTTCATGAATGTAATGTAGGCATGCATTCCGAATATAGTCATACATGCTTATGGAAAACAACCTGCATGACATCTTTTGTCCTACCCTCCCGTGGCAGCGGGGTCCTAATGGAAACTAAGGGATATTAAAGCCTCCTTTTAATAGAGTACCGGACCAAAGCATTAACACATAGTGAATACATGAACTCCTCAAGCTACGGTCATCACCGATATGTATCCCGATTATTGTCACTTTTGGGTTAACGGATCGTAACACATAATAGGTGACCACAGACTAGTAAGATAGGATCAAGAACTCTCATATATTGATGAAAACATAATAGGTTTAGATCTGAAATCATGGCACTCGGGCCCTAGTGACAAGCATTAAGCATAGCAAATTCATAGCAACATCAATCTCAGAACATAGTGGATACTAGGGATCAAACCCTAACAAAACTAACTCGATTACATGATAAATCTCATCCAACCCATCACCGTCCAGCAAGCCTACGATGGAATTACTCACACGATAGTGAGCATCATGAAGTTGGTGAGGGAGGAAGGTTGATGATGACGATGTCGATGGATTCCCCTCTCCGGAGCCCCGAACGGACTCCATATCAGCGCTCCCGAGAGAGTTTAGGGCTTGGCGGCGGCTCCGTATCGTAAAACGCGATGAATCCTTCTCTTTGATTTTTTTCTCCCCGAAAGTGAATATATGGAGTCAAGGTTGAGGTCGGTGGAGCGTCAGGGGGCCCATGAGGCAGGGGGGCGTGCCCAGGGGGGTAGGCCACGACCCCACCCTCGTGGAAAGGGTGTGGGCCCCTGACGTGGATCTTTCTTCCAATATTTTTTATATATTCAAAAATAATTCTCTGTTGATTTTCAGGTCATTCCGAGAACTTTCATTTCTGCACAAAAATAACACCATGGCAATTCTGCTGAAAACAGCGTCAGTCCGGGTTAGTTCCATTCAAATCATGCAAGTTGGAGTCCAAAACAGGGGCAAAAGTGATTGGAAAAGTAGACACGATGAAGATGTATCAACTCCCCCAAGCTTAAACCTTTGCTTGTCCTCAAGCAATTCAGTTGATAAACTGAAAGTGATAAACAAAAACTTTTACAAACTTTGTTTGCTCTTGTTGTTGTAAGTATGTAAAGCCAGCTTTCATGTTTTCAGCAAAGATTATGAACTAACCATATTCACAATAACACTTAGGTCTCATGTTTACTCATATCAATGACATAATCAACTAGCGAGCAATAATAATAAATCTCGGATGACAACACTTTATCAAAACAATCATAATATGATATGTCATGATGGCATCTCGCTAGCCTTTTCTGAGACTGTAAAACATAAATGCAGAGCACCTTTAAAGATCAAGGACTGAGTAGACATTGTAATTCATGGTAAAAGAGATCCAGTCAAGTCATACTCAATGTAAACTAATAGTAATGTATGCAAATGACAACTGGTGCTTTTTAATGAGAGGATGATGACTCAACATAAAAGTAAATGGATAGGCCCTTCGCAGAGGGAAGCAGGGATTTGTAGAGGTGCTAGAGCTCGGTTTTGAAATAGATATGAATAATATTTTGAGCGGTATACTTTCATTGTCAACATAAAAACTGAGAGATCTCGATATCTTCCATGCTACACTCATTATAGGCGGTTCCCAAACTGTATGGTAAAGTTTATACTCCCCCTCCACCAATAAGCATCAATCCATGGCTTGCTCGAAACAACGAGTGCCTCCAACTGACAAGAGTCCTGGCGGAGTTTTTTTGCAGGTATTTTGATTTGATTTGCATAAAGAATGGGACCGGGCATCCTGGTGACCAACCACTTTCTCGTGAGTGAGGAGCGGAGTCCACTCCTCTTGAGAATAACCCGCCTATCATGGAAGATACAGACAGCCCTAGTTGATAGATGAGCTATTCGAGCATACAAAACAGAATGTTTATTTGAAGGTTTAGAGCTTGCCACATACAAATTTACTTGGAACGGCAGGGAGAGACCGTATATAGGTAGGGTATGGTGGACTCATATGGAACAACTTAGGGGTTTATAGAATTGGATGCACAAGCATTATTCCCGCTTAGTACAAGTGAAGGCTAGAAAAAGACTGGGAAGCGACCAGCTAGAGAGCAACAACATTCATGAACATGCATTAAAGTTAATCAACACCGAATGCAAGCATGAGTAGGATATAATTCACCATGTACATTAATATCGTAGAGGCTATGTTGATTTTGTTTCAACTACATGCGTGAACATGTGCCAAGTCAAGCCACTCGAATCGTTCAAAGGAGGATACCACCCTATCATACCACATCACAACCATTTTAATAGCATGTTGGCATGCAAGGTAAACCATTATAAGATCCTAGCTAATTAAGCATGGAATAAGAAACAACAATCTCTAATTTTCATTGCAAATATGTTTCTTTCATAATAGGCTGAATCAGGAATGATGGACTAATCATATTGACAAAAACAAGAGAGGTCGAGTTCATACCATCTTTTCTCATCTCAATAAGTTCATCATATAATCATCATTATTGCCTTTCACTTGCACGACCGAATAGTGTGGATAATAATAAAAGTGCACGTGCATTGGACTAAGCTGGAATATGCAAGCATTCAATTCAAGAGAGAAGACAAGGTAATATGGGCTCTTTGTTAGATCAACAATAATGCATATGAGAGCCACTCAATCATTTTAATCATGGTCTTCTCCTCTCGACCCCAAAGAACAAGAAAAGAAATAAAACTATTTACACGGGAAAGCTCCCAACAAGCAAAAGAAGAACGAGAAATCTTTTTGGGTTTTCTTTTAGTTACTACTACAAGCATGGAAAGTAAACTAGCTAAAAGCTACAACTAATTTTTTTGGTTTTCTAAGGTTTATCAAACACACAAAAAGAAAGCATAAAAAGGAAAATAAACTAGCATGGATATTACAATGAAAAAGTATGAGCATCGACAACTAGCATGAGTGTGTGAACATGAATCTAATGTCGGTGAGAAATACGTAATCCCCCAAGCTTAGGCTTTTGGCCTAAGTTGGTCTATGGCCATGGCTGGCTTGGCGGATATCCAAAGTTGTAGCTGGGGTCGTACTAAGATGCAGCGGCAATTGCCTGATGAGCTGCAACTTGGAGGCAAGCTGTCTTCGCCCTCCTCTCGTACTCGTTCGCCTCCTACCTGGTTATGACATATCTCCCCTTTGCATGAAATTCAAAGAAAGTAGGAGTAGGGAGAGCGGCGTGATAGGTGCATCATCTGTCAAAGATTAGTCGGCACTGGAGGAACTGATCGTTCCTCTCAACAAACTGATGACGAACCATAGCATCATAATCTAGATAAGAAGGAGGCAACTCAATATCATCTCCATGTATGGGTATCTCAAGAAAGTTAGCTATATGAGTTGCATAAGTTCCCCCAAAGAAATCTCCATGAATACGATTATTATGCAACCTACGTGCAACAATAGCCCCCGAAGTTGTATTGTTTATCTCCTAAAATAGCGCTCCTGAGAACGCTAAGATCAGGTACACACGTGTGACAAGCCTCATCTTAACCATTTATGCAGCTACCTATGAAGAGAGCAAAATAATGTATAGCAGAAAAATGAATGCTCCCTATTGTGTCTTGTGTTACATCTCTAGATTCCCCCACTGTAATACTAGCAAGAAAATCTCTAAATTCAGATTTGCGAGGTTCACTAACATTACCCCACTGTGGGAGTTTACAAGCAGTGTTAAAATCTTCTAAGTCCATGGTATAAGATTTATCATAAAGATCAAACATGACAATTTGAGAATTGCGTGATGATGAGAATTTAAACCTTTTCACAAATGAATCAGTTAAATAGAGGTATTGACGGCACTTATCTGCCTCGAAGCTCTCCAGATCAGCATTACGCACATATGCATCAAATTCCTGCTCAGATCATGAAATCCTCTAACGGCCATTCAGAAGGCCGCACATGAGCGTCTCTTGATGGTTCCTCGCCCGCATCGCGTATTGCGGGCCTGGGTCCTTGCTTCCTTGAAGAACCACCTTGGTACATTTTCCTAAACATATTTCTTCCTCTGAAAAATTTCAGAAATTTTTAGTAACTTCAAAATAAAAGTGAACCAAATCAACAAAATTGATAGCAACTACCCCTATAAGTGCCTAGGGGCAATATCATGCGTTAAAACTACTTTTGACCATATAAATTTGACATGCAAGCTCAAGAACATGGTCACCTAAGAAGCAAAAATTTGCAATGAATAAAGCAGTAGAACCAAAACTAATTGGACCATTGGAGGAGTCACATACCAAGGAACAATCCCCCAAAGCAGTTTTGTGAATGGAGCTTTGAGCAAGGAGATCGAAAATGGCAGCAAGATGCGCTTGGACTCGGGTTTGAGCTGGTTGGTGATTTTTGTGGGAGGAGGAAGGAGTGTGTGGTAGCTGAAATAAGTGGAGGGGAGCCACCGTGGACCCACGAGGCAGGGGGCATGCCCTGGACCCTCGTGGCCAGGTGCTTGCTCCCCCTGCTGTGTTTTCAGTGCCATATATTCTAAAATATTCTAGAAAAAATCATATTTAATTTTCAGGGCATTTGGGTTACTTTTATTTTCGGGGTATTTTTTATTGCCTTGATAATTCAGAAAACAGACATAAAATACTATTTTTGCTTTATTTAATATAAATAACAGAAAGTAAAAGGAGGGTACAGAGAGTTGTGTTTTCTAAATTCATCCATCTCATGCTCATCAAAAGGAATCCACTAACAAGGTTGATCAAGTCTTGTTAACAAACTCATTCCAAATTGCATGAAACCGGAGAATTGTCGAATAACACTAGGTCACCTCAATGGATATATGCATGTCCCCAACAATAAGAATATCATATTTCTTTTTGACAGTAGGAAGTGGAAATTCAAAACCTCCAATAGTGATTGTTGAAAATTTTCCAATAGAATTGATACTGTGGACTTGAGGTTGTTTCCTCGGAAAGTTTATTGTATGTTCATTACCATTAACATGAAAAGTGACATTGACTTTGGTGAAATCAATAACAGCCCCTACAGTATTCAAAAAGGGTCTTCCAAGAATAATAGACATACTATCGTTCTCGGGAATATCAAGAATAACAAAGTCCGTTAAAATAGTAACGTTTGGAACCACAACAGGCACATCCTCACAAATACCGACAGGTATATCAGTTGATTTATCAGCCATTTGCAAAGATATTTCAGTAGGTGTCAACTTATTCAAATCAAGTCTATGATATAAAGAGAGAGGCATAATACTAACACCAGCTCCAAGATAACATAATGTTGTTTCAACAAAGTTTCTTTTAATGGAGCATGGTATAGTTGTTACTCCTGGATCTCCAATTTCTTTGGTATTCCACCCTTAAAAGTATTATTAGCAAGCATGGTGGAAATTTTAGCTTCCAGTATGTTTCTCTTATTAGTAACTCTATCTTTCATATATTTAGCATAAGGATTCATTTTAAGCATATCAGTCAAATGCATACGCAAAAAGATAGGTCTAATCATTTCAGCAAAGCGCTCAAAATCCTCATCATCCTTTTTCTTGGATGGTTTGGGAGGAAAAGGCATGGGTTTCTGAACCCATGGTTCTCTTTCCTTACTGTGCTTCCTAGCAACAAAGTCTCTCTTATCATAACGTTGATTCTTTGATTGTGGGTTACCGAGATCAACAGTAGGTTCAATCTCTACATCATTACCATTGCTAGGTTGAGCATCAACATGAACATCATCATTAACATTATCACTAGCTTCATGTTCATTACCAGGTTGTGTTTCAACATTAGAAATAGAAATATCATTGGGATTCTCAGGTTTGTCCACAACAGGTTCACTACAAGCATGCAAAGTCCTATCATTTTTCTTTTCCTTTCTTTTAGGAGGACTAGGTGCATCTATATTAGTTCTCTGAGAATCTTGCTCAATTCTCTTAGGGTGGCCCTTAGGATACAAAGGTTCCTGAGTCACTTTACCACCTCTAGTTGCAACTCTAACAACAAAGTCATTATTTCTACTATTCAATTCATTGCGAAAATCATTCAGAGCTTTAAGAACTTGCTCTACTTGAGTGGTAACCATAGAAGCATGTTTACTAATAAGTTTAAGTTCACCTTTAACACTGGCCATATAATCACTTAGGTGTTCAATCATATAAGCATTATGTTTCAATTGTGTACCAACATAAGCATTAAAATCTTCTTGATTAACCATAAAGTTATCAAATTCATCCAAACATTGGCTAGCAAACTTAGGAGGAGGAATTTCAGCTTTATCATATCTATAGAGAGAATTTACCTTTACTACCTGTGTCGGGTTATCAAGACCGTGTGTTTCTTCAATATATGATGAATTAATACCATGTATTTCTTCAACAAGAGGTAAATTCTTAACTACTTCAGCTTTTATACCTTTTTCTTTCATAGATTTCTTTGCCTCTTGCATATCTTCAGGACTGATAAATAGAATACCCCTTTTCTTCGGAGTTGGCTTAGGAGTTGGTTCAGGAAGTGTCCAATTATTTTCATTAGTCAACATATTATTCAATAGAATTTCAGCTTGATCAACAGTTCTTTTCCTGAAAACACAACCAGCACAACTATCTAGGTAATCTCTGGAAGCATCGGTTAGTCCATTATAAAAGATATCACATATTTCATTTTTCTTGAGAGGATGATCAGGCAAAGCATTAAGTAATTGGAGAAGCCTCCCCCAAGCTTGTGGGAGACTCTCTTCTTCAATTTGCACAAAATTATATATTTCCTTTAAAGCAGCTTGTTTCTTATGAGCGAGGAAATATTTAGCATAGAAGTAATAAATCATATCCTGGGGACTACGCACACAACCAGGATCAAGAGAATTAAACCATATCTTAGCATCATCCTTTAATGAGAACGAAATAATTTAAGGATATAATAGTAGCGAGTTTTCTCATCATTAGTGAGCAGGGTAGCTATATCATTTTATTTAGTAAGATGTGCCACAACAGTTTTAGATTCATAGCCATAGAAAGGATCGTATTCAACCAAAGTAATTAACTCAGGATCAACAGAGAAATCATAATCATTGTTAGTAATAAAGATAGGTGAAGTAGCATAAGCAGGATCATGTTTCATTCTAGCATTCAGAGATTTTTCTTTCAGCTTAGCTAATAGTTTCTTAAGATCACTTCTGTCATTGCAGGCAAGAAAGTCTCTAGCAGTTTCTTCATCCAGAACATAACCCTCAGGAACAATAGGCAATACATATCTAGGGGGAGAATCTTCATCATAACTTTCATCAAGATTATCAGTTTCAATAATTTCATTCTCTCTAGCACTAGCAAGTTGTTCATCAAGAAATTCACCAAGTGGCACAGTAGTATCAAGCATAGAAGTAGTTTCATCATAAGTATCATGCATAGCAGAAGTGGCATCATCAATAACATGCGAGATATCAAAATTAATAGCAGAAGCTGATTTAGGTGTCGCAAGCTTACTCAAAACAGAAGGTGAATCAAGTGCAGAGCTAGATGGCAGTTCCTTACCTCCCCTCGTATTTGAGGGATAAATATTGGTTCTTGGATCTTTCAAGTTCTTCATAATGATAAGTAGATATAAATCCCAAGTGAATGAAAGAATAGAGCTATGCTCCCCGGCAACGGCGCCAGAAAATGTTCTTGATAACCCGCAAGTATAGGGGATCGCAACAGTTTTCGAGGGTAGAGTATTCAATCCAAATTTATTGATTCGACACAAGGGGAGCCAAAGAATATTCTCAAGTATTAGTAGCTGAGTTGTCAATTCAACCACCCCTGGAAACTTAATATCTGCAAGAAAGTGTTTAGTAGCAAAGTAATATGATAGTAGTGGTAACGATAGCAAAATGTAACGGTAGCAAAAGTAATATTTTGGGGTTTTGTAGTGGTTGTAACAGTAGTAACGGAAAAGTAAATAAGCGAAGAACAATATAGGAAAAGCTAGTAGGCATTGGATCGGTGATGGAGAATTATGCCAGATGCGATCGATCATGTAACAGTTATAACCTTGGTGACACAGAACTAGCTCCAGTTCTTCAATGTAATGTAGGCATGTATTCCGAATATAGTCATACGTGGTTATGGAAAAGAACTTGCATGTCATGTTTTGTCCCACCCTCCCGTGGCAGCGGGGTCCTAATGGAAACTAAGGGATATTAAGGCCTCCTTTTAATAAAGTACCAGACCAAAGCATTAACACATAATGAATACATGAAGTCCTCAAACTAGGGTCATCACTGGTAAGTATCCCGATTATTGTCACTTCGGGGTTAACGGATCATAACACATAATAGGTGACTATAGACTTGCAAGATAGGATCAAGAACTCTCATATATTGATGAAAACATAATAGGTTCCGATCTGAAATCGTGGCACTCGGGCCATAGTGACAAGCATTAAGCATAGCAATGTCATAGCAACATCAATCTCAGAACATAGTGGATACTAGGGATCAAACCCTAACAAAACTAACACGATTACATGATAAATCTCATCCGACCCATCACCGTCCAGCAAGCCTACGATGGAATTACTCACACACGGCGGTGAGCATCATGAAGTTGGTGATGGAGGAAGATTGATGATGACGATGGCGACGGAATCCCCTCTCCGAAGCCCCGAACAGACTCCAGATCAGCCCTCCCGAGATAGTTTAGGGCTTGGCGGTGGCTTCGTATCGTGAAACGCGATGAATCCTTCTCTGTGATTTTTTTCCGCGAAAGTGAATATATGGAGTCAAGGTTGAGGTCGGCGGAGCGTCAGGGGGCCCATGAGGCAGGGGGCGCGCCCAGGGTGTAGGGCGCGCCCCCACCCTCATGGAGAGGGTGTGGGCCCCTGATGTGGATCTTTCTTCCAGTATTTTTTATATATTCCAAAATAATTCTCTGTTGATTTTCAGGTCATTCCAAGAACTTTTATTTCTGCACAAAATAAACACCATGCCAATTCTGCTAAAAACATCGCCGGTCTGGGTTAGTTTCATTCAAATCATGCAAGTCAGAGTCCAAAACAAGGGCAAAAGTGCTTGAAAAAATAGATACGACGGAGACGTATCACTCAGCCAGCCCCTGGGTACACCCGACATGTCAGATGGTTTTCATGCGAACATGTCCCAGTTCTCACGGAGGAATTGGATGAGCGCTTCTTCCTATTTGCTGTCGAGTGTTGTTGAGATGTGGGTTGGAGCGGCACCGGGATCGGTCGGGTGAACATGGACAGGCTTTGTCTCACCAGATGACTGAAAATGCAGACTCTAAAGCAGGCTTCTTAGGTCGCAACAAATCACTCGGATCTGCATTTTTCTGATACTCTTCCATTGGCAATCTTCGAGCCCTTCTGGAGGCACTCTTCAGCCCTATGCCTATTTCCTCTGACTATGATCATGCCCATGGGGCCATTCATTTTCAACTTGAGGTACACGTATCATGGTCGAGCCATAAAACGAGCATATGCAGTTCTGCCCAAAATAGCATGATAGTCAATGTGGAAATCCACCACCTCAAATGTCAACTTTTTTTGCAATAATTCTTTGAATCACCGAAAAACACATCAAGAGTGATCTAAGCAAGTGAATCAACTTTCTTCACTAGGATGACTCCGCGGAATCGCATGTTGCTCTCACTGAGCTTGGACATTGGGATGCCCATCCCTCGGAGGGTCTCACCATACAGAATGTTCAAACCACTGCCACCATCCATCAGAACCTTTGTCACTCGGGTGCCCCCAACAACTGGGTCAACCACCAGCACTTGCCTCCCAGGGGTAGAAACATGCGCTGGGTGATCTGAGTAATCGAATGTAATAGGAGTTTTTGACCATTTCAAATACGTCGTAGTTGCCGGAGCAACCATGTTCACTTCTCTATTGATAACTTTCGGTCCACTTTTTCCCTCGATGTCAGCAAAAATCACTAGAGTGGCATTGACATTGGGATAACCTTCATCCTCCTCTTTGTCCTCATCCTTATCAGATTCCTTCTCCTTTTCATTGGGCTGACCCTCTCGGAAGTTCTGAATCAGGAGTCGACACTGTTGAGTGGTATGCTTGGGCAGAATTAAGTTACCCTTTGCATCTGTTTTGGTGTGTATGTGGCATGGCAAATCAAGAACATCATTTCCTTCTTGGTCTTTTATTTTCTTGGGGATTCATGGCCCTTTAGGATTCCCCTTGAACTTCCCTTGATTCACGACTGCAGCTTCAGCAGGACCTGCTGTTTCAGCTTTGCGCTTTTGCATACGACTGGAATTTCCTCCTCCGGTGTCTTGGGCGACTAGTTTATTCTTGCCACTACGGAGTCGGTCTTCCTCTTCGTCATTAGCATACCGAGTGGCTATTTCCATCATTTGGGCCAGGGTCATGTCTCCTGTCCACCGAACTTCAGGTTAAGCTCTCGGTACCGTACCGCCTCTTTGAAGGCGCAAACTCCTTGGTGCTACAACACGTTTTCTAGTGTGTGATGAAGGGTTGTCCATCTCTGAATGTAATATCTCAAGGTCTCATTCGGTTTCTGGATACAATGCTGTAACTCAGTCAGCCCAGCATGTCGCTTGCAAGTGCTCTCGAACATTTTGATAAACACTCGGGCCAACTCTTCCCAACTGAAAATACTGCCAGGGGCCAACTGATTCAGCCAAGCTCTGGTTGAGCCCTCAAGCATCAGGGGGAGGTGATTCATGGCTACATCATCGTTGCCGCCACCAATCTAAAATGCCACTCGGTAATCTTCTAGCCAAGTATCGGGCTACGATTCACCGGTGAACTTGCTCACGCCCGTCGCTAACCTGAAGTTGGGCGGGATGTCAGCAGCTCGGATAGCTCTGCTGAAACACTCAGGACGAGAAACATGCACTCGGCTACCACTCGTGTGTGAACATCTTGTCCCTCTTTGTGTGCCCGACCTCGGTCGACTAGATTTTGTACAAGAAGATATCTTGCATCAAACCCATGTTCTCTTGGGTCGACCAGGGATCTCCGCTCATCACCATACGGGCGCATGTCATCATACCGCCGGGGCGTGTATGAACCGCCCCTCGGGGGAGGTGTTGGTAGTCGACGGTGGTTATCACGGCCGAATTGATGATCATACTATCCATGGCCCCGATCCATGTTCCGATCCTGGCGGTGCCCATGATCCTCATGCCGCAGAGGCGATCTTGGACTATGAGCCGACTGAATTGTCTCTACGATCACATATCTGTTGTTATGCGACTAAGAAACGGTAGAGTTTTGTTCCCCCACTGCCCGGAGCAGCGCTCGGATCTGTAGCAAACCTCTCCCAGCCTCTGAACGGGATGGCTGAATTGACTCTCCTATACAGGTTGCAGCTGCAAGATTCTGGATTGGTGTAAGATATACCTGAGGTTCAGGCGAAAACAATTGTCGTTGTCGCTGACTCAATTCAGGGATCTGATGAGGAGCGCGCTTGTCGAGTGAATGTTGGAGATTCTCTAGTCGCGCGTGCTCAGCCAAGGTGGCTAGGCGCTCGGTCTCCAAGGCCCAAGCCTCGAAGGTCTCCCCAATGATGGGGGTGTGGAGCGCCTCCATGTTGCGATGATGCAACTCATCCCTCTGGTCCGAAGTGAGGGCTTTAGGATGATATTCGTCGTGACCACATGACGGGCCGCCGCCGCCATCGCCACCACCACTGCGGCGGAATCTAGGAGGGTGGCGCGGCGTGTCGACCATGAGGACTTCCGCCACAGGGTCGCTTCTCCCGCATTCGGAAAGAGTCTCTGCAGAACCAGTCAACAGGTCGAATAGTCCGTAGAGAGATCCGTCAGGCTCAATTGCCGCGACTTGAGGGGTGGCCGACTGGCGGGCACTGCATGCTTCACCCAATGCTGAACTCGCGATCGTCCATATCTTTTGCGACGGCGTACAGCTGCAAGGGCAGATGACATGGGAGCCGACCGATACTGGGTCGACGGCTGCCGCAAGAGGACGCCGCAGGCACTCGCACGGAAGTGCGCTGCCCCACGAATGGGAAGGCCTCGACGTCGAGGGGGGCCTCTTGGAGCTAGGCGGAGTCATCGGCGATGAAAACGAGCACGTCGAGATGGATCTCGCGGCCCAAAGCCAAGCCACCACTAGAAACCATGTTGATGGAGATCGGAAAAATTGCAACCTCACCGGAAGTCGCCAAGACACCAGCCCCACGGTGGCGCCAACTCTCGTGGGAGTAAGTCTGACAATAAGGATGGGGGTATGTAGAAAGAGGAAAGATCCTAGCTATGGTGAGATTGTGGAGGCAAGATGTATGAGTTCAGGCCCTTCTTAGAGGAAGTAATAGCCCTACGTCTCGGTGCTGGGAGGCTTGGTCGTCTGGAATATGCGTGAGAATTACAAGGGTGCAAACCCTTGTACCTGAGGAGCGGGTGGATTATATAGAGTGCGCTGGACCCCTCTAGCCCTCAGTTATACAGGGTTCAATATACATTAAGGCAAGGCGTTACTGGTAACGCTAGCTATAAAGAGATATAAATGGCCTTTAACACTACAGAGTGAATGCCTGACCGTTGCCATCCTGGGTGGCTTTAGACCTTCTATTCTTCGGGTGATTCTTCGTGTGGTCGAATGACTGTATAATAGTTGAGTGGAATTGGGGTATCCGAGTGGGATAGCTGGTCGAGTGCATTGCACTCCAAGGTGATTTCAGTCGGTATCTTCTGTTGATTCTTGAATGCACTTGACTTTAGGGTAGTGACCTTGGGTAGGACGTCTAGGACAGGCCTATGACCCTACCCTAGGTACATGTCATCGTCATGCGCCACCCCTTTATGGGCGGCTGTGCCTCCCTCCTCTGGCCCATATGGCCCATATCTTCCCTCGCGGGTTCCGGTAACCCCCCGGTACTCCGATATGTGCCCGATACATCCCGGAACACTTCTGGTGTCCGAATACTAACATCCAATATATCAATCTTTACCTCTCTACCATTTCAAGACTCCTCGTCATGTCTGTGATCTCATCCGGAACTCCGATCAACATTCGGTCACCAAATCACATAACTCATATAATACAAATCATCATCGTACGTTAAGCGTGCGGACCCTACGGGTTTGAGAACTATGTAGATATGACCGAGACACCTCTCCAATCAATAACAAATAGCGGAACCTGGATGCTCATATTGTTTCCCACATATTCTATGAAGATCTTTATCGGTCATACCATAATGGCAACATACATGTTACACCCCAGATGTAACCTACCTTATTTGTACTCCAACTCTTGTCGTTTCCGGCACTAAGTTATGTTATTTCCTCGTTGTCGGGTTTTTGTCTCCGTGTGCTTTGTTTTTGTCTTGCATCTCATATCATGTCATCATGTGCATTGCATTTGCATACGTGTTCGTCTCATGCATCCAAGCATTTTCCCCGTTGTCCGTTTTGCATTCCGGCGATCCTATGTCCTCCGGCGTCCCTTTCTACCTCTCTTTGTGTGCGGGTGTTAAACATTTTTGGATTGGATCGAGACTTGCCAAGAGGCCTTGGTTTACTACCGGTAGACTGCCTGTCAAGTTTCATGCCATTTGGACTTCGTTTGATACTCCAACGGTTAACCGAGGGACCGAAAAGGCCTCGTGTGTGTTGCAGCCCAACACCTATACAAAGTGGCCCAAAACCCATCTTAACCTCCTCCATCACCTAGGCTGTTCGATCATGATCGCGTGGCTCCAAATCGCACCTCATTTGGAGCTTCCTAGCTCCCTCTACCTCTATAAATAGATCTCCTCCCCGAAATCCCGGGTCTTCTTCCCCTAACCCTAGCCATTATTCCTCGTGCCGCCGCTGGACATGTCCGCCTCCGTGCCGGACACCGCCCCGCGCCAATAGACAAGCGCCACGTGGCAGATCCTGTCCCCGCTGCCGCCGAAGCCTACCGGGCCCGAAGCCGGCCCCCTCGGCCTGAAGCAGCGCCCGAGCCCGTCGTCTTCCTCCTCCCGCCGCGCGCCGCCTCCGCCTTCGTCGTGGGCGCTCCGGTCCGCCACACCACGCCTCGCCGCCCGCTTCCTCCTCCACGCCGGTGAGCGCCGCCACCTCGCCGCTCCGGCGACCGTGCCACCAAGCTCCGCCGTGGCCGACCCGAGCCGGCGCCGCCCCACCTCGCAAGTCCGGCCACCGCCTCCTCCCGCGCGCCGGCGAGCAACTTCTCCAAGTCCGACGACGAACCACAACTCCGGTGAAGTTTCTGTCGATCCTCGAAATACGCGCCAGATCTGGATCTGAGACGAGGGGTTGACTTTTTCCCCTCAAACCCTAGATATTTTTGCATACTTTGACGCATCATATCTTCCTCATCGCGGCTCCGATTCGTGCGTGGCGCATATCAAAATGTTCGTCTCAAAGAGTACATCATTTCATCTCATTGAATCATTTTCATTTGAGCTCATCTTGATGCCCGAAATGCTGTTGGAAGAGGGCTATGTGATGATAGTTTCAGATCTGTTTCAGCAATTGCACTTTTGTCATTCTTGCCATGATTAATGTGTGCATGGTATGATCCTGAGCTCTACATGTGTTTTGAAGTATGCCATGCCATCTTTACAGGGGTGTATGTCATTTATTTTTGTGATCTTCGTGGTGACTAGCACAAGCATGCAAAGTAGCTTACTTAATGTTGCTGATTTCAAGGACTTAGAATTTCACTAAGTCCTTGCCCTGTCATTATTTTTATGCCATATGTTCATGTTGTTTCCTAGTGATCCGTGCCTCGTTTGAGCATGATCAGTAAGGATGTTTTGTAGATATTGTGGTGCTCTATCCATCCATGTCTTTGTTTTCATTTATGGATCACCCTAGCTTGAGTCAATCGATCTCTACTTTTTCTATAAAATGTTCCTGGCAGATTGTTAACATGTTTTGCAATTTTTCCAAGCTTGTTGTTGTCGATCCGTGCATGCTATGATGTTGTTCTTGCCATGTCTAGCTTCTATGCCATGTCTTCTTACTGGGTGTATGCTTAGATTATCATGCAATGCCTTGTAGTGAGTGCATCGAGCTCGTAAACATGCCTACTCGTTATCTGTTTTGCCATGCTCCAGTTTTTCACTAAGTCTGAATCTGTTTATGTTTTTGCTATGTTCCCATGCTTGCAATTGTATTTTCTGATCCCTTTTGGCTCATGTTCACTAAGGGACTTTTGTTGTATGCTTTGAGTAGCTTCATTCCATGCCTTTCTTTGCCATGATAGGTTCTTGTAGCATATAGTTATCGTGCTCTAAACATTGCTTCCTGATGTTAAATTCCTGACTTGCTGTTAATTTCAATAAGTCCGAAACCTGTTATCTTTTGCACTTTTGCCTTGCTTGTTTGAACCTGTTAATGAGTGAATTAGCCGTAGCTCAGTGTTCATGTTTTGTCAAGCATCTTGAGTGGATCCCTTACATGCATTTTGTTGTCATGTTGGAGTGCTGTAGCATGTTGATCTTGATGCATTTAGAAGGCTACTTGCTATTAATCGCAGACCGGCGCAATCCACGAGGAGCTGTGCACATCTCTGGAGCTGTTCAACCTGGCGACCAAGTGCGCAAGAGCTGAGGAGGGGCGCCTCTCCCTCCTCGAGCTCCTGGCTGCGGACCCGGAGGAGAAGAAAGCGAAGGCCAAAGACGTGAAGCGCAAGGGAGAAGCCGTGCTCGCAGCGGAGCCAGACACAAAGCGTGGCGGGGACCTGCCCGAGTCATCCAAGAGCAGCCGACCGTTCTGCGCCTTCCATAACCTGCATAGCCACAACACCAGCGACTCTCAAGAGCTCAGAGCCATTCGAGAAGGACGCTCGGGGCGCAACGACCGGGGATACGGCCGAGGAGGAGGATGTGGTGGCGGACGCTGGGATGACCGTGGCCTGCGCCAGGAGTGGCACGACTGGCCTCGTGAGGACCGCTAGCAGGATCAGTCTCGCGAGGGCGCCTGGAGGGATCAGCCTTATGAGGATCGTGCTCAGGGCAATGTCGGTCTCCCTCCACTACCGCCACCACTAAGAAGGAATGACGACCACCATCAGGACGAGGGGGCTGCGGGCTTCTAGGAGCCACATGCCATCGCCTGCATCTTGGGCGGAGCTCAAGCCCCAGCCTCATAGCATATCTTCAAATGGTTCACTCTGAAGTGAATGCAGTCCTCCCCAAGCTTGAGGCCACGCGCCCGCTCAGATGGTCCAAGTGCGCATCACGTTCAGCTCGGCAGATCAGCTCAAGTGCGCGGCTACCGCCGGCGCCCTCTCGATGCTCTGTTCACCAGTTATTAGCAACGTGCAAGTCACCAAGACTCTCATCGATGGCGGCGCAGGGACCAACGTCCTGTCCGTCGACACGTTCGACAACTTCCAAGTGCCGTATGATCAGCTTCAGCCCACCAAGCCTTTCTCAAGAGTGACCGACGGCTCCGACACCCCGATCGGGCAGGTCCGCCTCCCCGTCACCTTCGGACAGCGCGACAACTACCGCACCGAGCTCATCGACTTCTACTTCGCCCACATCCGTCTGCCATACAATGCCATCCTTGGGTATCCGGCCCTGCCAAGTTCATGGCTGTGACGCACCACGACTACAACGTCCTCAAGATGCCAGGAAGCGGCGGGATCATCACAGTCCCCTGCAAAGAAAGAGACACGGTGTGCTCCCTCGAGCACGCCTTCCAAGCAGCGTCAATCGAAGACTCCAGCAACAATGCATCTCGGTACCCTCCTGAGGTTGTCCCCAAGAAGAAGCAGCTACTCCGTGCCGGACCTCAGGAGGGCAGTGCCGCAAGTGGCACCTCGTCAGGACAGCGCCCGCACCTGGGGCGCCTCCCTCTGTCGCATAGGAAGGTGCGCCTGGCGCCCTCCTCGGGCAGGGCTCGGGGGCTCTCTTCTGGAGGGCCTCAGACCTTGCCAACTTCACGAGGGAGGCGCTCGGGCACCACTTGGAGGTGTGTTTCACGGCATGTCTCCCTCAGAAGGACACTGGGCAAGGAGCACCCGGCGCTCAGGAGTTCATCACCACGGTATCTCAGGAGCTTCAGGAAGCAAGAGCAATACGCGGCGATCGCTGCCCACCTGGCGTTGCTCCCCACCCAGGCGAGGGTGGTGAGCTGCGCGTCTGCATCGACATACCAGGGCTCAACCGAGCCGCATCTCAGGAGCGCTTCTGGCCTTCGCGTGTTGGGCGTTGTGAAGGTCCACCTCACAGCTACGTTCGTATGTCGTTCGGCCTGCCGAGCATGGATGCTACCTTCCAGCACAACCTGCGGAGCATCATGGCGGGTCAGGAGGCCAGGCACCACGCAGTCCTGGCGGAGATGGCGACGGTCCTCAAGGAACCGCCTGGACCCCCAGGGCCTCCCGAGGCTCAGGACCCCGGATGGCTCATGAGGGGCAACCCCTTCGCCGCGTAGCTTTAGCTGCCTCAACACCCCTTCATCAACGGAACCAGGTGACATTTTCCAAGTTCATTTAGCTGGGAGCGCCCAGGCGGCTGCATTACTCCCAGGCTGCGTGGGTCCGTCCTTGTGGCATGTATCCCTTCTTTTTTATGCCTTTAGCTTACCTTGCTGGGGGCGCCCCTCGGGCTGCATCATCCCCAAGCCGCTTGGGGCGGACCCAATGGCATGTATCATTCATGCATTTACCTAAGCTAGTTTGCCTTCCATGCTTAAGCTTTCTATGATTATCACCTGCTTGATTGTCGCCCACCACGGGAGCCGCGCACCGGTCGTCTTTCTTCAGGACCCTTCGCGTGAGAGGGTTGGACACGGTGTTTGTGCTCGGGCCCGTACCTGCAACCTCGATAAATCCAACTGCTGAGCTCTTCTGGCGGGCCGGTCCCGTTCACGTCACCTCCTGGGGCCGTTGGTGCTTGGCTTTCTCACGAGATAACCTCAGGAGATTCATTCGACGCAGGTTGTTTGATGATACGTCTCCAACGTATCTATAATTTATGAAGTATTCATGCTATTATATTATCAACCTTGGATGTTTTATATGCATTTATATGCTATTTTATATGATTTTGGGAATAACCTATTAACCTAGAGCCCAGTGTTAGTTTCTGTTTTTTCCTTGTTTTTGAGTTTTACAGAAAATGAATATCAAACGGAGTCCAATTTACGTGCCAATTTTGACGATTTTTTATGGACCAAAAGAAGACCCCGGAGTAATAGAGTTGGGCCAGAAGAGTTCCGGGGCGTCCATGAGGGTGGGGGCGCCCCCCCAGGCGCGTGGGCCTACCTCGTGGACGACTCGGGCACCTCCTTGACGTGAGACCGACGCCAAAAATTCCTATAAACACAGAAACCTCCAGAAAATAACCTAGATCGAGAGTTCCACCGCCAGAAGCCTCTGTAGCCACCAAAAAACCAATCTAGGCCCTCTCTGGCACCCAGCCGGAGGGGCCATCATCACCGGAGGGCACGGAGGTGGATCCCGGAGGGAACATCATCACCATGAAGGCCAAGGAGCAGAGGAGGAACCTCTCCCCATCCAGGGGAGGCCATGGAGGAGGAAGCACAAGGGGGAGAACCTCTCCTCCTCTCTCTCGATGGAACTTGAGTGCCATCGGGAGGGGAATCATCGCTGTTGTGATCGTCTTCATCAACATCACCATCATCATCACCATCCTCATCTCTTTTACGCGGTCCACTCTCCCGCACCCCGCTGTAATCCCTACATGAACATGGTGCTTTATGACACATATTATGATCCAATAATGTGTTGCCATCCTATGATGTTTTTAGTAGATATCTTTTGTCTTTGGGTTGATTGATGATCTAGATTGGTACGAGTTGTATGTTTTATTGTAGTGTTGTCTTATGGTGCCCTCCATGTCGCCCAAGCATGAGGTATTCCCGCTGTAGGGTGTTGCAATACGTTCACGATTCACTTATAGTGGGTTGGCGAGTGACTAAAACACAAACCCGAGTAAGGGGGTTGTTGCGTATGGGAATGAAGAGGACTTGATGCTTTAATGCTATGGATGAGTTTTACCTTAATGATCTGTAGTAGTTGCGGATGCTTGATACAGTTCCAATCATAAGTGCATTTGATCCAAGTAGACAAATTATGTTAGCTTATGCCTCTCCCTCATATGAAACTGCAATAGTGATTACCGGTCTTGTTAACAATTGCCTAGGACAATTCCGCACACCGATCCACCATTATTCCACACTAGCTATTTATAATACTTATTAATATATTCTAACTTTATGATAACATTACCTACTTTCATATTTTAGCTCTCCTATATCATACAAAGTTATCCACATCATACCCACAACATAGTTTTGTTCCTCGTTTCTTGTTGGAAGCAAACGTTCGGTGTACGTAGAGTCGTATTAGTGGAAGATAGGGCTTGAGAGAATATTGATCTTACCTTTAGCTCCTTGTGGGTTGGACACTCCATACTTATCACTTCCAGCTTTGGAAATTGCTACGATGATTCCCTGCACTTGGGGATTATCAAGCTCTTTTCTGGCGCCATTGCCGGGGAGCAATAGCGTGGGGTTGATATTCTTGTGTGCGCTTGTTTGCTTTCTTCACTAAATAGATTTTGTATTTGCTTTTTTGTTTCTGTTTAGTTGTGGGTGAAACATACAATTTTTTTTTTGAAAATACAAACAAAATTACTTGCCTCTCATGCCTAAAAAGTTTTTCAAAAAGAGAAGTGATTGGAAAGTTATGCATTGAAGAAGTGAGGGTCCACCTTGAGCACTCGTGTTCATGCTCACGGAAACAATGTAGAATATTTCATGGAAGTTTCTCTTTAAATAATTATCCCCTCATATATCCATTGTATTGTAAAAATAATGTGCCAAGCTTTGGTTTTAGAATGATTAGATTGCTTGTTTACTATGTGCAGAACAAAAACATAAACTTTGGCTGTAGCACATGATTTTACATTTTTACTGGGAAGTCAAATGGGTCTGAAACTTTTTGCACATTACTTCTGTATAAGTTGGTCAAATTTTCAAATTTATTTCATAATTTTTGGAGTTATAGAAGTTTACTAAACCTCCAGATTACTACAGACTGTCCTGTTTTAGATAGATTCTGTTTTCTATGTGTTGTTTGCATATTTTGAAGAATCTATGAGTAGTATCAGAGGGTATGAACCATGGATGAGTTGGAATATGATTATCACCTGCTTGATTGTCGCCCACCGCGGGAGCCGCGCACCGGTCGTCTTTCTTCAGGACCCTTCGCGTGAGAGGGTTGGGCACGGTGTTTGTGCTCGGGCCCGTACCTGCAACCTCGATAAATCCAACTGCTGAGCTCTTACTGGCGGGCCGGTCCCGTTCACGTCACCTCCTGGGGCCGTTGGTGATTGGATTTCTCACGAGATAACCTCAGGAGATTCATTCGACGCAGGTTGTTTGATGATACGTCTCCAACGTATCTATAATTTATGAAGTATTCATGCTATTATATTATCAACCTTGGATGTTTTATATGCATTTATATGCTATTTTATATGATTTTGGGAATAACCTATTAACCTAGAGCCCAGTGTTAGTTTCTGTTTTTTCCTTGTTTTTGAGTTTTACAGAAAATGAATATCAAACGGAGTCCAATTTACGTGCCAATTTTGACGATTTTTTATGGACCAAAAGAAGACCCCGGAGTAATAGAGTTGGGCCAGAAGAGTTCCGGGGCGTCCATGAGGGTGGGGGCGCCCCCCCAGGCGCGTGGGCCTACCTCGTGGACGACTCGGGCACCTCCTTGACGTGAGACCGACGCCAAAAATTCCTATAAACACAGAAACCTCCAGAAAATAACCTAGATCGAGAGTTCCACCGCCAGAAGCCTCTGTAGCCACCAAAAACCAATCTAGGCCCTCTCTGGCACCCAGCCGGAGGGGCCATCATCACCGGAGGCACGGAGGTGGATCCCGGAGGGAACATCATCACCATGAAGGCCAAGGAGCAGAGGAGGAACCCTCTCCCCATCCAGGGGAGGCCATGGAGGAGGAAGCACAAGGGGGAGAACCTCTCCTCCTCTCTCTCGATGGAACTTGAGTGCCATCGGGAGGGGAATCATCGCTGTTGTGATCGTCTTCATCAACATCACCATCATCATCACCATCCTCATCTCTTTTACGCGGTCCACTCTCCCGCACCCCGCTGTAATCCCTACATGAACATGGTGCTTTATGACACATATTATGATCCAATAATGTGTTGCCATCCTATGATGTTTTTAGTAGATATCTTTTGTCTTTGGGTTGATTGATGATCTAGATTGGTACGAGTTGTATGTTTTATTGTAGTGTTGTCTTATGGTGCCCTCCATGTCGCCCAAGCATGAGGTATTCCCGCTGTAGGGTGTTGCAATACGTTCACGATTCACTTATAGTGGGTTGGTGAGTGACTAAAACACAAACCCCAGTAAGGGGGTTGTTGCGTATGGGAATAAACAGGACTTGATGCTTTAATGCTATGGTTGAGTTTTACCTTAATGATCTTTAGTAGTTGCGGATGCCTGATACAGTTCCAATCATAAGTGCATTTGATCCAAGTAGACAAAGTATGTTAGCTTATGCCTCTCCCTCATATGAAACTGCAATAGTGATTACCGGTCTTGTTAACAATTGCCTAGGACAATTCCGCACACCGATCCACCATTATTCCACACTAGCTATTTATAATACTTATTAATATATTCTAACTTTATGATAACATTACCTACTTTCATATTTTAGCTCTCCTATATCATACAAAGTTATCCACATCATACCCACAACGTAGTTTTGTTCCTCGTTTCTTGTTGGAAGCAAACGTTCGGTGTACGTAGAGTCGTATTAGTGGCAGATAGGGCTTGAGAGAATATTGATCTTACCTTTAGCTCCTTGTGGGTTGGACACTCCATACTTATCACTTCCACCTTTGGAAATTGCTACGATGATTCCCTGCACTTGGGGATTATCAAGCTCTTTTCTGGCGCCGTTGCCGGGGAGCAATAGCGTGGGGTTGATATTCTTGTGTGTGCTTGTTTGCTTTCTTCACTAAATAGATTTTGTATTTGCTTTTTTGTTTCTTTTTAGTTGTGGGTGAAACATACAATTTTGTTTTTGAAAATACAAACAAAATTACTTGCCTCTCATGCCTAAAAAGTTTTTCAAAAAGAGAAGTGATTGGAAAGTTATGCATTGAAGAAGTGAGGGTCCACCTTGAGCACTCGTGTTCATGCTCACGGAAACAATGTAGAATATTTCATGGAAGTTTCTCTTTAAATAATTATCCCCTCATATATCCATTGTATTATAAAAATAATGTGCCAAGCTTTGGTTTTAGAATGATTAGATTGCTTGTTTACTATGTGCAGAACAAAAACATAAACTTTGGCTGTAGCGCATGATTTTACCTTTTTACTGGGAAGTCAAATGGGTCTGAAACTTTTTGCACATTACTTCTGTATAAGTTGGTCAAATTTTCAAATTTATTTCATAATTTTTGGAGTTATAGAAGTTTACTAAACCTCCAGATTACTACAGACTGTCCTGTTTTAGACATATTCTGTTTTCTATGTGTTGTTTGCATATTTTGAAGAATCTATGAGTAGTATCAGAGGGTATGAACCATGGATGAGTTGGAATATAGTAGATATTACACCAATATGAATTTAGAGCAAGTTCACAACAGTACCTAAAGGTTGTGATTTGCTTTATTATACTAACGGATCTCACAAAGTTTTTGTTAAAGTTTTATGTGGATGAAGTGTTCGAACAACGAGGAGTTACCGATGTGAGAAGAATAAAGAGAGGAAAGAGCTCAAGCTTGGGGATGCCCAAGCACCACAAGTAAATATTATAAGGATACTCAAGCATCTAAGCTTGGGGGTACCCCGGTTGGCATCCCATCCTTCTTCTTCAACAAATTATCGGTACACCTCGGTTTTTGTCTTGTTCACATCATTTGTGTCCTTTGTGTTTTTCTTTAAGAACCATGCTAGTATGAGATGTCCCTCCATCAATTTATAGAATACTTCATGTGCTTCACTTAAATCTTCTAAGTATGATCTTATAGAATTGCTCTTTGAGCTTCACTTAAATCTTTTGAGAATGGCTTTACATAATGCTTCGGGTGCTTCACTTATATATTTTGAGTTTAGATATTGGTTAGTATATATTAATTGAAGAACACTCCATGAACTTCACTTATATCTTTTGGAGTATGAATAATACTATCATGTAAAGCGGGTTTGGAAGAGTGTCAACTTTAGCAACTAGTGATCCCGCCATTCTGAATGAGGAGAATTTTGGTTATGTGGAGAGTAGTAAAATTTCTCTGCTCGTAGATCATGAAAAGAATGCTTTATGTGATGATAATATTTTTGTACTCATTCATGATGCTACTGAAAATTATTATGAGGGACGAATACATGATCGTAGGGTTGCAATAATATCAAGTTTCCTCTCTATATGCTTAAAGTTTTGAAGTTATACTAGTTTTTCCTTACTGTGCTAGATGATTCTTGTTCCTATAAATTCTATGCTCACAAAATACCTAGGCATAGGAAGTGGGTTAGGTTTAAATGTGCTAGCCATATCCTTCATGATGCTCTCTTTATGTTTCAATCCTTATCTTTTATGTGAGCATCATTGAAATCATCATGCCTAGCTAAAAGGCATTAAAGAAAAGCGCTTGTTGGGAGACAACCCAATATTTACCCTTGCTGTTTTTGTGTGTTTACAGGATTAATATACTGTAGTAATCATGTTTTATAGCTTTTGCTTCAATAAAGTGCCAAGTAAGACCTTTGGGAAGACTTGGGTGAAAGTTAATGTGATATTGCTGTCAAAAACAGAAACTTTGCGCTCACGAGATTAGCTGCCATTTATTACAGAAGAGTGCTTTGGTGCTGATTATTTTTGAAGAAGATTAATAGACAAATTCCTCACGTCCACCAATTTATTTAATAATTTTCTGAGTAGCAGAAGTATGGTTAGTGTTCAGATCATTACAGACTGTTCTGTTTCTGACTGATTCTGTTTTCATTGCATAGTTTGCTTGTTTTCTAGTTTCTATGACTTATATTTCTCAATATAAATTGTAGAAATGATATGGTATAGTAGTAATTGTGTGAGAATAATTATGATTCTTGTCTTTGACAGTACCAAAGTGAATGGTTTACTCTTTATCTTACTAACCTGTATCACGAAGTTCCATTAAGTTTTGTGTGATTGAAGTTTTGAAGCTTTGGGTGAGATATCAATATGAGGAGAATAAGGAGTGGAAAGACCCTAAGCTTGGGTATGCCCAAGGCACCCCAAGGTAATATTCAAGGAATATTCCACAGACTAAGCTTGGGGATGCCCCGGAAGGCATCCCCTCTTTCGTCTTCCAAAACTATCGGTATACCTTACTCGGAGCTATATTTTTATTCCTCACTTGATATGTGTTTTTCTTGGAGCATATTTTAAATTTTACATGCTGTTTGAATAAAATCATTGGATCTGAAATTTTAAATGAAAAAGAATCCTCCCATGGCTAGTTAATTATTTGACTACTCAGTGTCCTTCACTCATATCGTTTTGGAGTAGTTTGTCATTTACTCATGTGCTTCACATATATCCTATGAGTAAATGGTTGAATTAATTGAATATCATAAATCTCAATTTATATATGTTTCATATGCTTATACCATGGGGAGTAATGACTTCACACAGAATAAGTATTGTTAGTAAACTTATTGAAAGTTAGCAAACATAGAATTGGTCACTTGAACAATTCATGAAAGAATATTGAAGGAAGAGAGATTTCACATATAAATATACTATCTTGGACATCTTTTGTAATTGTGAGCACTCATTAAAATATGACATGCTAAAAGGTTGATGTCGGACAAGGAATACAACGTAATGGGTTATGTTTTCTTATATCCGAAATAAAGTATATTGTCTTGGATCATCCAACATGTTGAGCTTGGTTTTCCCCCTCATGCTAGCCAAATTCTTTAATCCAAGTAGAGATACTACTTGTGCTTCCAAATATTCCTTAAACTAGTTTTGCCATGAGAGTCCACCATACCTACCTATGGATTGAGTAAGATCCTTCAAGTAAATTGTCATCGGTGCATGCAATAAAAAATGCCCTCTAAATATGTATTATCTACTAATGTGGAGAAAATAAGATTTATACGATCTTGTGATGTGGAAGAAATAAAAGCGACGGAATGCGGAATAAAGATCCATATCACAAGTGGCAATATAAAGTGACGTTCTTTTGCATTAAGATTTTGTGCATCCAACCATAAAAGCGCATGACAACCTCTGCTTACCTCAGCGAAGGGCATATCTTTACTTTTATCTTCTACCTTATGCAAGATTCATGGTGATCTTCACGTTCCCTTTTTACATTTTATCCTTTGGCAAGCACATTGTGTTGGAAAGATCCTGATATACATATCCAATTGGATGTAAGTTATCACGAACTATTATTGTTGACATTACCCTTGAGGTAAAAGGTTCGGAGGCGAATCTATAAGCCCCTATCTTTCTCTGTGTCCGATTAAAACTTTGAACCCATAAATATCATGTGAGTGTTAGGAATTGTGAAAGATTAAATGATAGTTGAGTATGTGGAGTAAGCTAAATCAAAGCTCTGACATAGACCATTCCTGAAAATAAGATGAATTGCAATTGTTTGATAACTGAGAATATAGTTTGTTAGTTTCAAGAAACTTTATGATGTATACTTTAACATGTGAATAGCTTGTTACTTGATCATTAAAAGTTTTATGAAAATGAGCTACAGTTATGATATATAATGATGCTAGAAAAAGTGATTGGAACTATTATTTGTCTGATGTGGGGTTCCGGCAAACCCTTAAGGTTCGAACACTAGGGTGCGCGCGAAGTCTTTCCTTCCTACCAATCTACACCCTAGCTCACTAAGATCTCGCGGACGAACTCGTCGAATCGCAACACAGAAATACACGAGGTTTATACTCGTTTTGGCCACCGTTGTGGTGTAATACCCTTCTACAGTGTGGTGGTGGATTGCCTCTAGGGCAGATGATGAATAGTACAAGGGAAGAACAACCTCCTGAGGTTGAGGTTTTCTTGTGAGTAGGCTCTCGATCGGGTTGGATCAAGCTAAGATGAGATGCCTCTACTATGGTGGCTAGCTCTACTTATATAGGCCCTGATCCTCTTCCCGAATATCGAGCGAGAAGGGAGCCAACAACGGCGTGCAAATTTGAAGGGAGACAACTAGTACAAGCTATCCTGACAAAAGTTGTCTTCGCCCGCGAAAAGCTCTGGCGGTGACGCCGTCTTGGGCTCCATGATGACCTCCGTCTTGTCGTCCTCCTGGTCTTGGTCTTGTTGCACCAATATAGCAACCTTTGTCTGATGCCTCGGTACTCTTCGCCTGCGCTGGCCTCCTTAGCACCAAAGAGGAAATAAGGATGCTGTGCGCGCTGGCGCCCGCCTGGTTTCATGCGTCATGGCTCACGTCACGAGGGCCTCGTGAGGTTTGCCCCGCCTTGATATCTCCGCTCCTCGTGAGCCTTCCTGGCTAGGCTACTCCACGGGAGGTCTTGCGCCGTCTGCCTCGCGAGGCTTAGACTCTGCTGGCTTAGCCACGCCGTGGGCCACAGGCAGGCAAGTCTGGGGACCCCTGTTCCCTGAACACCGACAGTAGCCCCCGGGCCCAAGGTGTGCTCGGGCTTGACTTCGCGGCGAAGCCAAGGGCCAAGTACGGAGCGCCGTGGGCCCCAAAAGCCTGCGGCCTCGATTGACGTGTGGTGGTTGATTGGACGTGGGCGTCTCCGCTTCCCCACGCTGCCCTTGAATCCGCCTAGCTATGAGGCCCCGCCTTTTACACAATTATTCTTCCTTTGCCACGCCTGGCTCTTTGAATCTCCTTGCTGCCTCGACGCCCTGCTCCGCCTTCTCAATCTGACCTGTGCTCCGCCCGCTTCACTGCCATGACGCCGAAACAAGCTGAAAAGGGGAAGAAACCTCTGTCCTCGCCAACTGCGCCTCCATCCTTCGAGCCGGCGCTTGGCCGGCCTCAGGTGCTCAACGACGAGGCCATGGACAAGGTGCGCCCCATGCTTGCCTCCAGTTTCAACGAGTGGGGAGAGACGCCGGCTTGGCCTGCATCTCGGACCAGCATGGCTCGGGCAGTTACCGAGGTTCCGATCTTCATTGATGCCCTCTGGGCTGGCCTGATTCCTCCCTCCTCCGCCTTATTCAACGCGGTGCTCGAGCACTATCAGATCCACATGCTCCATCTCGATCCTCAGGTTGTGACCCTTCTCGCCGTCTTCGTCTTCATGTGCGAGGCCATGGTGGGCATCGCCCCCTCCGTGGCCCTCTTCCGCCATTTCTTCTCGTTGCATCTCTCCGGTCCCTGGTAGAGCTCAGGGTGTGTGGGTTTCCAGGCCGTGGTTGCGACGGCAGGCGTGGGGATCGACTTCGAGCTCCCTTCATCCACGAGCGAGTTCCATACGCGATGGGTGTTTGTTGACGTAGGCGTGCTCAACCCTCTGCTCCAAGCTCCGGTGGGGCCTGCTATTCCAAACTCCGGCTGGGGTCATCAGAAGCTCACGAGCCCCTGCCATGCCCCTGTCTGGGCCAGGCTGATGTGGTTGAAGGACCTTGGCGTGACTGCGTCCATGGTGGTGAGGGAGTTCGTCAGGAGTCGAGTTGCTCCACTCCAGCGCCATTCTCGCCCGATGTGGGACTTGCTCAGCAGACAGGACAACATGAGGTTTCAGGAGGAGGGGCTTCCTCTCGCTGTGTGGCAGACAGTGCTCACGGTCCTATCAGGTGTCCCTCGGCCAGACGAGATGCCCAGGAACAGCTACATGTTGTACCGCTGCGAGAACAAAGTCACATTTGCCGCGAACATGCCTTCCTTTGATGAGTGGGGGCTGCGCCCAGTCGGCTTGGTGGGGCTCTGCGAGAACCCTGTCATCGTGGTCCCCTTCTTCGCCGCCGGTGCCGGTTCGCCCTAGGTGACGGTGCGGGGGAGCGAGCTGCGACGGGGGCCGGCGGCTCAGGTGCTGAGGAGCACATGTCGGGTGGTGATCCGGGGGCATCGTCCTGGGGGGCCTGCGATGCCCCTCCTGAGGCGTCGGCAGCCGAGGAGATGCGGCGTGCGGCTCCCGAGGCTGAGGCTCCAGGAGCCTCAGGAGGTCGCGGTTGGAAGGAGCTAGGCTGTTCGCCTCAGCCGGGCTCCCCTCAGGCCATCCCTCTTGGGTCTTCTTTGGTTCTGCCGCGCACCGGCTGTCACGTCCAGCGCTTCGGTCGCCTTTGTGTGGACTTTGGGGAGCTCCGCAAGAGGAAGGGATCCCCTAGCGGCAGCAACATCTTTGGGTCGTTGAAGCAACAGAAGTACATCGCTATTGACGCGTAAGTACCTTGTTGCCGTGGCTTTTGTGTGTGGTCTTCTTATCCTGACGCCTGTCCTCCAGGGCTCCTTCTGCTGAAGCTGTTGCGTCTTCCGAGAGGCGGCCTCCTCCTTCATCAACTCCCCCGTCGGCATTGAGCGTTCCTGGCCTACATGCCTGTTGGGTAACGTAGCATAAATTCAAAATTTTCCTATGTGTCACGAAGATCTATCTATGGAGTCATCTAGCAACAAGGGAGGAGTGGATCTACATACCCTTGTAGATCGCGCGCGGAAGCGTTCAAGAGAACGGGGTTGATGGAGTCGTACTCGTCGTGATCCAAATCACCGATGATCCTAGCGCCGAACGGACGGCACCTCTGCGTTCAACACACGTACGAAGCAGCGACGTCTCCTCCTTCTTGATCCAGCAAGGGGGAAGGAGAGGTTGATGGAGATCCAGCAGCACGACGGCGTGGTGGTGGAAGTAGCGGGATTCCAACAGGGCTTCGCCAAGCACTCCGGGAGGAGGGAGATGTGTCATGGGAGGGAGAGGGAGGCGCCAGGGCTTAGGTGTTGCTGCCCTCCCTTCCCCCACTATATATAGGGCCAAGGGAGAGGGGGGCCGCAGCCTTTGGCCCTTCCTCCAAGGAAGGGTGCGGCCAGGGAGGAGTCCCTCCTCCCCAAGGCACCTAGGAGGTGCCTTCCCCTTTTAGGACTCTTCCTTTCCCTCATCTCTTGGCGCATGGGCCTCTTGGGGCTGGTGCCCTTGGCCAATATAGGACAAGGCGCACACCCCTACAGCCCATGTGGCCCCCCGGGGCAGGTGGACCCCCTTGGTGGACCCCCGGACCCCTTTCGGCACTCCCGGTACAATACCGATAATGCGCGAAACTTTTCCGGCGACCAAAACAAGACTTCCCATATATAAATCTTTACCTCCAAACCATTCCGGAACTCCTCGTGACGTCCGGGAGCTCATCCGGGACTCCGAACAACTTTCGGGTTACCGCATACTAATATCTCTATAACCCTAGCGTCACCGAACCTTAAGTGTGTAGACCCTACGGGTTCGGGAGACATGTAGACATGATCGAGATCGCTCCCCGGTCAATAACCAACAGCGGGATCTGGATACCCATGTTGGCTCCCACATGTTCCACGATGATCTCATCGGATGAACCACGATGTCAAGGACTTAATCAATCCCGTATACAGTTCCCTTTGTCTATCGGTACGACACTTGCCCGAGATTCGATCATCGGTATCCCGATACCTTGTTCAATCTCGTTACCGGCAAGTATCTTTACTCGTTCCGTAACACATCATCCCGTGATCAACTCCTTGGTCACATAGTGCACATTATGATGATGTCCTACCGAGTGGGCCCAGAGATACCTCTCCGTTTACACGGAGTGACAAATCCCAGTCTCGATTCGTGCCAACCCAACAGACACTTTCAGAGATACCTGTAGTGTACCATTATAGCCACCCAGTTACGTTGTGACGTCTGGCACACCCAAAGCACTCCTACGGTATCTGGGAGTTGCACAATGTCATGGTCTAAGGAAATGATACTTGACATTAGAAAAGCTTTAGCATACGAACTACATGATCTTGTGCTAGGCTTAGGATTGGGTCTTTGTCCATCACATCATTCTCCTAATGATGTGATCCCGTTATCAATGACATCCAATGTCCATGGTTAGGAAACCGTAACCATCTATTGATTAACGGGCTAGTCAACTAGAGGCTTACTAGGGACATGGTGTTGTCTATGTATCCACACATGTATCTGAGTTTCCTATCAATACAATTCTAGCATGGATAATAAACGATTATCATGAACAAGGAAATATAATAATAATCAATTTATTATTTCCTCTAGGGCATATTTCCAATAGTCTCCCACTTGCACTAGAGTCAATAATCCAGTTCACATCGATATGTGATTAACACTCAAGATCACATCCCCATGTGACTAACACCCAAAGAGTTTACTAGAGTCAATAATCTAGTTCACATTACGATGTGATTAACACTCGATGAGTTCTGGGGTTGAACATGTTATGGTTGTGAGAGATGTTATAGTCAACGGGTCTGAATCTTTCAGATCCATATGTACTTCGCAAATCTCTATGTCGTCTTGTAGATGCAGCTACTACGCTATATTTGGAGCCATTTCAAATAGCTGTTCTACTTGGAGCTATTCTAAATTGTTGCTCCATTATACGTATCCGGTATCTCTACTCAGAGCTATCCGGATAGGTGTTAAGCTTGCATCGACGTAACTCTTTACGTCGAACTCTTTATCACCTCCATAACCGAGAAACATATCCTCATTCCTCTAAGGATAATTTAGACCGCTATCTGGTGATCTACTCCTAGATTACCTTTGTACCCTCTTGCCAGATATGTGGCAAGGCACACATCAGGTGCGGTACTCAGCATGGCATACCGTATAGAGCCTATGACAAAAGCATAGGGGACGACCTTCATCCTTCCTCTTTCTTCTGCCGTGGTCGAGCTTTAAGTCTTAACTTCATACCTTACAACTCAGGCAAGAACTCCTTCTTTGACTGGTCCATCTTGAACACCTTCAAGATAATGTCAAGGTATGTGCTCATTTGAAAGTACCATTAAGAATTTTTATCTATCCTTATAGATCTTGATGCTCAATGTTCAAGTAGCTTAATCCAGCCTTTCCATTGAAAAATACTTTCAAATAACCCTATATGCTTTCCAGAAATTCTACGTCATTTCTGATCAACAATATGTCAACATATACTTATCAGAAATTCTATAGTGCTCCCACTCACTTCTTTGGAAATACAAGTTTCTCATAAACTTTGTATACACCCAAAACTTTGATCATCTTATCAAAGTATACATTCCAACTCCGAGATGCTTACTCCAGTCCTTAGAAGGATTGCTGGAGCTTTGCATACTTATTAGCATCTTTCAGGATTAACAAAACCTTACGGTTGTATCACATACAACCTTTCCTCAAAAATCGTCGAGGAAACAATGGTTTTTGGCATCCTATCTGCAAGATTTCACAAACAATGCAGTAATTGCTAATATAATTCCAACAGACTCTTAGCATCGCTACGAGTGAGAAAGTCTCATCGCAGTCAACTCCTTGAACTTGTCGGAAAACATCTTAACGACAAGTCGAGCTTTCTTAATGGTGATACCTACCATCATTGTCCGTCTTCCTTTTAAAATCCATATGTACCTAAGAGCCTTACGACCATCAAGTAGTTCTCCCAAAGTCTACACTTTGTTTTCATATATGGATCCTCTCTCGGATTATATGGCCTCGAGCCATTTTGGAATCAAGGCCCACCATCGCTTCTCCATAGCTCGTAGGTTCATTGTTGTCTAGCAACATGACTTCCAAGACAGGATTACGTACCACTCTGAAGTAGTACGCATCCTTGTCATCCCACGAGGTTTGGTAGTGACTTGATCTGAAGTTTCATGATCACTATCATAAGCTTCCACTTCAATTGGTGTAGTTGCCATAGGAACAACTCCTGTGCCCTGCCACACACTAGTTGAAGAGACGGTTCAATAACCTCATCAAGTCTCCACCATCCTCCCACTCAATTCTTTCGAGAGAAACTTTTCCTTGAGAAAGGACCCGATTCTAGAAACAATCCCTTATTGCTTTCGGATCTGAGACAGGAGGTATACCCAACTGCTTTGGGTGTCCTATGAAGATGCATTTATCCGCTTTGGGTTCGAGCTTATCAGCCTGAAACTTTTTCACATAAGCGTCGCAGCCCCAAACTTCTAAGAAATGACAGCTTAGGTTTCTCTAAACCATAGTTCATATGGTGCCATCTCATCGGAATTTCGTGGTGCCCTATTTAAAGTGAATGTGGTTGTCTTTAATGCCTAACCCATAAACTATCGTGGTAATTCGATAAGAGACATCATGGTATGCATCATATCCAATAGGGTGCAGTTATGATGTTCGGACACACCATCACACTATGGTGTTCCAGGCTGTATTAGTTGTGAAACAATTTCCACAATGTCTTAATTCTGTGCCAATCTCGTAATTCAGATATTCATCTCTATGATCATATCATAGATATTTTATCCTCTTGTCACGACGATCTTTCAACTTCACCCTGAAATTACTTGAACCTTTCAATAATTCAGACTCGTGATTCATCAAGTAAATATACTCAAAATCTACTCAAATCATCTGTGAAGTAAGAACATAACGATATCCACTACATGCCTCAGCACTCATTGGACTGCACACATCAAAATGTATTACTTCCAACAAGTTGCTTTCTAGTTACATTTTACTGAAAACGAGGCTTTCAGTCATCTTGCCCATGTGGTATGATTTGCATGTCTCAAGTGATTCAAAATCAAGTGAGTCCAAACGGTCCATTTGCATGGAGTTTCTTCATGCATATACACCAATAGACATGGTTCGCATGTCTCAAACCTTTCAAAACAAGTGAGCCCAAAGATCCATCAACATGGAGCTTCTTCATGCGTTTTATACCGATATGACTTACGTGGCAGTGCCACAAGTAGGTGGTACTATCATTACTATCTCTTGGCATGAACATGTGTATCACTACGATCGAGATTCAATAAACCATTCATTTCAGGTGTAAGACCATTGAAGGTATTATTAAAATAAACAGAGTAACCATTATTCGCTTTAAATGAATAACCGTATTGTGATAGACATAATCCAATCATGTCTATGCTCAACGCAAACACCAATCTTGATGGTAGAGGGAGCGTACGATATTTGATCAACCTTGGAAATAGTTCCAAAACATATCGTCATCTCACCTTTAGCTAGTCTCCGTTTATTCCATAGCTTTTATTTCGAGTTACTAACACTTAGCAACCGAACCGGTATCTAATACCCTGGTGCTACTAGGAGTACTAGTAAAGTACACATTAACATAATACATCCAATATACTTCTATCGACCTTGCCAGCCTTCTTATCTACCAAGTATCTAGGGTAATTCTACTCCAGTGGCTGTTCCCTTTATCACAGAAGCACTTAGTCTCGGGTTTGGGTTCAACCTTGGGTTTCTTCACTAGAGTAGCAGCTGATTTGCCGTTTCATGAAGCATCCCTTTTTGCCCTTGCCCTTCTTGAAACTAGTGGTTTCAACAACCATCAACAATTGATGCTCCTTCTTGATCTCTACTTTTGTGGTGTCAAACATCATGAATATCTCAAGGATCATCATATATGTCCCTGATATATTATAGTTCATCACGAAGCTCAAGCAGCTTGGTGGTAATGACTTCGGAGAACCATCACTATTTCATCTGGAAGATCAACTCCCACTCGATTCAAGCGATTGTTGTACTTAGACAATCTGAGCACAAGTTCAACAATTGAGCTTCTCTCCCTTAGTTTGCAGGCTAAGAAAATCGTCGGAGGTCTTATACCTCTTGACGTGGGCACGAGCCTGAAATCCCAATTTCAGCCCTCGAAATATCTCATATGTTTCGCGATGTTTTAGCATGTCTTCAGTGCCTCAACTCTAAACCGTTTAACTGAACTATCACGTAGTTATCAAAATGTGTATGTCAGATGTTCACAACATCCACAGACGACGTTCGAGGTTCGGCACACTGAGCGGTGCATTAAGGACATAAGCCTTTTACTGTCTGCATAATTGCTACTATCAACTTTCAACTAATTTTTCTCTAGGAACATATCTAAACAGTAGAACTGAAGCGCGAGCTACGACATAATTTGCGAAGACCTTTTGACTATGTTCAGGATAATTAAGTTCATCTTGTGAACTCCCACTCAGATAGATATCCCTCTAGTCATCTAAGTGATTACATGATCCGAGTCAACTAGGCCGTGTCCGATCATCACGTGAGACGGACTAGTCATCATCGGTGAACATCTTCATGTTGATCGTATCTACCATATGACTCATGCTCGACCTTTCGGTCTCTTGTGTTCCGAGGCCATGTCTGTACATGCTAGGCTCGTCAAGTCAACCTAAGTGTTTCGCATGTGTTCCGAGGCCATGTCTGTACATGCTAGGCTCGTCAACACCCGTTGTATTCGAACGTAAGAATCTATACACCCGATCATCACGTGGTGCTTCGAAATGACGAACTTTCACAACGGTGCACAGTTAGGGGGAACACTTTCTTGAAATTTTAATGAGGGATCATCTTATTTACTACCGTCATTCTAAGCAAATAATATGTATAAACATGATAAACATCACATGCAATCAAATAGTGACATGATATGGCCAATATCATATTGCTCCTTTTGATCTCCATCTTCGGGGCTCCATGATCATCATCGCCACCGGCATGACACCATGATCTCCATCATCATGATCTCTATCATCGTGTCTTCATGAAGTTGTCTCGTCAACTATTACTTCTACTACTATAGCTAACGGTTAGCAATAAAGTAAAGTAATTACATGACGTTTATGTTGACACGCAGGTCATAAATAAATTAAGACAACTCCTATGGCTCCTACCGGTTGTCATACTCATCGACATGCAAGTCGTGATTCCTACTACAAGAACATGATCAATCTCATACATCACATATATCATTCATCACATCCTTTTGGCCATATCACATCACATAGCATACCCTGCAAAAACAAGTTAGACGTCCTCTAATTGTTGTTTGCATGTTTTACGGGGCTGCTATGGGTTTCTAGCAAGAACGTTTCTTACCTACGCAAAAACCACCACGTGATATGCCAATTGCTATTTACCCTTCATAAGGACCCTTTTCATCGAATACGATCCGACTAAAGTGGGAGGGACAGACACCCGCTAGCCACCTTATGCAACTAGTGCATGTCAGTCGGTGGAACCAGTCTCACGTAAGAGTACGTGTAAGGTCGGTCCGGGCCGCTTCATCCCACAATGCCACCGAATCAAGATTGGACTAGTAACGGTAAGCATATTGAACAAAATCAACGCCCACAACTACTTTGTGTTCTACTCGTGCGTAGAAACTACGCATAAACCTAGCTCATGATGCCACTGTTGGGTAACGTAGCATAAATTCAAAATTTTCCTACGTGTCACCAAGATCTATCTATGGAGTCATCTAGCAACGAGGGAGGAGTGGATCTACATACCCTTGTAGATCGCGCGCGGAAGCGTTCAAGAGAACGGGGTTGATGGAGTCGTACTCGTCGTGATCCAAATCACCGATGATCCTAGCGCCGAACGGACGGCACCTCCGCGTTCAACACACGTACGGAGCAGCGACGTCTCCTCCTTCTTGATCCAGCAAGGGGGAAGGAGAGGTTGATGGAGATCCAGTAGCACGATGGCGTGGTGGTGGAAGTAGCGGGATTCCAACAGGGCTTCGCCAAGCGCTGCGGGAGGAGGGAGATGTGTCATGGGAGGGAGAGGGAGGCGCCAGGGCTTAGGTGTTGCTGCCCTCCCTTTCCCCCACTATATATAGGGCCAAGGGAGAGGGGGGGGCGCAGCCTTTGGCCCTTCATCCAAGGAAGGGTGCGGCCAAGGAGGAGTCCCTCCTCCCCAAGGCACCTAGGAGGTGCCTTCCCCTTTTAGGACTCTTCCTTTCCCTCATCTCTTGGCGCATGGGCCTCTTGGGGCTGGTGCCCTTGGCCCATATAGGCCAAGGAGCACACCCCTACAGCCCATGTGGCCCCCCGGGGCAGGTGGACCCCCTTGGTGGACCCCCGGACCCCTTTCGGCACTCCCGGTACAATACCGATAATGCGTGAAACTTTTCCGGTGACCAAAACAAGACTTCCCATATATAAATCTTTACCTCCGGACCATTCCGGAACTCCTCATGACGTCCGGGATCTCATCCGGGACTCCGAACAACTTTCGGGTTACCGCATAATAATATCTCTATAACCCTAGCGTCACCGAACCTTAAGTGTGTAGACCCTACGGGTTCGGGAGACATGTAGACATGACCAAGATCGCTCTCCGATCAATAACCAACAGCGGGATCTGGATACCCATGTTGGCTCCCACATGTTCCACGATGATCTCATCGGATGAACCACGATGTCAAGGACTTAATCAATCCCGTATACAATTCCCTTTGTCTATCGGTACGACACTTGCCCGAGATTCGATCGTCGGTATCCTGATACCTTGTTCAATCTCGTTACCGGCAAGTCTCTTTACTCGTTCCGTAACACATCATCCCGTGATCAACTCCTTGGTCACATTGTGCACATTATGATGATGTCCTACCGAGTGGGCCCAGAGATACCTCTCTGTTTACACGGAGTGACAAATCCCAGTCTCGATTCGTGCCAACCCAACAGACACTTTCGGAGATACCTGTAGTGTACCTTTATAGCCACCCAGTTACGTTGTGACGTTTGGCACAACCAAAGCACTCCTAAGGTATCCGGGAGTTGCACAATCTCATGGTCTAAGGAAATGATACTTGACATTAGAAAAGCTTTAGCATACGAACTACATGATCTTGTGCTAGGCTTAGGATTGGGTCTTTGTCCATCACATCATTCTCCTAATGATGTGATCCCGTTATCAATGACATCCAATGTCCATGGTTAGGAAACCGTAACCATCTATTGATTAACGAGCTAGTCAACTACAGGCTTACTAGGGACATGGTGTTGTCTATGTATCCACACATGTATCTGAGTTTCCTATCAATACAATTCTAGCATGGATAATAAACGATTATCATGAACAAGGAAATATAATAATAATCAATTTATTATTGCCTCTAGGGCATATTTCCAACAGTCTCCCACTTGCACTAGAGTCAATAATCCAGTTCACATCGATATGTGATTAACACTCAAGATCACATCCCCATGTGACTAACACCCAAAGAGTTTACTAGAGTCAATAATCTAGTTCACATTACCATGTGATTAACACTCGATGAGTTCTAGGGTTGAACATGTTATGGTTGTGAGAGATGTTATAGTCAACGGGTCTGAATCTTTCAGATCCGTATGTACTTCGCAAATCTCTATGTCATCTTGTAGATGCAGCTACTACGCTATATTTGGAGCCATTTCAAATAACTGTTCTACTTGGAGCTATTCTAAATTGTTGCTCCATTATACGTATCCGGTATCTCTACTCAGAGCTATTCTAAATAACTGTTCTACTTGCATCAACAATTCCGCCCCTGGAGCAGCGTCGGTCGAAGGAGCCGAGTCTGTGGTTTGGCCGCCCCTCGCCCACGGTCTGGCGTGGAGCTTGGCGGGTGTGTCCAAGACTCCTCCTCTGCTCATGAGCAGTCACTGGCTGACCTCGGTCTTCGGTTCCTCTTCAAGCAGTGAGCCTCGATCAACTTGGGTTCCTTGCGAGGATGGGCTGACGTCAGGCACGGCGCCAGCCCCCTGCCCCCAACCAGGAGATTGGCGCGCCACTTGATTCTCCACCCGGCATCCCCGAGGTGGAGGACGAGGCGGGTCGAGCGTTCGAGCTCGAGCGCGGGTGAGCGTAGTCCGACACGAGCTCTTCCAGGAGGCGATGGGCGCGATGAGCCGCCTTGGTGAAGAGCTTGCTGGTGTCGACTCGTGTCTTGAGGCTGAAGGTCTTCGGTTGGTGGAGGAGCGGCGCAAGCTGTGAATGGCCATCAACCTTGGTCGCTATCAACGCGACCTCGAGAACGCGAAGGCCGCGGCGTCCCTCAAGATTGCCAATGAGGCCCGCTCGCGAACTTTGGAAGAAGCTCGTGAGGCCGATTGTCGCCGCGAGGCTGCGGAGGAGCGCGCGTGGGGGCTTTAGGCCTGGAGTGCGTCACTTGAGCAGCAGGTGGAGGCGCGCGGGGCCGCTCTTGCATCGCTGAGGGGGACGCCTGCAAAGGAAGAGGAGGTCCGGCAGCGCGAGGAGACGCTAGCCCTAGAAGCCGTGGAGCGCAGCCTCGAGCTCGAGCGACTGGACACAAGGGATGTCAAGTCGCTCAAGCAGAAGATGCCGTCAGGGCCCGCGAGGCCGGAGTCGAGGAGGAGATCAATCGCCGGGTGGCCGAGGTTCGTGCAGATCTGGAGGGCATGTACGACTTGAAGCCGAAGATCACCGGTCTAGAGGGTGCAGTCAAGGCCACCGCCCTCAGGCCCAAGTTGGACGAGGCCGAGAGGCGTGTGGAGGCCATAGCCGCCGCCATGGTTATGGCGTAGGTTGACTTGGCCTCCGCCCGCGCCGAGCTGCTTTCCCTCCGGAGACGAGTTGACGACGCCGAAGCCGTCGCACGGCAAAACATGGAGGAAGTGCTCCAACACCGAACACTGTAGCGCGAGCATGCTCCTATGCTTCAACACCTTCGGAACAAGGCCAACACCGCCCTAGGTTACATCTACGACGAAAACGCCCCGGCCCCTCACACGAATGACTACGCCTGCCACCTAACCTTATTCACTGAGGTGGTGACGCGCCTGGAGGCTCAATCTGCCAGGGCTCGACAACTTGTGGAGGAGAGGGGTCGGGGTCTGCTTCAGCGCGCCTTCTCCCGTGTCATCAGCCACCTTCTGAATGCCGACCCCAACTTCCACTTCGACGCCGCCATTGCCCCCGTACCCACGGCCGTCCGGGGCGACTTGGCGCGTTGGGTAGAGGACCATGTCGATGCGTTGGTCAGGGCCTTCACCTCGGAGGATGACGCGGTGGTGGTCGTCGCAGATGAAGGTGACGTGGTCAATGATGGTAACGGGGGCGTCGCCGACAGCAGCGGCGATACCGACGAAGATGACGATGACGTGAGTGACGCGTCCGTGGGTGATGTAGCGATTGATATCTCTGGCTGATCCCATGTTTGCCTGTTGTTTCATCCTGCACGCAAAACTCGGGCGTTGCCCTTGGAAGAGTTTGTAAGAGTATTTTGAGAGGGGGAGCCCCTCATGTAAGCAAATTGCAGTTTTTACTTTCCTATGCGATGTGGGTATGTGTCCTCGTGAGCTCATGAAGCTGGGGGTGAGCCACTTTTCAGCGTTGCATGCAGAAGTGCCTCCTCAAGCAACTCGGCAGAAATGCCCACGTCTACGTAGACGACATTGTGGTGAAGACGGAGAAGCGCGGCACCTTGCTGGAAGACCTCAAGGAAACATTTGAGAACCTACGCCGGTTCCAAATCAAGCTTAACCCCGAGAAATGCGTGTTCGGAGTGCCAGCCGGCCAGCTCCTAGGCTTCCTGGTCTCCGAACGCGGCATCGAATGCAACCCAGTAAAGATGAAGGCCATTGAGAGAATGGCGATTCCCACCAAACTTCAAGACGTCCAGAAGTTTACCGGATGCTTGGCCTCCCTGATCCGCTTCATCAGCCGGCTCGGAGAGAAAGCTCTTCCCCTCTACCGCCTCATGAAGAAGACCAACCACTTCGAGTGGAATGACCAATCCGACCAAGATTTTCACGAGCTGAAGAAGATGCTGGCCACGCCGCCTGTCCTGGCGGCGCCGACTGAGAAAGAGCCCATGCTCCTCTACATCGCCGCAACCAGCCGGGTGGTCAGCACCGTCATCGTAGTCCAGCGCCCAGAAGAAGGCCGAGCCCAGCCGGTCCAGAGGCCAGTGTACTATTAGAGCGCGGTGCTATCTACCTCGAAGCAGAACTACCCGCACTGCCAGAAGATGTGCTACAGCGTTTACTTCGCCGCCAAGAAGCTGAAGCCCTACTTCCAAGAGCATCCCATCACGGTTGTATGCACTGCCCCGCTGGCCGAGATCATAGGCAGCCGGGATGCATCCGGCCGGGTGGCGAAATGGGCCATCGAGCTGCCCCCCTACACGATCTTCTACCAGCCTCGCACCGCCATCAAGTCCCAAGCATTGGCCGACTTCCTCGTCGACTGGGCCGAGACCCAGTACCTACCGCCGGCTCCCGACTCCACTCATTGGCGCATGCATTTCGATGGGTCCAAGATGCGCGCCGGCTTGGGAGCCGGTGTCATCCTCACCTCTCACAAAGGGGACAAGCTCAGATACACGCTGCAAATTCACTTTACCGCCTCCGACAACGTGGCCGAGTATGAGGCGCTCATACACGGGCTCCGGCTTGCCAAAGAACTCGGCATTCGCCGGATCCTATGTTATGGCGACTCGGACTTGGTGGTCCAGCAATCATCCGGCGACTGGGATGCCAAGGACGCAAATATGGCAAGCTAGCGCTTCCTCGTTCAGCAGATCAGTGGGTATTTTGAAGGATGCGAGTTCCTCCACGTACCATGAGTCGACAACGAGCCAGCTGATGCGCTGGCTCGAATAGGCTCCACTCGGCAAGCAATACCAACCGGTGTCTCTCTACAACGCCTCCTCAAGCCGTCTATCAAGCCGTCTCCAGAGTCCGATTCCATCTTCGTGCCGCCTGACCCCGACGTGGCTGGGTCCGGCTCGAAGAACCAAGCAGGCGACCCTGGGACTTCGATAGTCGGCCAAGGGGCATCAGCAGGCAGCTCGGGGACTTCCGTAGTTACGCCTGACCTGGGGACTGCCACACCCTGCTCGGGGACTGTGGTAGTCGGCCCGGAGACTACACCAACACAGCAGGCGGCAGCCGACTCAAGCATTTCACCGCCCAGCCCGCCCGCCCTGGTCGTAGTAGCCGTTTTGGCAATAGAAGAGGTCGCAGCTCCATCATGGGCTCAATCCATCCTCAACTTCCTAATAAACCAAGATCTGCCGGCTGACGAAGTAGAGGCAAGACAAGTCCAACGCCGAGCCGGAGCATACACAATCGTCAACAGAGAACTCGTCAAGCGCTGTGTCACTGGGGTCCTCCAGCGATGCGTCGAGCAAGAGAAGGGCATTGCAATCCTCAGAGACATCCACCAAGGAGAATGCGGCCACCATGTGGCCTCAAGATCACTCGTCACCAAAGCCTTCCGCCATGGTTTCTTTTGGCCGACTGCTTTGGATGACGCCAAGGAGTTAGTTAAACATTGCAAAGGGTGCCAACTCTTTAGCTCCTAGCAACACATGCCGGCTTCAGCACTCAAGACCATTCCCCTCACTTGGCCCTTCGCCGTTTGGGGACTGGACATGGTGGGCCCATTCAAAACGGCGGGCGGCGGCATGACACATCTGTTTGTCGCCGTGGACAAATTCACCAAATGGATTGAGGCAAAGCCGATCAAGAACCTGAATGGGCCGACTGCCGTGACATTTATCGCAGATATAACAACTCGGTACGGCGTACCACATAGCATCATCACCGACAATGGCACGAATTTCGCCAAGGGATCCTTGGCACATTTCTGCGCGACGCAAGGCATCCGGTTGGACCTAGCGTCTGTTGCCCACCCGCAGTCAAACGGCCAGGTCAAGCGAGCCAACGGCCTCATGCTTTCCGGCATCAAGCCCCGACTGATCGTACCACTAGAGCATTCAGCCGGCTGTTGGCTCGATGAGCTGCCGGCTGTCCTTTGGAGTCTGCGCACTAGACCAAACAAGTCAACCGGCTTCACTCCTTTCTTCCTCGTATATGGTGCCGAGGCGGTCATCCCAACTGACATCGAGTTCAACTCGCCTCGGGTGACCATCTACACGGAAGCCGAGGCCAAGGAAGCACGAGAAGATGGCGTCGACCTGCTGGAAGAAGGCCGGCTGTTAGCACTCAGCCGGTTCGCCATCTATCAGCAGGGCCTGCACCGCTACCACAGCCGGAAGGTCAAGCCAAGATCCTTCCAAGAGGGCGATCTTGTGCTCCGGCTGATCCAGCGAACAGCCGGCTAGCACAAGCTCTCGGCCCCTTGGGAGGGCCCCTTCGTCATCAGCAGAGCCCTAGGCAACGACTCCTACTACCTGATCGACGCGCAGAAGCCGAAGGCATGAAAGAGAGATGACTCCGGCAAGGAGTCGGAATGACCATGGAACGCCAACCTCCTCCGAAGGTTTTACAGTTGAAATGCAATACGTATCACGCTAACTTTTGTACTAAGTACGAGACAATAGGTCCCCCGAGGAGAGCTCGGGGACTGCCGTCTTTTATCTATGAATGAAAAGTATCATGCTTATGGCCTTGTCATTGCATTCACTTTTTCCGTCCGGCACCGGGTTCGACTAGTCGGCTCGGGGACTGGCCGCCTGGAGTTATATTAGAAGTCCTACCCGCAGTCAGACAAGTAGTGTGCCGTCTCCCAAGCCTTCTCTTGCCAAAAGTCGCAGTTCGAAGAACCGGCTGTCCGGCTGGCAAGAGTTAAAGGCAGGAACGGGTGCCCACACGAAAAACGGCTAGGGTCTAACGGACTAATATAACAAAAGCCGGTTTTACTCCCACCGCCGACCGGCTACCAGAGTAGCCGGCCGGCCGGCTTCCATTAACCTCGCTCCAATCTAAGAAAGCTCAAGTACTTGCCTTCCCAGAAGGGGAAGGCGGCAAAGGAAACAACCTAAGGATAAAAAGCATACATGAATGGAAACCAAACACACAATAATATTTACATAAAAGACCTTCAAAAGGCCAGCATTCAACATAGTTCGAATACACCCCCAGTGGGTGGAACTGCGCAAGTTTAATAAAGTTGTTCAAAAGGCAACAAGCAGGAAAAAACAAGGACGGCAGAGTAGGCCAAGGGAGCGACTGGCGAGTCGGGCAGGTTGGTGGAGACGGCAGTGCCGGCTGGAGGAGTGGCCGGCTGGCAAACCTCAGCATGATCACCGCCTCCCGCAGAGGGCGCGCTAGCACGCGCCTTGTTGCCGAAGGCACGATCAGGCTGAGGCTGGCTGCCCGCTTCACCAGTCGGCTCAACGTCTTCGCCTTCCTCTCCTTCGTCGTCTTCGCCTTGATCGCTGGAGGCGATCTCCTCTACCGAGTCTTCACCCGCTGCCGGGTCCAGCCCGAACCACTCCTCCGGCTGGGCAACACCGTCGTCATTGATCTCAGGAGCGAAGATACTGATGTCAGTACACTCGGCGATCGTCGAAGCGCGCTGAGCGATAGCCGGCCGCACCTCCTCCAACTCCTCGTCGGCCTCCAGCCGCCAGGTGAGCAGCTGGTCCAGGTTCAGCCCCGGATACCAGGGTCGGACGAACTCCAGCACCCGCCCAGCTCCAAGCCGGGCTGCCGACGCCTTCCAGGCCTCGAAGCGGCCAACCGCCACCTCCAGCCAGTCGGCAGTCCGATTCGGGGTGCGGGGAATCGTCTCGCTTGGCCAGAGGGCAGCCAACACCTGCGCCCCGGCGCGCTGGAGGCGGCGGAGCATACGGTGAGCCGGCTGCAGCCGGGCTTGGACCGCCAAGAGCTGCTCCTCGAGCGTCCGGCTTGCGTCTGGCGTGGTTTCAGCCCCCCCTACCGGCGTGCCTCGCGATGGGCCTCGATGGATTGGGTGGCGAAGACGGAGTAGCCGGGAAAGTAGTCTGCACAGAGAACAAAAAGTAGCACAAGTCAGAACACAAATCAGGGATCAAAGGGCAAGCAGGGAGTGAAGAAAGCGGCTTACCGTCGATCAGATCCTCGATACGGCTGAAGCCCTTGCTTGGTGCCTGCTTCGCTTCAGCCCAGCCCGCCGCTTCGGTCTCAAACTCGGCCTTCAGGGCGTCCTCGTTGTCTTGCGCCTTCTTCAGGGCCGCCTTATGGCTCTCCTCCTTGTCGGCCAACTTCTTGACCAGGCGGTCACGCTCCAGGACCAAGGCGCTGTACTCGGCTTCCTTGGCGCGAAGGGCGGCCTGGGCCCCGCTGAGCTGCTCCCTCAAGTCGGCATTGGCTCCTGCAAGCATGAAGACAAAGGAAATTAATAAGGTGAAGTCGTCAAGGAAGATCTGACCCGGCTGCTCAGCAGTCGGCCCGAATCTCGGGGACTACACCCAGTGGGTGCGCTGATGCGCCCCCACAGGAGATGAACGAAACAAATACGCACTCCGGCTGCTGGTCAGGTCCTCGGTTCTCCTGCCCAGCTCCTGAGCCTGGGAGTTGAAGGCGGCTGCACGGAGGTTGTGATACTCCTGAAAGATTATACAGGAAGCAAGGATAAGTTAAGTTGTCAGAACCTAGTAAGTTCCAAGCCGCCTGCACAGCAACCGGCTCGGAACTCAGGGACTACACCCAGTGGGTGCGCTGACGCGCCCCCACGGAAGAAACCAAAAGAACAAAATAACTAAGGCCAGAAGACTCACCCGGATGACGGCCCGCGTCGAGAGAAACTCTGGAGTGTATCACTGCAGCGAGGCGGCCTGAGCTTGAAGCCGGTTCCGGACCTCCTGGGCCGCCGCGTTCAGCTCGCCCGTCCCCCCGCTGGGAGTCCACTCGGACGTGCTGGCGCTGGCAGCCTCCAGGGCCTCCGCCGTCTGGCTGGCGACCGCTGCTCGGTGCGGTTCCGGCGCGGAGGCGCCACCCCCTGCGCGCCGGCGCAATGCCGGCTGCACCTCGAGGCCGGCCCCTACTTCTGGCTCGCCGCTGGACGGCTGCTCTGGCGCCGCAGCTGATTGGCCGCTTTGGCCCGCTCCAGTCGGCCCCGTCTACAACGCCCCCTCCATGAAGATCATGTGGTCCTCCCGCCCCTCCATCACCGGCGGGCCTTGGTCGACCTACTCCAACGGGGGCACGGGAATGTTGGGGGCCACGGCACGGAGGGGAACAACGAGCAGCGGAGGCCGGTTGTGCGAGGCCTCCGCCTCCGTCTCCGCGGCTGCCGCTTTCGCCCGGGCCTTGGTCGCCGCGTCGGCCTGCTCCTTCGTCGCCTGGGCGGTCCTTCGCTCCGCCGCCTCCCGCTCCTCCCGTGACTCCCGCGCGTTCCGCTCCATGGCCTCGCTAAGGTCAGTGCGGGGGTCCACGCGGCGGGAGCTTGAGGACCCTCCAGTCGGCCCGACTACGGAGCCGCCAGGACCTCGCTCGAGAGAAAGCGGGGCCCTGTCCAGCAAGAAAAGAAAGGTTTAGAAGAGCTTCGGACGAAAAAGACAAAAAAAATATACGCAAGACATTCAACGACTTACGCAGAGACCGCCTGCGGCTGCTTCACCACCTTGCGGAAGCGGGCCGCCTTCGCGGCCACGTCATCCCGCTTGGTCGCCGCCGTGGAAGCCTTGGATTTCTTCGGCCGGCTGCCGAAGAAGGTCGATGCGGCCCGACGCTTCTGCACGCCGCCACGGGCAGCCGGCACGGTGGACGAGCCCGCGCCTTGATGATCAGGCGCCGGCTGGTGGTGCGGGGCGACTTCGACCTCGTCGTCGTCCGGCCAGTCTTCGAAGCTGGCCCCGAGTCCCGCTCCTCTGGCCTCGTCGCCTTCCCCAATGATGGCGTCTTCCATGGTGGCCGCTCCCAGGTCCGGATCGTCGGTGTCGTCCACCGTGCGGTCGGGGAGGAGCTGGCGCTCTACCCCCACGGCCCCGGCTGTCGGTGGAAGAAGAGGGTTCTGCTAAAAAGCAAACCAATTAATCAAGAGTAGGCTATCATGAGGCCGGCTACAAAAAGGAAGAAAAGAAGAAAGAATTTACGGAAGGCGGAGGGTTGGCGCGGGAATACGGCTCCTTGCTGTATCGCCAATCCTCGGCGAGCTTGCAGTTGGAGATGTAATTCACCATGTAAGACACCTCTGCGTGAGGCATCTCCCTGGTGCTCAGCCGGCACGGGTCGAAGCGCCCGCTCATCTGGCAGATCATGTGAGGCCGGCCTTGGAGCGGAAGAACCCAGCGCTCCACGAAGGCGGCCACCAAGTCGGCCCCGGTCAGGCCCTCCGACTGGATCATCACCCGAAGCCGGGAGACGGCTGCGTTCCCGGCCTGAGACAGCGACCTGGCCCGGTAGCTCCACGAAGGTTGCCTCCCACCCGGCGGGCCGGCTACGTAAGCCGGAAGGTTGACGTAGTCGCCTTGCTGGGCGACGTTCTTCACATAAAAGTAAGACTTCTGCCAAAGCTTCACCGACTGGATCAGCGGAATGGACGGTAACGGATTGTTCTCGCTCGCCCGCCTCATGGCAATGAAGGCTCCGCAGGGGGCGGGCACGCCCGCGACGACGGTGCCGAGCTTGCTTTGGAAGAACTCCCCCAGAGCTCGAGCGTGGGGAGAACTCCAAGAAAACCCTCGCACAGGGTGACGAAGGCCGACAGCAGCATCACCGCGTTGGGCGTGAGGTGATGCGGCTGGAGGTGGTAGAATTTGAGGAAGGCTCGAAGGAATCCGCTCGCCGAGAGGCCGAAACCACGCAGGCAGTGCGAGTGGAAGATCACCCGCTCGCCCTCCTCCGGTGCCGGCAAAATCTCCCTCGCCGGCGCTTGACGAACCCGCACTAGGTTCTCGCCGGGCAGACGCCGCGTCCGGCGGAGGAACTCAACGTGGACCTCGTGGACGTTGGAGCCATCCCACGAGCTCGACAACGCCATGGGAGCAATGCGGCAGGGAGCAAGACGAAGCGACGGTGAAACGGTGCGGCAAAGGGTTGCCGCGGCGGGGAGCAAGACGAAGCGACGGGGGAACGGCACTGCGAAGAGTTGCTGCGGCGAAGAGAAGAAGAAGGAGGGCGAGAAGGGGCGGAGTGAGGGAGAGCGTGCGAGCCTCTGCCGCTCCCCCTCCTCCTCCTACTTATAGACCGCGCGGCGGAGCCGAGGAGGCGCAGCGTGGGGGAACGTGGGGATCAACAGCGCCCACTCCCCCATGTCCCGCGATTATTGTGCCTTGATGGCAGAATAAAACCGCCGCGAGGAGGCGAGCGGTCCATGTGTGCCGCAGAAGATCCGCGCTCGGACCGAGGCCCGCGAGTGGCGGACCCGGGCCTGCGGCAGCGTCCCGTCGCGCGCGTGCGTTGGCAGGACTTCCTCACCACGTGGCCCGCGGAATGGCGCGGGGTCAGCTCGCAGGGCGACCCACGTTCCCTCCTACAAGAAACGGAGCTTTCCGAACACGGCGCGCACACGCAAAAGCCGGCCCCTTGGGATAGGAAGCTGACCTAGCTTCTCGTCCGTTTGTCCGCCTCGAAGCTCGATCAGCTTCGGGGACTACTGTCGGAGTAAATAACCATGGGTAGCCTAGCCGGCTCCCCCTGGCCCTTCTGAAAAAATTACGAGCCGATTCGGCCCTCAAGAATCCATGACACAGGGCCGCCTTCCCCTTGCCGGCTGTCTCCAGGCCGGCTATCGGAAGGCGGCCCGACTTCAGCCCTCATAAAGAAACGGTGCGGGAGGGCCGGCTCCGAGAAGCCGGCCGCGAGAGGGCCGACTCCAAGAAGCCATCTCACATAAAGCGGTCAAGATCGTACCCTCAAAGTCTGCATCCACATAACGGCGATGTGACGGGGCGTGGCTACAGTGAAGCCTGCCACCCCCAAATCCCGAAGCACGCCTGGCACAGTGCGCCGTACGGGTGGCCATGACCCGTCCGGCGCGGCACTGTTGCCACGATGACCCTGATGTCAACCACGACGAACCGCCGGCGCGGCCCACGGGCGGTGGGCACCTCCGGGCAGAGAGACATCCGAAGGCGGCCAGGCCTCCCCCAGTCGGCCCAAGATAGAGCCGGCTCCCCACAGCCGGCTTGCCACCTCCCTCGAAGAACACGCCCCATTAAGGAGATTAGACACAGTGAGGCTACAGCGATCGCCCGCCGGGCGGCGGCACTGTAGCCATGCCCACCTCGGCGAAGCCCTCGTCACCAAGATTAAGCAACAGTAACCAGCCGCCAACAAGGACCTCGATAGTGGGGCCTGCCTGTCGACCAAGGAGCCGGCAGCCGGCGGGACCCACAAGCCGACGGGCCCCAGCAGCTGGCGCAGAAGCCGGAGAGCATAGACACAGACGGCTGGGCCCCGCGCCCAGCCAGATTACCATTGTACCCCCGGGGGGTAGGCCTATATAAACCCCCGGGGCATCCATGCAAAGGGAGATCGATCCCTGCTAGTTTTAGACACCACATAGGGAGGAGAAGAGAGCAAGCCTTGCCCTTCTTCCTCCTCTCGCCAAACAGCTCAAGGAGCATCGTGTAGCTACTTATTCATCTAGTGATCATGCGGAGACCCCGCAGAGCAGCAGTAGGGGTGTTATCTCCACGGAGAGCCCCGAAGCTGGGTAAGATTCGCCGGCGTGCATGTCTTTGCCTCATCCCGTTTCCAGGCACCGGCGACATCTTATTGGCTCCCACAATGATAAGCCACCCGTTGGCATATGTCGCACCTACCACCCGACAAAGTAAGAGGCCAAAAAGAAAAGAAACATAAAGAAGGCCCAAAGAAAAAAATGAGAGAAAAGGGAGAAGGGACAATGCTACTATCCTTTTTCCACACTTGTGCTTCAAAGTAGCACCCTGATCCTCATGATACAGAGTCTCCTATGATATCACTTTCATATACGAGTGGGAAGTTTTCATTATAGAACTAGGCTTGTATATTCCAATGATGGGCTTCCTCAAAATGCCATAGGTCTTCATGAGAAAGCGAGTTGGATGCACACCCACTTAGTTTCTTTTGTTGAGCTTTCATACACTTATAGCTCTAGTGCATCCGTTGCATGGCAATCCCTACTCACTCACATTAATATCTATTGATGGTCATCTCCATAGCCCGTTGATACGCCTAGTTGATGTGAGACTATCTTCTCCTTTTTGTCTTCTCCACAACCACCATTCTATTCCACATATAGTGCTATATCCATGGCTCACGCTCATATACCGCGTGAAGATTGAAAAAGTTTGAGAACATAAAAAGTATGAAACAATTGCTTGACATGTCATCGGGGTTGTGCATGATTTAAATATTTTGTGTGGTGAATATGTATCATAGCCAGACTATATGATTTTGTAGAGATACCTTTCCTTGTCCATGTTATTTTGAGAAGGCATGATTGCTTAGTTACTATGCGTGATGTATTATTATTTTTATGTCAATATTAAACTTTTATCTTGAATCTTTCGGATCTGAACATTCATGCCACACTAAAGAAAAATTACATTGAGAAATATGTTAGAAAGCATTCCACATCAAAAATCCTTCTTTTATCATTTACCTACTCGAGGACGAGCAGGAATTAAGCTTGGGGATGCTTGATACGTCTCCAACGTATATATAATTTTTGATTGCTCCATGCTATTATATTATCTATTTTGGATGTTAATGGGCTTTATTTTACACTTTTATATAATTTTTGGGAGTAACCTACTAACTGGAGGCCCAGTCCAAATTGCTGTTTTTTTGCCTAATTTAGGGTTTCCTAGAAAAGGGATATCAAACGGAGTCCAAACGATATGAAACCTTCAGGAACGTGATTTTCTCAACAAACGTGATCCAGGAGAATTGGAGTGGGCGTCAAGAAACAACCGAGGAAGCCACGAGGCAGGGGCGCGTCCTCCACCCTCATGGGCCCCTAGTTGCTCCACCGACATACTTCTTCCTCCTATATATATCCATGTACCCTCCAAACATCCAGGAACACCACGAAAACCTTATTCCACCGCCGCAAGCTTCTATACTCGAGAGATCCCATCCTGGGGCCTTTTCCGGAGCTTTGCCGGAGGGGGCATTGATCACGGAGGGCCTCTACATCAACTCCATGGCCTCTCCGGTGATGTGTGAGTAGTTTACTTAAGACCTTCGGGTCCATAGTTATTAGCTTCTTCTCTCTCTTTGGATCTCAATACAAAGTTCTTCTCGATCATCTTGGAGATCTATTCGATGTAATCTTCTTTTGCGGTGTGTTTGTCGAGATCCGATGAATTGTGGGTTTATGATCTAGTTTATCTATGAACAATATTTGAATCTTCTCTGAATTCTTTTATGTATGATTGGTTTATCGTTCCAAGTATCTTCGAATTATCAGTTTGGTTTGGCCTACTACATTGATCTTTCTTGGAATGGGAGAAGTAATTAGCTTTGGGTTCAATCTTGCGGTGCTCGATCCCAATGATAGAAAGGGAAACGACGCGTATTGTATTGTTGCCATCGAGGATAAAAAGATGGGGTTTATATCATATTGCATGAGTTTATCCCTCTACATCATGTCATCTTACTTAAGGCATTACTTTGTTCTTATGAACTTAAGACTCTAGATGCATGATGGATAGCGGTCGATGTGTGGAGTAATAGTAGTAGATGCATAATCGTTTCGGTCTACTTGTTGCAGACGTGATGCCTATATACATGATCATACCTAGATATTCTCATAACTATGGTCAATTCTATCAATTGCTCGACAGTAATTCGTTTACCCACCGTAATACTTATGCTCTTGAGAGAAGCCACTAGTGAAACCTATGGCCCCCAGGTATATATTCCATCATATTAATCTTCCAACACTTAGTTATTTCTATTGCCGTTTATTTTACTTTGCATCTTTATTTCTCTTTATCATAAAAATACCAAAAATATTATCTTATCATATCTATCAGATCTCACTCTCATAAGTGACCGTGAAGGGATTGACAACCCCTTTATCGTGTTGGTTGCGAGGTTCTTATTTGTTTGTGTAGGTGGGTGGGACTCGATCGTCATCTCCTACTGGATTGATACCTTGGTTCCCAAAAACTGAGGGAAATACGTACGCTACTTAACTGCATCACCCTTTTCTCTTCAAGGGAGAACCAACGCAGTGCTCAAGAGGTAGCATCACCACCTTCATTGTCGCCTCGTCGTGGCCGTGGGCCGGCCACTTCTTCGGCGGGAGCGGTACCAGCCTGTCAAGGGGAGTCTTTCCTTTCTCCGCCATGGAAAACCTTCGGATGGGCACCATTGGTGTCAGCAATGGTGCGAGGGTTGAAGCAAGCGAAATGGGAAGAGATGGGCGACGGGGGCTCCTCTCCTCTCCCATTTATAGCAAGAGAACGCCAACCAGCGCCCCCACGATCACAGGTAATGATGGTTTTTCCTTGCATGTCGCAGGGACTTGTCAAGTCGAGCAGTTACCGAAGCTGCATGGGGAAGCGGAGACGCCCACGCCCAATCAACCGCCATGTGTCGACCAAGGCCACAGGCTATTGGGGCCCGCAGTGCTCCGCACTTGACCTTTGGCTTTGCCTCAAAGCCAAGCCCGAGTGCGCCTTGCGCCCGGGGGCTACTGTCGGCATTTTGGGAACGGGGGTCCCCAGACTTGCCTTCCTGCGGCCCATGGTGTGGCACTGCGAGCGGGCCCGAATGACCCATCTTCACCAACAAGCACCCAAGACCCTCGCGAGGCATACGACACAAGACCTCCTCGGGAGCACCCTCACTAGGCTGGCTCGCGAGGGGCCGACAGTTCAAGGCAAGGCAAACCTCGCGAGGTTTCAATGATGTGAGCCATGACGATCAAGATCAGACTGGCGCCAGGTGGGCGCCAGCGCGCAAAGTGTCCTTCTTTCCTCTTTGGTGCTAAGGAAGCAAGTGCATGCGCGGAGTACTGAGGCGTCAAGGAAAAGTTTCCATATCGGTGCAACGAGACCATGACCTGCAGGACGGCAAGACGGAAGTCACCATGGAGCCCAAGGCGGCGTCACCACCAAAGCCTTTTGCAGGCGAAGACTGCTTTTGTCAGGATAACCTGTACTAGCTTTCCACTTTCAAATTGGCCGTTGTCGGCTCCCTTCCCGCTCAATATTTGTGGAGAGGACCAGGGCCGCTATAAATAGGACTAGCCACCACCATAGCTAGGGGAATGAGATCTGAACAACCACAGGTTCACCAAGCACAAGAACACCTCTCCTTAGGAGGCTGTTGTTCCCCTTGTACTGTTCATCCTTAGCCCAAGAGGCAATCCACCACCACCACACTAGAGTAGGGTATTACACCACAACGGTGGCCCAAACCAGTATAAATCTTGTGTCCTCTGTGTTGCGAGTTCGTCAAGTTAGCCCTTGAGATCTTAGCAAAGATAGGACATGGATCGGTAGGGGGAGATATTCGCTCGGACCCAAGTGATCAAACCTTGAGGGTTTTGCCGGAACTCGAGATCCGACAAGTCCTCCGCGTACTTGCAAGGTTTCGGGCTTCTGCGGAGCCTGGCGGTCCGCTTGAGAGGACTTGTGAGAGATGGGCGTTAGATCACGGTGAGATGCACGCGCATACCACACCCAGCCCCCGCTCGTGCGGATGGGGCAGCAGGCGCCGGCCTCGAAACAAGGCACGGAGACGGAACACTCAAGAAATCAACATGAACGAGAAAAGATGCCCCCCATGCTTTGCCAACGAAAATATGACTGCGAGTTCAAATCCAAAAGGCGGTAAATCGAGCTACAAAAAAAGGGGGTTGAATGCAAATGGTCGTGTCCGTCACCTATCTAGTCTTCTTGTCTTATCACCAGTGTGGAGCCTAGTGCTTTTGCTGGCCGTGAGCTTAGTCATTGGGGGACAGTGTCGACGGCCAGCACTGAGCAGGGTGGTTCCACTAGGACGTGGGTGGGAGCCCCTGAGGCCTGAGGGCGGCTCTCTGGAGACTCCGGGGCGTGTACAACCCTACTCATTATTACGTGAGAGTGTCGCGGGCAGAGACCTTCACAAGCGCGAGCCTTGCTTCATATCGCCAGACGAGGGCCCCGCCTTGCGCCACCCTCGACCACCAAGGGGCAAAGGGGACGCTAGCGGTTCCCTCGGCGACCACGGGCCCTCCGCCAGGGGGAGGGCTCACCGGCGCCTCCCCAGCAGAGGACCTACCTCCAGGTGACGCCTTGCCCCCCGTGACATGAGGGAGGGCCTTGCTCCGGACCCCTTTCGTGCAGCCCCCAGTGCACCGCCCCGACTGGAGTGGAGCTGCAGCGCCGGGGTCGCTGTCCGCCATCGCGGTTTGGTCCAGCTGTGACCCATGGTTAGCGTAAGCCTGCTCCTGAGATATTAGTGGTACCCTGCGGTGGTTGTCGTCGGCGGGGTAGGCGAGGCTCTTGAGTGGCCCTTAAAAGGCCTCGGCTTCCAGCATCGCTTCTTCCCAGCCCGGCTCATGGAGCATGCAGGGGTCGTCATCTAGCATGTACTCCTGATCCACCATGCGGGCCACATAGGCTTCCTGAGCTGCCTCGCCAGAACCTCCGCCGAGGCGCCCTGTGCCCCACGCCACCGAGCCCGGTGCGCCTTACTGGTGGCTGCGGGGCGGCGCTCGATTGGGACCGTGAGGAGCCACACCCGCACCTACGCCACCCGAGGGAGGCAAGGGCGTGGCCGGATGTCTGGTACCACTGGTCATGCTAACGCTGGCGAGCCCTCTTAGTGGACCTGGGAGCACGCGGGCGCAACGAGGCCCGTCGTGTGACCTGGCCACAACTTGAGATGTAAGTAGGGAGCAGAAAGGAGGCGTACCCCTGGCTGCAGCATCCAACAGCTCGGTGACGCGTTCCAGCAACACGTCGCGGCCGCTCTCCATTAGCCGGCCCCGCAGCAGCTCCTGCGCCACCACAAGCGCGGCTCGCATGTTCGCCTGTTCCCATCGGGTGTGTGGCGCTGTCGCTACTACGTAGCTTGCAGCAGCCCGCGCACGCTGTGGCATGAGGGCGGCATACTGTCAGGACCCCGATTCCAAGTCACATCGATCTAGCCGGTAACACCTCATATCACTTTGCGGCCTCACGCACGGTATCCCACGGGTGTCGCCTTACCATGGCCCGGGACCGTTTGTGCCTTTTGGCTCACTTATATGATAGTGTCGCTAGCATCCATATGACAGAGAACCCGGGCCGACATGGCTAGTCGTGAACCCAACGCGGCACAGACCTATGGAGACAGGCATACATGAATCACATCGAGCATGTCGGTCATCAGCGAGTGATTCCGGGTTGTAGCACTGGGCTAACAGGACTCCGGGGAACCCGGGCTGTAGCAGGCTAGGCAGGACTGCGGATGTCACTGCGTGACATTTCCCCAAAGGGACAGACATAGGAACGACCAGAAACACATGCCGGCCAGTCAAGTGTCCTGAGCAGTAGTGCTGGGCCAGCAGGACTCCGGTGAACCGGGCTGTAGCGGACTACTATGGCTCGAGGAACACTAGACTGCATTTCCCCATAAGAAAGGCTGCCAAGGATAAACAACTAGATTGTCGGATCCCACTCATACCAAGCATTTCAATCATACATACAATATGCCCGATATGAGTACATACAACATGGCATCACAACAAAACTCTACAACTCAAGTACTTTATTTAAAGGCTCCAGAGAGCCATACATAACATGTTCATACAGATAGGGGTTACATGACCCGACACTCAAGTCATACAATCATACAAGCACATGCGGAAGCAACTAGTCTGAGTACAGACACTAGAAACAAAGAAGGCTTCTCGAAGCCTGTCTATCTACATAGGGTCCTCCATGGCCAGGATCACCACCTGGGTGGCTAGTCACTCGTCGACGTCAAGGTCTACGTAGAACCCATCGGAGGGGGCGGTGTTGTCATCTGAAAACAGTAATTAAGATAACATAAGGTACTCAGCAAGTCTTACAACAGAACCTACTATACATGCTCATTCTCAAGAAGGTGGTGGGGTTATTGCAGCAAGCCAGCTTTGACTCTTGGCTAAGCTATCCTACGGAACTCCACTAGTAAAATAGTTTTCGCACACGAGCCACTACTCACCAACACAATACTCCATCAGGGATCCTCTCTCGTCATCCTACGAGAGGGCCATCCTCGGTACTCACACTTATCTTGAGTCTTTTAGTAGTAACCATTAATTTGTCTATGAACTTTATAGGCAACCAAGTAGTCCTTTACCGCGGACGCGGCTATTCGAATAGTTTTATACCCTGCAGGGGTGTACTTCATCACACATGTTTCCACCACTTAGCGTCTGCACACGACATGTGCTCGGCAGACTTCAAGCGAAGACCGACGTGGGTGTAGACCACGACCTGACTAACCTCACAAGTCTCTAGTCCAGGTTTATCGCCTATTCAGGTTCCATCCGCAAGGAAATCTTGCCGGGGTGTCCTCAATGGCCCCAAACGATGTGTACAGAGTCCCGAGACGCCAAACGGGCGCCCAGCATACCCGACCACAGTGTATCTACCGCAACATAGCCCACCCCTAGGGTCAGCGCTACGCACGGCCGCCAACACATAACCTACAAACACCAGAAACTAGTTGCAACTCCTGGACAGAGGGCGAGAGGGGTCAGTAAGTTGAGTGGGGTCATATTTCAGGGCCCAATGTGTGGTAGTAGCTGCATCTTAAATCACGCATACAGATCTCAGTTCTTATGGACGGTATCAATGAAACAACCCACCATGTACTCCTACATGGCCTCTCATCAATACCTTTACCAAAACAAGTTCAACACATCCCTCACATTACCGACATAACCATATCACTCTAGCCCATCCCCCAGATGAACCAGACATGACACAACTCTAAGCATAGCAGGCATAGCAAGGTAGGAATCACATACATGGCTCAATCAACTCCTACACATGCTAGTGGGTTTCATCTAGTTACTGTGGCAATGATAGGTCATGTAGAGGATAAGGGTTCAACTACCGTAGCACACAACAGTTTGAATCGCGTTGTCTTAATGCAGTAAACAAGAGCAGAAGCGAGAACATGGGTTTGTATCGGAATGATCAATGGGTTGCTTGCCTGTTGTAGAGGTAGTAGGGTACTGCCCTTCACACGGATACTCAGGGTTATCCTCGGGGGCAGAACCTACCACGAAAGACACACCGAACATAATCAACACATGGCAATATGCAACAATATGATGCATGCTATGAGATGGCAAGATGAAAATGTCTTGGCCTAATGCAAGCTAAAACAGAAGGGGATGAACTCATTTGAATCAAATATTCAAATATTAGCTCATTAAACATGGCCTTATTAGTGCATTACCTTATTCTGCTTAAACAGCAAGGTTATCTTGTTTTTTCATGCATGAAACCATTACAGATGGATAGATTGAATTTTTTTGATCATTTTTCATATATAAATCTTTGTATTTGGAGCTATGGTTGATTTTCTATGATTTTTAGAAGTTTTGGATATTTTCTGGAATTTCCTATATAAGAATAATTCCAGTAATTGAATTAATGCGTCAGCATGACATAGGTGTGACGTCAGTGGTCAACTGGGTCGGCCAGGTCAAACCTGACTGGTGGGCCCTCTCTGTCAGTGTCACAACTAGTTAACAGAATTATATTAACACTAATTAGCTGTCAGTGGGGCCTGGGCCCACATGTCAGTGTCTAAACTAATTAGAATTAGTTAAAACTAATCTTAAACTGATTAGTAGACCAGCCCCACCTGTCATAGACCCAGGGGGGTCTACCTGGGCCCGCACAAGGGTCAAACTGAGTCAAACTCACCGGTGGCTTGACGCTGGCGACGACAGACGCGGCGGAGGGGCTCGGCTTTGCATCTCCGACGACCAAATCAACGGCGGAGAGCAGCTACGTGACGCGGGGAGCAAGCCGCGTCGTTTGATGGAGAAAGTGGAGCTCGGGGAGGCTTGGAACGACGTCGGCGACGACCTTGGTGGTCGCTGGAGTTCGGGCGTGGATGAACCCAAAGCTACGGGGCACGGCGAGACACGGGGAGTGGTGCGTTAGGCTCCTGGGAGCGCGTGGAAGATGAAGGCATGCTCGGATTCGAGCTTACGCGCCTGTGGCCACGGCGGCGACATGGCCGGCGGAGCCGAGCTCTCGGCCTTGATGGCAGAGGGGGTTGGAGGACGCGGACGAGCGCGGGGAGAGGGGGAAACGGTGGCAGAGCTCACAGCGGTTGCAGGGGAGCGATCGGCGAGCTCGGGGAAGGGCTGGAGCGAGCGGGGCGGCGAGGGGGATCTCCGGTGGCTGAAGTTGAGAACGAGCTCGGTGCAGCGTCTCCGGGGCGAGCGAGCGCACGGGGCTCAGCCTACATGATGCAGTTGACGACGGCGGAGCTTCCTGGCATGTCGGGGCAGCAAGTGGACGGTGGTGGCTGCGGTGAAGCTTGTCGGCGGCGACGGCTGCGCTCGGCAGGAAGAGGGGGAGAGAGCCAGAGAGGGAGAGAGGCCACGGGGAGAGTGGGAAGAAAGAGAGGGGGACGTGGGGGTCGGTGTGGCACTCCTAGATGCCTCCAGGGCGTCGGCGGAAGCAGGAGGTGGCCGGCGTGTGGCTGCGGGCGCCGACCACGCGCTCCTCGTCCTCCTGGCGGGAGAAGGAGGACGACTGGCAACGCCAGTCGACTGGGCCGAGCCAGGTGGGCCGTGGGCTGTGCCTGGTAAGTTTCTCTCTCTCTCTCCTTTTTCTTGTTTGTTTTCTTTAATCTATTTTTCTGCAACTGTTGGGCTTTATTAAAAATACCTAGACATCTTTAAAAATCCTGAAAATAATCAGGGGCTCTGTTTAGATTATTCCCAACAGCCCACACTTATTTCCAGAATTATTTGAGCATTTAGATTATTTTATAGAATTTAAATGCCCAAATTCAAATATTTATGATTTAATTCAGAAAATCCAGAATGTCCCAGAAAAGAGTGCACCATTTTTGCCAGGGTTTTAGCCCAATCTAGCAATGATGAACATTTTGTGAAGGGCATTTTGGGTTCATTGAAAATAATTTTAGTAAACCCTAGTTGTTTCTATGGGGGTGCTGGGGGTTCTGTCTTCCCCATTTCAAATTTAAGGGAATTTAAATATGATGCACACTCTAATGCTTGAACTAGCTAGGGTGTGACAACTCACCCCCACTCAAAAGAATCTCGTCCCGAGATTTAGGATCCTCCGGAAAGAAGGTGGGGTACTCGAGTCGAAGACGATCCTCCCTTTCCCAAGTGGCTTCTTTCTCGGAATGGTGTGACCATTGAACCTTGAGAAATTGATATTATGACGTCGAGTGGTACGCTCGACTTGATCAAGGATACGAACGGGATATTCCTGATATGAGAGGGTATCTTGTAGATCAAACGTTTCGTGGTCCACTCCACGGATAGGATCCGCGAACCAACGCTTGAGTTGAGAAACGTGGAAGACATCGTGAATTCTGGAAAGATGCGAAGGTAGTTCCAATTGGTAGGCAACTTCTCCTCGTTTGGCAAGAATGCGAAAGGGTCCGATGTAACAAGGAGCCAGTTTGCCTTTGATACCGAAACGATGGGTTCCCTTTAGCGGAGTAACCCGAAGGTAAGCCTGCTCGCCGAATTCATAAGTCATAGGCTTATGTTTACGATCATATTGACTCCTTAGACGAGATTGGGCTGTTTTCAATTTCTCATGAATAACGCGAACCTGTTCTTCTGCTTCCTGAATCATATCCGGGCCAAAGAGTTGTCTTTCCCCGGTTTCTGACCAGTTAAGAGGCGTTCGACATTTTCGTCCATAGAGAACTTCAAAAGGAGCCTCGCCCAAGCTAGCTTGATAACTATTGTTGTAAGAAAAATCCACAAATGGAAGGCATTTCTCCCAACCCATTCCGAACGAGATGACAGAGGCTCGGAGCATATCTTCCATAATTTGATTGACTCGTTCTACTTTACCACTTGTGTCAGGACCCCGATTCCAAGTCACATCGATCTAGCCGGTAACACCTCATATCACTTTGAGGCCTCACGCACGGTAACCCACGGGTGTCGCCTTACCATGTCCCGGGACCGTTTGCGCCTTTTGGCTCACGTATATGATAGTGTCGCTAGCATCCATATGACAGAGAACCCGGACCGACATGGCTAGTCGTGAACCCAAAGCGGCACAGACATATGGAGACAGGCATACATGAATCACATCGAGCATGTCGGTCATTAGCGAGTGATTCCGGGCTGTAGCACTGGGCTAACAGGACTCCGGGAACCCGGGCTGTAGCAGGCTAGGCAGGACTCCGGATGTCACCGCGTGACATTTCCCCGAAGGGACAGACACAGGAACGAAGTGAAACACATGCCAGCCAGTCAAGTGATCTGAGAAGTAGTGCTGGGCTAGCAGGACTCCTGTGAACCGGGCTGTAGCGGACTACTATGGCTCAAGGAAGCACTAGACTACATTTCCCCATAAGAGAGGCTGCCAAGGATAAACAACTAGATTGTCGGATCCCACACATACCAAGCATTTCAATCATACACACAATATGCTCGGTATATGTAAATACAACATGGCATCACAACATAACTCTACGACTCAAAGTATTTATTCATTAGGCTCCGAGGAGCGAGATATGACAAACATGGGTCTTATGACCCAACATACAGAGCATACAAGAAACAAGCACATACGGAAGCTTAACTTGTCTGAGTACAGACAACTACAAATGAAGAAGGCTGAGAAGCCTGACTATCTACCAGATCCTGCCGAGGGCACAAGATCGTAGCTGAGGTATCAAGCTAAACGTCGAAGTCCACGCAAAACTACTAGCGAGACTAAAGTCTCTCTGCAAAACATAAATTAAGCAAACGTGTGTACAAATGTACCCAGCAAGACTTACATCAGAACTAACCACATATGCATCGGTATCAACAAAGAGGGTGGTGGAGTTTAACTGCAGCAAGCCAGCTTTGACTCAGTGGCTAACCTGAACTACAACTGCAAGTAACTCTTTTGAGGTGGCGCACACGAGTCCACATATTCACCATTCAATACTCCACTATGGATCCACTCCCGTCTCCCTACGAGAAGGCCATCCATAGCACTCACACTTATCTTGCGAGTTTTAGAGTATCCACTTTCACTTGTCTATGAACTGTTATAGGCAACCCAGAAGTCCATTACCGCGGACACGACTATTCGAATAGATGATGTTAACCCTGCAGGGGTGTACTTCTTCACACACGCTCTCAGCACTTACCGTCGTTTACACGACATGTACTCGGCAACCTTCAAGCGGAAGCCCAACGAGTTGGCCACGGCCTACCTAAACACTCAAGTCTCTAGTCCAGGTTTATCACCTATCCAGGTTCCATCCGCAGGGAGTCCGGCCGAGATTTCCACATACGGCCCCGGACGATGTGTACAGGGTTCCGAGACACCAAACGGGTGCCCGGCATGCCCGGCCACGGTGTATCTACCGCATCATAGCCCACCCCTAGGGTCAGCGCTACGCACGGCCGCCAACACATATCCTATAAACACCAGAAACTAGTTGCAACTCCTGGACAGAGGACAAGGGTGATCAAGAAGCCGAGAGGGTCCATTGGTTTCGGGCCCAATGCATGGTAGTAACTGTTTCATGGATCACAAACACAGAACTTAGTTCCTAAGGACGGTTTTAGTGAGACAACCCACCATGTACTCCTACATGGCCTCTCACCGCTACCTTCACCAAATCGTGTTCACACACTTAGCTCACACACAGTAGGAAATGTTCATCACGGTTCCAATTCATCCCTGATGAATTAGACCTGACTCAACTCTAAGCAGTAGCAGGCATGACAAATAAGCATGAATGAGTAGGCACATCAGGGCTCAAACAACTCCTACTCTTGCTAGTGGGTTTCATCTATTTACTGTGGCAATGACAGGTCATGTAGAGGAAAGGGGTTCAACTACCGCGACATGTAACAGTTGAATCGTTGTTGTCCTAATGCAGTAAAAGAGAGCAGGAGTGAGAGAGTGGGATTGTATCGGAATGAACAAGGGTGTTTTGCTTGCCTGGCACTTCTAAAGATATCATTGGGTCTTCATAAGTGTCAAAGATCACAGCATCGGTACAACGTCTATCGAGAGGGGACAACCACTGGCAATAGAGAAGGAACACAATCAATGCAATGCACAACATGATGCATGATAATGACATGGCAATATGTTGTTGATTGAGCTAATGCAACTAGCAACACAATTAAATGAAGTTGGTTTGAATACAAGATTCAAATTCCAAATCCATATATGATTATTTAAATGCCCTTTATTGGATTTGTCCTAAACAGTGGCCTTAAATTGTTCTAACATGCATGAAAATGCCATAAACAGATTCCTTGAATTTTTCTGATAATTTTTCATATATAAATTATTTCATTCCGAGTTATAGATTATTTTCTATGATTTTTTGAAGTTTTGGACATTTTCTGAATTAAATAAATCATTTCTGATTTATCTGAAATCCAGAAAAGCATTTATGACCTCATCACTGCATCACTATGATGTCATCCAGTCAACAGGACGGGTCCAGGTCAAACCTGACCTGCGGGACCCATTGGTCAGTGACCCTGGGCTAGTTAGGTCGCCGACAGGTGCGCCCGGTCAACGTTGACTAAGTCAAAGTCAAGCTAACACGTGGGGTCCGCAGGATTAGCACTAATTTAAGCAGGATATTTAGACTAACCTAATTAGGCTCGGGGACCCACATGTCAGTGTCTGTTAGGATGGGTAATTAACGGAGATTAGCACTAATTACGCCGCCACGTCGGCATGCCGGAGTTTGGCCGGCGGTGACCTCAAGCCGTGGCGGAGTCTGCTCGGGATTGAGCTACAGGTGTTGGTTTTGAGCGTGGTTTGCAGCTACGGGACGCTGACACTCGCGCGCATCTAATGGTGGAGGCGATCGGAGCTGGGGTGGCCTGCAGAGGCACCGGCGACGAGCGAGGCGGCGGTCGGAGCTACGGGTTCAAGCGGGGCGAGGCCACAGAGGACGGGAGGGCTAGCTAAGGGGCTCACTGAGCTCCTGAACATGCTAGGAGCACGGTGCCGTGCTCGTTTTCGAGCCTCAGTGGCTGCAGTGACGGCGGAGACATCGCCGGCGCCGTGGAATTCTCGGCCAAGATGGGGCTATGGCCTAGAGGTCGAAAGCGACCAGGGGAGAAGGGGGAAATGACTTGGGGGCTCACTATGGTGACGTAGGGATGGCCAGCGTGCTCGGGGAAACGTTGGAGGCGGCGAATCACCCGGCAAAGTCCGGCGAGCAGAAGCGGTGGTGACGAGCTCGAAGACGACGGCATGGTGATCCTCGGCTTGCGTGGCTTGGCGAGGAAGAAGAGGGGCACCGGGCGGAGCTCGGGTGCGCATCGGAGAGGCTCAAAGATGGCTGTGGCCATGGGGGAGCTTGTCGGCGGCGACGACTAGGTTCGGTCGCGCGCGTGAGGGAGAGACGGAGAAGGGGACGAGGGTGAGGGAGAGTGTGAGAGTGTCGAGGGGGTCCAGGGGGTAGCGTGGCGTCGCAGAGGGAGTCCAGGGCGACGAGGGGGCAGCTAGGCAGGCAGCTGCCGGCATGGCACGCCGTGGCGCCGTGACTAGCTTCTCCGCGGCGTTGGGGTGAGGGGGGGAAGACAACGGGCGGGGGGGTGGCTGGGCTGGGCCGGCTTAAATAGCAGGCCGCACAGGTAGGTGGGCCGAGGTAAGTGCCAGGTTAGTCCTTCTCTCTCTCTTTTATTTAGTTTCTGTTTTCTATTTATGTTATTTTGTTTTGATTTAGTTTATAACCCAAACCATTTTAATAAATCCTAAAAATAATTCTCTCCATTAAATGAATTATTGGAGATGCCCTTAACTATTTTCAGAATTATTGGAGCATTTAAAAATATTAATAGTATTTAAAGGCCCCAATTCAAATACAATATGGGTTATTCAAAAATCCAGAATGGCCTAAAAGTATGTGCATCATTTTTGGCAGAGGTTTTCACCTTTATCAAAAATAATGAACTTTTCTAAATGGCATTCTGGGTTCATTGAAAATATTTTTATTTTGATCCTAATTTCATTTCATTTAGTGCTAGGGCTTGTCATCCCCATTTCAAATTTTCTGAGTAAAGTAGACATGATGCAACACCATATGTTAGCACTAGGTATTACCAGAACTTGGGATGTGGCAACTCACCCCCACTAAAACAAGAATCTCGTCCGGAGATTCAGGAAGTGGGGTAAGAAGACAGAGGGGTCACAAAACTATCACAGTCTTCTCGATCAAACTGTCCTTCTCGAAGATACCGATATATTGCATCACATTACTCTTGACGTCTTTGTCTTCGAGATCTTCATCCAACGCGATGAAGAGGGAAGGAAACTCTACAGAAAACAATCTTCTCAAAGATTGAGCAACTTAAGATCAACTCATGGAGTGAGACATTGGAACATCTCTTGAGCTGAGACACTAAACACACATCGAGAGAGATGGAAGGTAATAGATGACAAGGGTTCAAATTGGTAGGCAACAATTCCACGCTGGAGTAGGATGGTGCATGGTTTCAATGTAGCGAGGAGATAATTGCCATGATTCCATAATGGGGCACCTTAGGGAAAAATGACTCGTAGAGCATTTCCCTTAAGTGGCAAAAAGAATTACTTTTGATACAAAGATCATTGAAACTCTCTATACCAGCCTGAGGTAATCACAATCGATCGTTGGAAGGGGTTCGAAAGAATGGCATACTCCGACTAGGATGGATGATGTGGACTATCTTGTTGAAGACAACGCAATGGATGATTTTTTCTTATCATCGGAAATGGATGAGACCCATGGTAAGTTCCTTTGAAGATGATCCTGAACAACAACTACTGAGGTGTAAACTGGGAACAAAATGCAAATGTTGGGAATGATTCTAGTAACTGGGGAGAAGGTTCACCGGCAAAGGTGATTCCACCAATTGGATGGCTATCGAACAACTGAGAGAACGGAGGCACATTCCAATTAACGACAACATCAGAACCTAGTGCCTGAGCGTGCTCTCAAGAACTTGAGCATTTCCATACTCATCAAGGTCTTACCAACATCCGTGCCGAGGATCCTGGCAACACATCTTACTACCATGATGAATAGTGATGGACAATGCGGGTGCAAAGGAAGATAACACTTTCTCAGATTTCACCTTAGCGAGGCCAAGGGATCAAAATCTGGATGATCGACCGAGAGACATTTAGCTCTCCGCTTCTAATGCTCTCCTTGATGTGCTAGGCTAACCATTCTTTGAAATGGTTTAGTATCTAGAACATCAAGTAGCAGGTCAGACTTCGGAAACACAAAAATCCATAAGGAACTACTATTGGAATAAATTCTTCGAGATCCTTATGGGGAGGTGGCCAACTTACTCAATCAAGATACTACAATAATAGGTCTTCCGGCTGGGTGTGTTGGTCTCGACATCCACTTTACCGGGTTACAGAGAGATCAATATTATAGCTCTTGGGAAAACGTCCCAACCATCACATCTACCTGAGATTCAGATCTGGTTGGTGTCAGGATATTCCAGACTCATCGAGTCTGGAAAGAAAATGAAAGTTTGCAACACAAATCGACGAGATGACATTGCGAGATTCTTGGGAAATGGACTATGGTAGTAAGCTCCAAACATGAGCTGGTTCTGCTAAACACATGCGAACATGTTGTCCCAGACAAGCATGATCACATAGTAGTCTTACAATGAAACACTGCCAAGTCCTAGCTGGGAACCATCATCAAGTATATCGAAGTCCTTGCATAAGTCATATGATTAGCTCTTATGAAGAAACTTCTTTTCCCTGAACAAGTCAGCCAGTGGCTTGGTGTGATAAGGAATACAAATGGAATGGAGGTAGCGATCCTGTCAAACCATAGCATACTTCGCACATGCATGACTGACTTGGGATGGTACCAGAGGAAACAAAAACAACCTTTCTCGAACTCACGGCGGCAACTTGCATCGTTTGCATGTGAACTTAGAGGAGGTCACTACTTTCATCCAAACATATTCTACATGAACGGGGCATGAAGAAAATGCTTACACAAGTTTTCAACACTAGCTGGATGTTCAACACAAATCATGTGAACACGGTGATAGCATTGGTCAGCCCAAAATATGTAATGGTGTATGCTCGAGGGATCAACCACGAGTAAGGCAACATTACAAACATCGTTGGTTCTTATTTGACTTGACGATAGCTCATACTCAAGTCAAAGTTTTGACAAGGCAATAGATCCAACAACTGATCACGAGGACCAATCGATGGAGATATCATCTTTCTTCATCACACACACACACACAAAAAGATATCCCTTAACATGAACTAAGTCAGACAAGCTTTATCTTCCAACTCTCCAAGTTGTTGTTTAGCTCAACCAACTAGCTCAGGGATATCCAACACAGATTCTTGGAGAAGGGGTGATTTATAAGAAAACCCATTTAATCACGAACTCAACATACCGGTCAGGTGACAACCAGGTAATACTTCCGAGAAGATCTTCGGAAAATCACGAACCACCGATATGTTACTAAACTCGAGAACAATCTTGCTTTTCAGGGCAAGACGATATGATCAACTAAGCAAGGATAGACATAGTCCCAACTCTTGATCGAAGAGTGTACCAGGAAAATGGACTAGGTAGCACGATCAATCTTAGAATGATGATTCAATAACCAACACGCTAAGAATTAGAATATTGTCCATTAACTACTAAGCAACAGAGTTGCTAGGATTATTGATTTCACACATCACGACTCACTTGCCGGCATTCTGGTTACAATAACACGGGAACCGAGGAATGAACAATGATGGCAAGAAGTATCACTACGTCAAGAATTCATAAGAGAAGGTGCAAATCTCATGACGCTCTTGACATAAAGTGGGTAATACTTCAGGGTAGAACAGGACCAAAAGCTGGGTTGCATTTTGATCTGCGGAATACAACTGCTTTGACCCAATCTTAGAAATGGATGAGGTACTGGAGTTTGTTTCTCCTAGTCATTCTGAAATAGAATGGCTTGACGAACCACAAGAATACTAGGCATCGATGAACACAAATGCACACGTACTCTTGGCTATCAACTGATAGAGGATGGTCGGGATACAACTGAAGAGGAACCACTGAAGGAACATATAATTTTCTGGGTTGTGGACGCATAGATTAGTATGTCAAACAAGTTCAACAGGTTTCTCCGGATAATCCATGCAGAAAGGTAGGACTAGCAGATTCACAATTCTTGATTGGAGAACCCATTAAGAGCACTCTTATTGTGATCTTTTGGTTCAAAGAACTTTTGCCTTAATGGTTCATGGTATTTGGAATAAGGAAATACCTCGGACCTCAAGGACTATCGCAAACTTTACTAATATCCTAAAGGAACTAGCAACACTATCAACACGAGATAAGTAGAGTGAATTTTGGGCCAAGAACCCAGCAATAGAATGCATACTAACTAAACGGCATCACGGGATGCTTTCGAGAATGGTGTCCAGAATAATCACACTGGGATGCAAAGCATTGCTAGATTACCAGGTGATACTCTAGACACCTAGGGTCATAATAATAGCTCCAACATAAATGCCGAGGCAGCGGAGTACCTTAATAGACGGATTAGTGTGATTAATCTGGCCCAAATGGACAGCAGGAATAGGAGGAAGGGGTTTGCAAATGCATCAGACTATTTAGAAACCTGGAATGACTCGGACAGCATAACGGCTGTAAATGCTCAAAAAGATTTGAGACATCCTGCAAAATAGTGGCGTAACCACTTAACATCATCATATCAAGGGTCTGATTTGACTGACAACATGCTAAGAGTAGTAAAAACTGAACTGAAACTCGAATCCAACAATCCTATAAGTCTACGGATTAGTAACACGTCATCCTGATAGATAGATGAGAAGGCCTAGTTCTTAATCCCCGTAGAAGAGAGGAGGATGACTTAGATCAGAAGGCATAAGATATAAGGAGTAAAAAGAGCCTTACATCCCCTTCCACAATCAATTCCCTTACATAACTAAAGCATTTCTAGACACGACTTCGACCAGTTGGCTTGGTAATCCTACAGGCAGTCAGGCTCTGATACCAACGCTGTCAGGACCCCGATTCCAAGTCACATCGATCTAGCCGGTAACACCTCATATCACTTTGCGGCCTCACACACGGTATTCCCACGGGTGTCGCCTTACCATGGCCCGGGACCGTTTGCGCCTTTTGGCTCACGTATATGATAGTGTCGCTAGCATCCATATGACAGAGAACCCGGGACGACATGGCTAGTCGTGAACCCAAAGCGACACAGACCTATGGAGACAGGCATACATGAATGACATCGAGCATGTCAGTCATCAGCGTGTGATTTCGGGCTGTAGCACTGGGCTAACAGGACTCTGGGAACCCGGGCTGTAGCAGGCTAAGCATGACTCCGGATGTCACCGCGTGACATTTCCCCGAAGGGACAGACACAGGAACGAAGTGAAACACATGCCGGCCAGTCAAGTGATCTGAGCAGTAGTGCTGGCCTAGCAGGACTACTATGGCTCAAGGAAGCACTAGACTACATTTCCCCATAAGAAAGGCTGCCAAGGATAAACAACTAGGTTGTCGGATCCCACACATACCAAGCATTTCAATCATAAACACAATATGCTCGGTATGTGTAAATACAATATGGCATCACAACATAACTCTATGACTCAAAGTATTTATTCATTAGGCTCCGAGGAGCGAGATATGACAAACATGGGTCTTATGACCCAACATACAGAGCATACAAGCAACAAGCACATGCGGAAGCTTAACTTGTCTGAGTACAGACAACTACAAATGAAGAAGGCTGAGAAGCCTGACTATCTACCAGATCCTGCCGAGGGCACAAGATCGTAGCTGAGGTATCAAGCTAAACGTCGAAGTCCACGTGAAACTACTAGCGAGACTGAAGTCTCTCTGCAAAACATAAATTAAGCAAACGTGAGTACAAATGTACCCAGCAAGACTTACATCAGAACTAACCACATATGCATCGGTATCAACAAAGAGGGTGGTGGAGTTTAACTGCAGCAAGCCAGCTTTGACTCAGTGGCTAACCTGAACTACGACTACAAGTAACTCTTTTGAGGTGGCGCACACGAGTCCACATATTCACCATTCAATACACCACTATGGATCCACTCCCGTCTCCCTACGAGAAGGCCATCCATAGCACTCACACTTATCTTGCGAGTTTTAGAGTATCCACTTTCACTTGTCTATGAACTGTTATAGGCAACCCAGAAGTCCATTACCGTGGACACGGCTATTCGAATAGATGATGTTAACCCTGCAGGGGTGTACTTCTTCACACACGCTCTCACCACTTACCGTCGTTTACACGACATGTACTCGGCAACCTTCAAGCGGAAGCCCAACGAGGGTGTCGGCCACGGCCTACCTAAACACTCAAGTCTCTAGTCCAGGTTTATCGCCTATCCAGGTTCCATCTGCAGGGAGTCCGGCCGAGATTTCCACATACGGCCCCGGACGATGTGTACAGGGTTCCGACACACCAAACGGGTACCCGGCATGCCCGGCCACGGTGTATCTACCGCATCATAGCCCACCCCTAGGGTCAGAGCTACGCACGGCCACCAACACATATCCTATAAACACCAGAAACTAGTTGCAACTCCTGGACAGAGGACGAGAGGGGTCAGTAAGTCGAGCGGGGTCATATTTCAGGGCGCAATGTGTGGTAGTAGCTGTTTCATGGATCACAAACACAGAACTCAGTTCCTGAGAACGGTTTCAATGAGAAAACCCACCCTGTACTCCTACATGGCCTCTCACCGCTACCTTTACCAAATCGTGTTCACACACTTAGCTCACACACAGTAGGACATGTTCATCACTGTTCCAATTCATCCCCGATGAATCCGACCTGACTCAACTCTAAGCAGTAGCAGGCATGAAAAATAAGCATGAATGAGTAGGCACATCAGGGCTCAAACAACTCCTACTCATGCTAGTGGTTTCATCTATTTACTGTGGCAATGACAGGTCATGCAGAGGAAAGGGGTTCAACTACCGCGACATGTAACAGTTGAATCGTTGTTGTCCTAATGTAGTAAAAGAGAGCAGGAGTGAGAGAGTGGGATTGTATCGGAATGAACAAGGGTGTTTTGCTTGCCTGGCACTTCTAAAGATATCATTGGGTCTTCATAAGTGTCAAAGATCACAGCATCGGTACAACGTCTATCGAGAGGGGACAACCACTGGCAATAGAGAAGGAACACAATCAATGCAATGCACAACATGATGCATGATAATGACATGGCAATATGTTGTTGATTGAGCTAATGCAACTAGCAACACAATTAAATGAAGTTGGTTTGAATACAAGATTCAAATTCCAACTCCATATATGATTATTTAAATGCCCTTTATTGGATTTGTCCTAAACAGTGTCCTTAAATTGTTCTAACATGCATGAAAATGCCATAAACAGATTCCTTGAATTTTTCTGATAATTTTTCATATATAAATTATTTCATTCTGAGTTATAGATTATTTTCTATGATTTTTTGAAGTTTTGGACATTTTCTGAATTAAATAAATCATTTCTGATTTATTTAAAATCCAGAAAAGCATTTATGACCTCATCACTGTGTCACTATGACGTCATCCAGTCAATAGGACGGGTCCAGGTCAAACCTGACCTGCGGCACCCATTGGTCAGTGACCCTGGGCTAGTTAGGTCGCCGACAGGTGGGCCCGGTCAACGTTGACTAAGTCAAAGTCAAGCTGACACGTGGGGTCCACAGGATTAGCAATAATTTAAGTAGGATATTTAGACTAACCTAATTAGGCTCGGGGACCCACATGTCAGTGTCTGTTAGGATGGGTAATTAACGGAGATTAGCACTAATTACGCCGCCACGTCGGCATGCCAGAGTTTGGCCGGCGGCGACCTCAAGCCGTGGCGGAGTCTGCTCGGGATTGAGCTACAGGTGATGGTTTTGAGCGTGGTTTGCAGCTACGGGACGCTGACACTCGTGCGCATCCAATGGTGGAGGCGGTCGGAGCTGGGGTGGCCTGTAGAGGCACCGGCGACGAGCGAGGCGGCGGCCGGAGCTACGGGTTCAAGCGGGGCGAGGCCACAGAGGACGGGAGGGCTAGCTAAGGGGCTCACTAAGCTCCTGAAGATGCTAGGAGCATGGTGCCGTGCTCGTTTTCGAGCCTCAGTGGCTGCAGTGCCGGCGGCGACATCATCGGCGCCATGGAATTCTCGGCCAAGACGGGGCTATGGCCTAGAGGTCGAAAGCGACCAGGGGAGAAGGGGGAAACGACTCGGGGGCTCACTGTGGTGACGTAGGGATGGCCAGCGTGCTCGGGGAAGCGTCGGAGGCGGCGAATCGACCGGCAAAGTCCGGCGAGCAGAAGCGGTGGTGACGAGCTCGAAGACGATGACATGGTGATCCTTGGCTTGCGTGGCTTGGCGAGGAGGAAGAGGGGCACCAGGCGGAGCTCGGGGGCGCATCGGAGAGGCTCAAATATGGCTGTGGTCGTGGGGGAGCTCGTCGGCGGCGACGGCTGCGTTCGGTCGCGCGCGTGAGAGAGAGACGGAGAAGGGGACGGGGGCGAGCGAGAGTGCGAGAGCATCAAGGGGGTCCAGGGGGGTAGCGTGGCGTCGCAGAGGGAGTCCAGGGCGTCCAGGACTATATACTTTGGCCGGACTGTTGGACTAATAAGATACGAGATTGAAGACTTCGTCCCATGTCCGGGTTGGACTCTCCTTTGCGTGGAAGGCAAGCTTGGCAATTCGGATATGTAGATCTCCTCCCTTGTAACCGACTCTATGTAACCCTAGCCCCCTCCGATGTCTATATAAACCGGAGGGTTTAGTCCGTAGGACAGCAAGAATCACAATAATAGGCTAGCTCCTAGGGTTTAGCCTCTACGATCTCATGGTAGATCAACTCTTGTAATACTCATATCATCAAGATCAATCAAGCAGGAAGTAGGGTATTACCTCCATCGAGAGGGCCCAAACCTGGGTAACCATGGTGTCCCGTGCCTCCTGTTAGCATTAGCCTTAGACGCACAGTTCGGGACCCCCTACCCGAGATCCGCCGGTTTTGACACCGACAGCCGCGCCAAGCTGGTAAGTCTTGTGCTTTCGTTTTGAGTCGCTGGGTCGCGGGACGGTCTTGAGGGGCTAACTTGAGTCGTTGATGTAGCGGCGCCAGGCGGAGGTGGCGGCAGCACAGTCGAAGCCGGGTCGTCTCGGGGGGCGCCGGCAGCGAGGCAGCCGCATGGGAAGGACAACATCGCATTGTGAGCCCCAGTCAAAAAGCGCATGGCGGACCTGGCCGGGGTGGCGAAGCCGCCCGCCTAGAGGAGGCGCGCCGCGTCGCAGGAGAGGGCGGCGTGGCCCGCCGTTCCTGTGGTGCTGGAGTGAGTTTCTCTTTTAGCTTGCGCCGAGTTGCCGAGTGGCTCTGCTTGTCTTGTATTTAGTTCGTCTTGTGTTCAGGTCGCCGATCTTACTGGTGGTGGCGGCGACAGATGTGGTGTCCGTCGAGGGCGCCGTGTTCCGGAGGAGCCGTTCCGGCACCGTCGACCGGGACGAGGAGGAGTCGGAGCCGGTAGATCCGGACCTCATTCTAGACCCAGCTGACGACGAAGGCCTTGCCTAGCGGGACCGGAACCAGGCCGAGGCGGAGTTGGAGGTGGCGTCGACCCAGGCCTGGGTTAGCGCCGCGACGGCGTTGGTGTCACAGCCCCAGTTCTGCCCTTGCTTGACTTTGCTTGTTCATCATGGCATCATGTTTAAATTCCAAAGAAACTTGAAATGGGGATTGCCTAAACCCCTAGCATCAAAGGAAGTCACTAGGTTCAACTAAAATATTTTCAGTAAATCCAAATGGCTTTCAAAAATGTTCATCATTTATGGAAAATGCTGTAAACGGTAACCAGAGGTGATGCACATTTTTCCATGACATATTTGGGCTCTAAATTAAATCATACTCTATTTGCATTTGAGCATCTAAAAGCTATAAAATATTTTCAATGCTCAAATAATCATAAACTAAAATGTTTACTTTTGGATATATTATAAACAGTAGCCATGATTAGTTTCATGATTTTTGGAAATGTCTTAGCATTTTAATTAAGTTAAACAATTGCAGAAAAAATAGAAAACAGAAACTAAATTAGAAAGAGAGAGAGAGTAACCTCACCAGGCCTCCCTGTAGTCTGGCCTAGTTTCCGCCGGCCCAGCCCAGCTCCTCCTCCCTCCTTCTGTCTTCAACCTCCTGCGAGTAGGCAGAGGTGTGTCGACGTGCGCGCGCCCGAGCTCCACCTCCTACTTCCCCCTCGCCCTGTCTCCGTGCCACGGGAATGGCCTCGACCCCCTCTGCCTCTCCCTCAGTCTAGAGCTCTCTCCCTCTCCTCTAGCTCTCTCCCCCTCGCACCACCCAAACGCGCCCGCCACCGCCGACGTGCACCACCGTGGCCACCGCCTCCCCCTCGCCTCTCTGACATGCCCAGGAGCTCTGCCACCAACGCCTACGCCTCTCTGTCGACTCACGCGACGCCAAACAGTTCATAGCATCATCATCACCACTGTCTTCAACCTCGGGAGCCGGTCACCACCGACGTCGATTCGTCGTCACCAAGCCGTCCCCGAGCAAGCTGAGCCCCTCTTTGCGATCACCGTGAGCCCCGCCATCTTTCCCCCCTCTCCCATGTTCATTTGCATGCTATAGGCGTGATATCCACCAGACCCAAGAGCTCACCGTCGCCGCGCTCGTCGTCGCCGGCGAATAGGCTAGCAACCTTCGCGTCCGAGCACTGCTACGTGTTTAGCATGCACCTAGAAACCCAACACCACCATCAGCTAGCCCTCCCGTGCACCGCAACGTCAACCCCAAGCTTGACCGAACTCCGGCCACCGCGGACTTGCTCGCCGTCGTTGGCTCCGGCCACCATAGGCCCGGCCTCCACCACCACTAAACGCGCGCCTGCAAGAGCTCTCCAACGAGCCCAAGAACAGCCTCGCCCGTGCCCTATGGGCGTTTTCCGAGCCGCGCCACCGTCTCGGGCCTCACCGGCGTTGAGTCGCCGGTGGTTTTGACCCCCGCTGACCATTGACTGGGTGGGCCCAGTTTGACCCCCTGGGTCACTTACATGTGGGCCCCAGGACACTAACTAAACTAGGATTAGTATTAGTTTAACGCTAACTAAACTTATTTAGTTTAATTGACACTGACAGAGGGGACCCACAGGTCAGGGTTGACCTGGACCGTCTCAGTTGACCGCTGACGTCACAGTGACGCAGTGCTGACGCAATAACTCATATTCTGGATTTAAGTTTATTCAGGAAATTCCAGAAAATGCCCAAAACTGCTAAAAATCATAGAAAATTATCTATAACTCCAAATAAGATAAATTATATATGAAAAATGATCAGAAAAATCCAATCTTTCCATTTGTACTAGTTTCATGCATCTTAGAACACTTTAACCTTGCTGTTTAGGGGAAACAAGTTAATGCACTAATATGACTTCATAAAATGGGTTTGCATTTGAATCTTTGGTTCAAATGGACTCATTTCAATATGTTCTAGCTTGCATTAGCCCAAAACACATTCATATTGCCATGTAATAGCATGCATCATATTGTTGCATATCGTCATGTGTTGATTGTGTTCTTTCTCAGTTGTCGGTGTTTGTCCCCCCTCAGTAGACGTTGATCCAGCGATGAATTCGATGACACCGATGAAGAACTATACTATCTTCAGAAGTGCCAGGCAACCAAAACCCCCTTGTTCATTCCGATACAAACCCACTCTCTCGCTCCTGCTCTCTTTTACTACATTAGGACAACAACGATTCAACTGTTACATGTTGCGGTAGTTGAACCCCTTTCCTTTGCATGACCTGTCATTGCCACAGTAAATAGATGAAACCCACTAGCATGAGTAGGAGTTGTTTGAGCGCTGATGTGCCTACTCATTCATGTTTGCTTGTCATGCCTACTATTTCTTAGAGTTGTGTCAGGTCTGATTCATCGGGGACGAATTGGAAAGTTGTGAACATGTCCTACTGTGTGTGAGTTAAGTGTGCGAACACGATTTGATAGAGGTAGCGGTGAGAGGCCATGTAAGAGTATATGGTGGGTTGTCTCATTGAAACCGTTCTTAGGAACTGACTTCTGTGTTTGTGATCCATGAAACAGCTACTACCACACATTGGGCCCTGAAATATGACCCCGCTCGACTTACTGACCCCTCTCGTCCTCTGTCCAGGAGTTGCAACTTGTTTCTGGTGTTTATAGGATAGGTGTTGGCGGCCGTGCGTAGCGCTAACCCTAGGGGTGGGCTATGATGCGGTAGATACACCGTGGCACGGTGTACCGGGCGCCCGTTTGGTGTCTTGAGAACCCTGCACACATCGTTTGCGGCTGTGAGCGAAACTTCGACCGGATCTCCTCGCGGATGGAACCCGAATAGGCGATAAACCTGGACTAGAGACTTGTGCGGTTAGTCAGGTCGTGGTCTACACCCACGTCGGCTTTCGCTTGAAGTTTGCCGAGCACATGTCGTGTGCAGACGCTAAGTGGTGGAATCATGTGTGATGAAGTACACCCTTGCAGGGTATAAAAACTATTCGAATAGCCGCGTCCGCGGTAAAGGACTTCTGGGTTGCCTATAACAGTTCATAGACAAGTGAAAGTGGATACTCTAAAATGCGCAAGATAAGCGTGAGTGCTATGGATGGCGTTCTCGTAGGGAGACGGGAGCGGACCCATAGTGGTGTATTGATATGGTGAATATGTGGACTCGTGTGCGCCACCTCAAAAGAGTTACTAGCAGTCGTAGTTTAAGATAGCCACCGAGTCAAAGCTGGCTTGCTGTAGTTAAACTCCACCACCCCCCTGTTGATACCGATGCATATGTAGCTACTTCTGATGTAAGTCTTGCTGAATACTTTTGTACTCATGTTTGCTTAATTTATGTTTTGCAGAGAGACTTTAGTCTCGCTAGTAGTTTCGCGTGGACTTCGACATTTAGCTTGATACCTCAGCTATGATCTTGTGCCCTCGGCAGGATCTGGTAGATAGTCAGGCTTCTCAGCCTTTTTCATTTGTAGATGTCTGTACTCAGACATGTTAAGCTTCTGCATGTGCTTTGATTTGTATGCTTTGATTGTTGGGTCATGAGACCCATGTTTGTAATATCTCGCTCCTTGGAGCCTAATGAATAAATATTTGAGTTGTAGAGTTATGTTGTGATGCCATGTTGTATTTACACATATCGAGCATATTGTGTGTATGATTGAAATGCTTGGTATGTGTGGGATCCGACAATCTAGTTGTTTATCCTTGGCAGCCTCTCTTATGGGGAAATGTAGTCTAGTGCTTCCATGAGCCATAGTAGTCCGCTACAGCCCGGTTCACCGGAGTCCTGCTAGCCCAGCACTACTGCTCAGGACACTTGACTGGCGGGCATGTGTTTCACTTGGTCCATGTGTCTGTCCCCTCAGGGAAATGTCACGCGGTGACATCCGGAGTCCTGCCTAGCCTGCTACAGCCCGGGTTCCCGGCGTCCTGTTAGCCCAGTGCTACAGCCCGGATTCACACGCTGCTGACCGACATGCTCGATGTGATTCATGTATGCCTGTCCCCATAGGTTGGTGCCGCTTTCGGTTCACGACTAGCCATGTCGGCCCGGGTTCCCTGACATATGGATGCTAGCGACACTATCATATACGTGAGCCAAAAGGCGCAAATGGTCCCGGGCCATGGTAAGGCGACACCCGTGGGAATACCGTGTGTGAGGCCGCAAATTGATATGAAGTGTTACCGGCTAGATCGATGTGACTTGGAATCGGGGTCCCGACAGCTTTGGTATCAGAGCCTGACTGCCAGTAGGATTACCAAGCCAAACTGGTTGAAGTCGAGTCTAGAAATGCTTTAGTTATGTAAGGGAATTGATTGTGGAAGGGAACATAAGGCTCTTTTTACTCCTTTACCCTATGCCCTTCTGATCTGAGTTAACCTCTTCTTTTCTACGGGTATTAAGAACTAGGCCTTCTCATCTATCTATCAGGATGACGTGTTACTAATCCATAGACTTATAGAATTGATAGTTTCAAGCCTCAGTTCCGTTCCTACTACTTTCGTATGTTGACAGTTGATCTCGGAACCTTGATATTGTGTTGTTGAGTGGTTATGCCACCATTTTGCAGGATGTCTCAAATCTTTGAGCATTTACAGCCGTTATGCTGTCCGAGTCATCCCAGGTCTCTAACTAGTCTGATGCATTTGCAAATCCCTTCTTCTCGTTTCCGATGTCCTTTTGGGCCAGATTAAGCACACTAACTGTCTGTTGAGGTACTCTACTCCTCGACATATATGTTGGAGCTATTATTATGACCCTAGGTGTTTAGGGAGTCACCTAGTAATCTAGCCATGTTTTGTGTTCCCGGTGTGATGATTCCGGCCATCATTCTCTAAAGCATCCCGTGATGTTATTAGTTAGTAGGTATTCTATTCCTGGGTTCTTGAACCCGAGATTCACCTTACTTAATTCATGTTGAGAGTGCTTGCTAGTTCCTTTAGGATAATTAGTAACCCTTGTGATAGTCCTCGAGGTCCATGGTATATCATTCTTCCAGATACCCTGAACTATCCTTGGCGGAAGTTCTTTGAACCAAAAGATCACAACTAGAGTGCACTTGATGAGTTCTCCATTATACTTGTGACTCTGCCAATCCTACCTCTCTGCATGGGTTATCCGGAAGAAATATGTTGAACTCGTTCGACAAGTTAATCTATGCATCCACAACTTAGAAAGTTATATGTTCCTCTGAGTTGTCCCTCTTTAGTTGTTTCCTTACCTTCGGATATCAATTGATAGTTAAGGGTATGCGTGCATTCGTCCAACGATGCCTATTATTCTTGTGGTCCGTTAAGCCATTCTATTTCAAGATGACTAGGAGAAACAAACTCCAGTACCTCATCCATATCCAGGATTGGGTCAAAGTAGTTGTGTTCTGCAGATCAAATGCCAACCCACTGTTTGCTCTGTTCTACCCTGGAGTATTACCCCTTTTATGTCAGGATTGTCATGAGAATTGCACCATCTCTCATGAATTCTTGACGCAGTGATACTTCTTGCCATCATTTTTTCATTCCTCGATCCCGTGTTGTCGCAACCGGAATGCCGACAAGTGAATCGTGATGTGTGAAATCAATACTCCTAGCAACTGTGTTGCTTGGTAGTTAATGGAAAATATTCTCATTCTTAGCGTGTTGGTTATTGAGTCATCATTCTAAGATTTATCGTGCTACCTAGTCCATTTTCCTGGTGCACTCTCGATCAAGAGTTGGGACCGTGTCTATCCTTGCTTATTTAATCATATCGCCTTGCCCTGAAAAGCAAGATTGTTCTTGAGCTTAGTGGCATATCGGTGGTTCGTGATTTTCCGAATATCTTCTCGGAAGTGTTACCAGGTTGTCACCTGACCGCTATGTTGAGTTCGTGATCAAGTTGGTTTCTTGTAGCCACGCCTTTTCTCGAAGAATCGGTGTTGGATACCCCTGAGCTAGTTGGTTAAGCTAAACAACAACTTGGATAGTTGGAAGATAAAAGCTTGTCTGACCTAGTTCATGTTAAGGGATATCTTTTTTGTGTGTGCGTGTGTTGAAGAAAGATGATATCTTCACCAATTGGTCCTCGTGATCAGTTGTTGGACTTATTGTCTTGTCAAAACTTTGACTTAAGTATGGGCTATCGTCAAGTCAAATCAGAACCAACGATGTTCGTAATGTTGTCTTACTCGTGGTTGATCCCTCGAGCAAACACCATTACATCTTTTGGTCTGACCAATGCTATCACCGTGTTCACATGATGGTGGAAGTCCAGTGATATGGAAACTCTGATGAGTTGCTGTCGAGCCCATCAGCAACATTTTGTCTCCCCCATGATTCATGTTGAACATTAAGCTAGTATTGGGAACTTTAAACCATTGCCTTCATGTTGCGTTCATGAGGTATATGTTTGGTGCAAGAAGTGGCTTTCTCCAAGTTCACGTGCATTAGGTGCAAGTTGCCGTTGTGAATTCGAGAAAGTTAGTTTTTGCTTCCTCAGGAATCATCCCAAGTCAGTCATGCACGTGCGAAGTATACTATGGCTTGAGAGATTAGTTACCTCCATTTCATCGGTATTTCCTAGCACACCAAGCCACTGATTGATTTGTTCAAAGAAAAGAAGTTCATGCGCTAACCCTGAAGGGCCCGGACGGATATGCACAAGACTTCGTTATCCCAATGATGGTTCCCAACCAGAACTCGATAGTGTTTTTATTATAAGACAACTACGTGGTCATTCTTGTCTTGGACAACCTGCTCACATGTATGTAGTAGAACCGGCTCATGTTTTCGAGCCTGCTATCATAGTTCATATCCCGAGAATCTCACAACGTCATCTCGTCGATTTGTGTTGCAAACTTTCTTTCGGACATGCTGATTCTGGAATATCCTGACACCAACCAGATCTAAATCTCAGGCAGATACGATGGTTGGAACTTTCCCAACAGTTGCATTTTGTTCCTAGTTTGCACCGCCATTGTGCCAATTCCCCATGGGATGCCTTCTCGGTAGTTGCTATCTAGGATCATCTTCAAGAGTGGTCCTGTCATGGGTCCCATCTGTTTCCGGTGATAAGCAAAAGTCATCCATTGCGGTTGTCTTCAACAAGGTAGTCCACATCATCCATCCTAGTCCGAGTATGCAATTTCTTCGAGCTCTTTCAAACAATCAATTGTAATTTGCTTTAAGCTGGTATGAAGAGTTTCAATGATCTATGGATCAAAAGTAATTCTTTTTGCCACTTAAGGGAACAGTCCAACGAGTCACCTTTCCCAAGGTGCCCCGTTACAGGATCATGGCAATTATTTCCTCCCCACCTTGACGCCATCCACCATCTTTCTAAGCTTGGAATTGTTGCCCACCAAATCAAACCCTGTCATTGTTCTTCCATCCCTCTCGATGTGTTTTGTGTCTCAAATCGAGATGTTTCAACATCTCATTCCGCGAGTGATATTGTATAGCTCGATCTTCGAGAAGACCAATCCTAGTAGGGTTTCTTTCCATTGTCATCGCGTGGATGAAGATCTCAAAAGCGAGGATGTCAAGATCAACGTATGCAACGAATCAACAACCTTATGAGGTGCAACCTGGATCGTGAAGATTATGTTAGCTTGTATTCCCCCTTCACCTTACCCTATGCTTGAATCTCGGGACGAGATTCTTGTTTAGTGGGGGTGAGCTGTCACAGCCCCAGTTCAGCCCTTGCTTGACTTTGCTTGTTCATCATGCCATCATGTTTAAATTCCAAACAAACATGAAATGGGGATTGCCTAAACCCCTAGCATCAAAGGAAGTCACCAGGTTCAACTAAAATATTTTCAGTAAATCCAATTGGCTTTAAAAAATGTTCATCATTTATGGAAAATGTTGTAAATAGTAACCAGAGGTGATGCACATTTTTCCATGACATATTTGGGCTCTGAATTAAATCATACTCTATTTGCATTTGCGCATTTAAAAGCTATAAAATATTTTAAATGCTCAAATAATCATAAACTAAAATGTTTACTGTTGGATATATTATAAACAGTAGCCATGATTAGTTTCATGATTTTTGGAAATGTCTTAGCATTTTAATTAAGTCAAACAATTGCAGAAAAATAGAAAACAGAAACTAAATTAGAAAGAGAGAGAGAGAGAGTAACCTCACCTGGCCTCCCTGTAGTCTGGCCCATTTTCCGCCAGCCCAGCACAGCTCCTCCTCCCTCCTACTGTCTTCAACCTCCTGCCAGTAGGCAGAGGCGTGTCGACGCGCGCACGCCCGAGCTCCACCTCCTGCTTCCACCTCCTGCTTCCCCCTCGCCCTGTCTCCGCGCCACGGGAACGTCCTCGACCCCCTCTGCTTCTCCCTCACTATGGAGCTCTCTCCCTCTCCTCTAGCTCTCTCCCCCTCACACCACCCGAATGCGCCCGCCGCTGCCGACGTGCACCATCGTGGCCACCGCCTCCCCCTCGCCTCTCCGACATGCCCAGGAGCTCCGCCACCGACGCCTATGCCTCTCTGTCGGCTCACGGGACGCCAAACGCTTTGTAGCGTCATCATCGCCACCATCTTCAACCTCGGGAGCCGGTCACCGCCGACGTCGATTCGCCGTCGCCAAGCCGTCCGTGAGCAAGCTGAGCCCCTCTTCGCGATCGCCTTGAGCCCCGCCATCTTTCCCCCCTCTCCCATGTTCATTTGCATGCTATAAGCGTGCTAGCCACCGGACCCGAGAGCTCACCGCCGGCGCGCTCGTCGTCGCCGGCGAATAGGCTAGCAACTTCGCGTCCGAGCACTACTACGTGTTTAGCATGCTCCTACAAACCCAAAACCACCATCAGCTAGCCCTCCCATGCACCGCAACGTCGACCCGAGCTTGACCGAACTCCGGCCGCCGCCGATTTGCTCGCCGTCGTTGGCTCCGGCCACCATAGGCCCGACCCCCACCACCACTAGACGCGCGCCTGCAAGAGCTCTACAATGAGCCCAAGAACAGCCTCGCTCGTGTGCTGTGGGCGTTTTCCGAGCCGCGCCACCGTCTCGGGCCTCGCCGGCGTCGAGTCGCCGGTGGGTTTGAGCCCCGCTGACCATTGACCGGGTGGGCCCAGTTTGACCCCCTGGGTCACTGATGTGTGGGCCCCAGGCCACTAACTAAACTAGGATTAGTATTAGTTTAACGCTAACTAAACTTAGTTAGTTTAATTGACACTGACAGAGGGGACCCACAGGTCAGGGTTGACCTGGACCGTCTTAGTTGACCGCTGACGTCACAGTGACGCAGTGCTGACGCAATAACTCATATTCTGGATTTAAGTCTATTCAGGAAATTCCAGAAAAATGCCCAAAACTTCTACAAATCATAGAAAATTATCTATAACTCCAAATAAGACAAATTATATATGAAAAATTATCAAAAAAATCCAATCTTTCCATCTGTACTAGTTTCATGCATGTTAGAACACTTTAACCTTGCTGTTTAGGTGAAACAAGTTAATGCACTAATATGACTTCATAAAATGGGTTTGCATTTGAATCTTTGGTTCAAATGGACTCATTTCAATATGTTCTAGCTTGCATTAGCCCAAAAGACATTCATATTGCCATGTCATAGAATGCATCATATTGTTGCATATCGTCATGTGTTGATTGTGTTCTTTCTCAGTTGCCGGTGTTTGTCCCCCCTCAGTAGACGTTGATCCAGCGATGAATTCGATGACACCGATGAAGAACTATACTATCTTCAGAAGTGCCAGGCAAGCAAAACCCCCTTGTTCATTCCAATACAAACCCACTCTCTCGCTCCTGCTCTCTTTTACTGCATTAGGACAACAACGATTCAACTGTTACATGCTGCGGTAGTTGAACCCCTTTCCTTTGCATGACCTGTCATTGCCACAGTAAATAGATGAAACATACTAGCTTGAGTAGGAGTTGTTTGAGCCCTGATGTGCCTACTCATTCATGTTTGCTTGTCATGCCTGCTATTGCTTAGAGTTGTGTCAGGTCTGAGTCATCGGGGACGAATTGGAAAGTTGTGAACATGTCCTACTATGTGTGAGCTAAGTGTGTGAACACGATTTGGTAAAGGTAGCGGTGAGAGGCCATGTAGGAGTACATGGTTGGTTGTCTCATTGAAACCGTTCTCAGGAACTGAGTTCTGTGTTTATGATCCATGAAACAGCTACTACCACACATTGCGCCCTGAAATATGACCCCACTCGACTTACTGACCCCTCTCGTCCTCTGTCCAGGAGTTGCAACTAGTTTCTGGTGTTTATAGGATATGTGTTGGCGGCCGTGCGTAGCGCTAACCCTAGGGGTGGGCTATGATGAAGTAGATACACCATGGCACGGTGTACCGGGCGCTCGTTTGGTGTCTCGGGAACCCTGCACACATCGTCTGGGGATGTGAGCGAAACTCTGACCGGATCTCCTCGCGGATGGAACCCGAATAGGCGATAAACCTGGACTAGAGACTTGTGCGGTTAGTCAGGTCGTGGTCTACACCCACGTCGGCTTTCGCTTGATGTCTATCGAGCACATGTCGTGTGTAGACGCTAAGTGGTGGAAACATGTGTGACGAAGTACACCCCTGCAGGGTATTAAAACTATTCAAATAGCCGCGTCTGCAGTAAAGGACTTCTGGGCTGCCTATAACAGTTCATAAACAAGTGAAAGTGGGTACTCTAAAATGCGCAAGATAAGCGTGAGTGCTATGGATGGTGTACTCGTAGGGAGACGGGAGCGGTTCCATAGTGGTGTATTGATATGGTGAATATGTGGACTCGTGTGCGCCACCTCAAAAGAGTTACTTGCAGTCGTAGTTTAAGATAGCCACCGAGTCAAAGCTGGCTTGCTGCAGTTAATCTCCACCACCCCCCTGTTGATACCGATGCATATGTAGCTAGTTCTGAAGTAAGTCTTGCTGAGTACTTTTGTACTCACGTTTGCTTAACTTATGTTTTGCAGAGAGACTTCAGTCTCGCTAGTAGTTTCGCGTGGACTTCGACGTTTAGCTTGATACCTCAGCTACGATCTTGTGCCCTCGGCAGGATCTGATAGATAGTCAGGCTTCTCAGCGTTCTTCATTTGTAGATGTCTGTACTCAGACATGTTAAGCTTCCGCATGTGCTTTGATTTGTATGGTATGATTATTGGGTCATGAGACCCATGTTTGTAATATCTCGCTCCTCGGAGCCTATTGAGTAAATATTTGAGTCGTAGAGTTATGTTGTGATGCTATGTTGTATTTACACATATCGAGCATATTGTGTGTATGATTGAAATGCTTGGTATGTGTGGGATCCGACAATCTAGTTGTTTATCCTTGGCAGCCTCTCTTATGGGGAAATGTAGTCTAGTGCTTCCATGAGCCATAGTAGTCTGCTACAGCCCGGTTCACCAGAGTCCTGCTAGCCCGGCACTAATGCTCAGGACACTTGACTGGCCGGCATGTGTTTCACTTGGTTCCTGTGTCTGTCCCCTCGGGGAAATGTCACACGGTGACATCCGGAGTCCTGCCTAGCCTGCCACAGCCCGGGTTCCCGGAGTCCTGTTAGCCCAGTGCTACAGCCCAGATTCACACGCTGCTGACCGACATGCTCGATCTGATTCATGTATGCCTGTCCCCATAGGTTGGTGCCACTTTGGGTTCACGACTAGCCATGTCGGCCCGGTTTCCCTGTCATATGGATGCTAGCGACACTATCATATACGTGAGCCAAAAGGCACAAACGGTCCCGGGCCATGGTAAGGCGACACCCGTGGGAATACCGTGCGTGAGGCCCCAAAGTGATATGAAGTGTTACCGGCTAGATCGATGTGACTTGGAATCGGGGTCCTGATAGTTGGCGCGAGCCGGCGAGGAGCCGTCGTGATCGGAGATGCCAGCAGGGACGGTGGCGGCGGCGACGGTCTTCGTGCTGTTGTTGGAGGGGGAGCACGGCCACAGAGGCCATGCGGATGCGATGGACCTCGATCGGGAAGTCGTGGTTGTCTCGGATGACACCCCACCATAGACCGATGTGGTCGAGCATATGGGGGCCGACAGACGCGGCAGTGACACCGTCTTGGGGGAGACGTCGCGGACAGCGCCGGCGGGGGTGGCTCGGACACTGACGATCGAGACGCCGCTGGTGGTGGAGCCGCAAGACAGTCGGCCCACCGAGTCGGAGTCGGAGCCGGAGAGGCGTCGGAGAATTCGCCGGAGGGGGCGCCGGCCTCAAAGGAGGCGGCCAGTGGGGAGCGCGCCCCAGTGCTCAAGCCCGGGGGTCGCTGGGCCGTCAGGTCGCCACCGACGCGGAGCAGGACCGGCGAGGTCTTCTTCGGGCCTCCGACCCAGGAGGAGGCGACAATGACCGCCATGACCCGAGCCTGCGAGGGCGGGCGCAACGGATCCAGGCCTTCGCTCAGGCCGAGGTCTAGGCGACGCAGGAGCTGGAGTGCGCCGGGTTCGTAAGCTTCCTTTGCATTCTTCTTTTCCTTTTTCGTTGCTTCTTCTTCATGGGGGCGCGCCAGCGTACCCACTGGGTGTAGCCCCCGAGATTCCAGCCAACTGCGTAGCACCTGGGTCGAATTATCTTGGTGTCTTGTATTGATCGTTGCTTTCCGCAGCAACTAGACACCTACAGGGTCGGTGTCTTCAACTGGCTCCTTGAGATGCGCCGGTGTCTCAAGGAATGGCTCGCCGCCAAGGAGGAGGAGCTCCGCGGCATGGCAGGTACTTGTCTTGTATGCTCTTTTTTAGTGGGGGCACGCTAGCACACCCGCTAGGTGTAGCCCTCGAAATTCGGCCCAACTGCGTAGCAGCTGGGTCGAATCTTAAAGTAGTACTTTGTTTCTGAGTTTCTCTTCTGCAGCCGAGGTGATGTCTTGGAGGACCCGGCTGGTTCGGGCCGGCTTCCACTATGACCAGCTTGTTTCTGACATTGGCGGGCGCTCGACGAAGCCAGCTAGCTGCAGGAGCGGCTGGAGGGCGACAAGGGCCACCTCGAGACCGAGGTGGAACGCCTCAAGGCAGAAGCCGCCAAGGTCGTGGAGGCGCAGCAGGCCCTTGCCGAGGCAGACCAGCAATGCGGCAAGCTGGCCGACGACATGGGGTAGCTTCAGGCCGAGGTGGAGCACCTAAAAAGGCTGGTGGCCGCGGTGGAGGAGACCCGGCAGTAGGAGATTCGGTGTCGTGAGGAGGCCATGAAGGCGGCCGAGGACAAGGACGCCGAGCAAAAGGCGGCCCTTGCCAAGGTTGCCGATCTGGAGAAGACGCTTCAGGAGCATGATCGCGCCATTGCACGGGAGCGGCATGGTATGTTGCTCTAAGCGCATCACCTGGAAGAGTCCTTCTCCAGTAAGTGCTTTCTTTTGGAATTGTTGTTGGCGGGTTGGGACTCTGGCTTCCTGTTTTTGGTGTCTTCTCTTCTGACTTGCTTTTCTTTTTTACAGGGACCTTCCCGGAGATGCACCGGCTGGCGGAGGAGGTGGTCCGCTTTCAGCGCGACCCGCAGCGGGTCGCCGGTTCCGGGACTGACCAGCGGGTGGCCTGGACCTAACCGGAGATTGTGGCCGCCGCCGAGGCCCGTCTGCGAGTCTTGAGCGAGCAGATGGGGCGGCTTTCTGGGGCCGGCACGGCGATGATGGCGGACCTGTGGCCGGGCGCCGTTGCGCTGAACAGGTTCCCGCGGCTGGCACGGTGGTTGGAGGTGGGCCCGGACCGTCTTCATGAGTGGCGGGTTTCTGCCACCCGTGCCGGTGCCGAGATGGCTTTCCGGTTCGCGATGTCTTGGCATCCGGACCTGGCGCTGGATGCGCTGATGGGCCAGTGGGCCGGCTCGGAGAGCCAGCTGCAGGCGGAGGCCGAACGGATCACAGACTGGACCAACTATATCACCGGGTTCGCCTTCCACGACGAGTTCCAGCCGGAGCGGGCGGAGGATGGCGGAGTTGTGCCTGCTGACGACTACGGCCTGCTTCTGGACGATCCGGAGGGCAGCTTTGAAGATACGGGCGTCTACCGCGACGCAGACGCCGGGGAGGAGGATACAGGCACCTCGGCGGACCCGGGAGCTGCGCGATCTGGTGGTGGGGATGCCCGATGTTTTCACTTAGTAAAAATTTCTGTTAGGTAGCAGGTCCACCCACCCACTAGGGGTTAATTGGGTGTAATGAACATTGGCCTAGGGCATGTTTCTGAATTTATGATGTATGAGTTTGTGAATGTTTGTGCCTTTGCTTTTCCTTTTTTCGAGCCGTTTTCTTGCATTTCCCCTCTTGGGCTTCTCCCCCGGGTGTCTGACGGCCAAGGCTCCGGTCTGTGACAAGGGGTTTGGCTTTTGAGAAGAGCGTGTAGTACTTAGGCTTTCGTAACGTTGAGCGTGAGAGAAAACATCCATTGGGCCGGCCGACGGCAACCAGGCAGAGCCAGGTTGGCGGGCAGCCGGTCGCTTGGCAGCTTAGAGCGGTGAGGCCGAGTCGAGCGAGCCGACCGTATGCGGAAACTTCGTGGATGCCTGCGCACTTTCTCTTCGTGTTTGGAGCCCTTTTCTCGCAACTTTTCCCCCTTTGGGTCCCCCCCCCCCCCCCCCGCGAGTCTGACGGCTGAGGCTCCGGTCCGTGACAAGGGGTTCTGCCTTTGGGAGGAGCATGCGATATTTATCCTTTCGGGACGTTGAGCATGAGCGAAACACCCAAAGGGCCGGCTGGCGGCAATCCGGCGGGGCTGGAATGGCGAGCAGCCGGTCGTGCGGCAACTTTAAAGTGGCGGGGCCGGGTTGGGTGACCCAGCGGCTCTTGACATAGCGCTCGTGGCGCGCTGGTGCTATGGTCTCGTGTGCTTGCTAGCCAACAGCCGAATCCCGGTTTGCGGCTTAGGGCGAAGTGAGAGGCCGCGGCGATCCAATGTGTCAGGAACTACTAAGGGAAGCGGCGGGTGGCTAAGCCGGCCAGCCCCCGAGCCCCCGGGTCGAGCGAGTCGACCGGGTGGCCGGGTTGGCTAACGAGGAAAGTCATGCACAAATGTAGGGGACACAATAGCTTGGTCGCAAAAAGGGAAGCCCCCGAGCGTCATTCGGAGATCCCATAGTTTCCAGATGATTACAAAAGGCAGCGATACATACGTGGATATGGCTAACTGTAAAACGGGCGTAGGAGCTCCGCATTCATGGTTGGGTTGTTTCTTTGCCGGCGGTGTCCCTCTTGCGCTTGTTTGACTTGCGGGCATCGATGAGGTAGTACGCGTTGCGATTGCACAAAGCCTTGTTGATGATAAAGGGGCCCTCCCATGGGGAGGAAAGCTTGTGTTGGCCGGTCTGCTGTTGCACGAGCCGGAGGACGAGGTCTCCCTCCCAAAAAGCGAGGGGCTTGATCTTCTTGCTGTGGTAGTGCCTCGGGCTTTGCTAGTAGATGGCTGAGCGACTGAGCGCTAGGACACGTGTTTCATCAAGCAGGTCGACGCCGTCTTCGCGATCTTCCTTGGCTTCGGCTTCCGTGTACATCATGACGCGCGGCGAGTCGAACTCAATGTCAGTCGGGACGACGGCTTCTGATCTATAGACGGGGAAGAACGGGGTGAACCCGATCGACCGGTTTGGCGTGGTGCGGAGACTCCAGAGGACGGCCGGCAACTCATCGAGCTAGCTGCTAGGGGAACGGACGAGCGGCTGGACGAGTCGCAGCTTGATGCCGGATAGGATGAGGCTGTTGGCTCGCTCGACCTGGCCGTTGGACTGTGGGTGTGCAACGGAAGCCAGGTTGAGGTGGATGATGGAGATGGAGAAGTACTACGCGAGCATGCCCTTGGCGAAGTTGGTGCCGTTGTCCGTGATGATGTTGTTCGGCATGCCGTAGCACACCGCGATGTCCTTGATGAACCGAACGGCCGTCGGGCCATCCAGCTTCTTGATTGGCCTTGCTTCGATCCATTTGGTGAACTTGTCCACCGTCATCGGCAAATGCGTCATGCCGCCTTGGGCGGTCTTGAAGGGCCCCACCATGTCGAGACCCCAGACTGCGAAGGGCCCAGCGATCGGGATGATCCGGAGTGTTGACGCTGGCTGGTGGCTGCGCTTACTGAAGCGCTGGCATCCCTCGCACTTGAGGACGAGTAACTCTGCGTCTTCGAGGGCCGTGGGCTAGTAGAAAACATGGCGGAAAGCCTTGGCCACTAGGGATCGTGAGGCGGCATGGTGCCCGCACTCGCCGTGGTGTATGTCGAGGAGGATCTCGACGCAGCGTTGGAATACGCCGGTGGAGCTGGGCTTGACAAGCTCGTTGTTGATGATGCTGTAGGTGGACGCTCGGTGTTGCACTTGTCAAGCTTCGGCTTCGTACATGGGGAGGACCCCGTTCTCTAGGAACTCCGAGATGGGCAGGACCCAGGATGGTGCCGTCACCACGGCGAAGACGACCACTAGATGCATCGGATGCCGAGTTCTTTGGCGAGCCGAAGGCTGTGCACAAGGGCCTCGTACTCGGTGACGGTGTTGGAGGCGGTGAAGTGGATCTAGAGTGCGTACTTAAGTCAGTCGCCCTTGGGGGAGGACAGCACAATGCCGGCCCCCAGGCCGAGTCGCATCTTCGAGCCGTCGAAGTGCGTGCGCCAATGCGTCGAGTCCAGTGGCGGCGGCAGGTACTGGGTTTCGGTCCAGTCGACGAGGAAGTCGGCCAAAGCTTGGGAATTGATCGTGGCGCGGGGCTCGTAGAGGATGGTATGGCCGGCAAGCTCGAGCGCCCACTTGGTGACCCGGCTAGAGGCATCCCGACACCCAATGATTTCACCGAGAGGGGCCGTGCTGACCACGGTCATGACATGCTCTTGGAAGTATTGCTTCTGCTTGTTGGCGGTGAAGTACAGGACGTAACACATCTTCGAGTAGTGCGGGTAGCTCTTCTTCGAGGTGGAGAGCACCTCGCTCAGGTGGTAGACAGGACGCTAGACGGCTAGGACCTTGTCCTTCTCTGGTCGCTCGACCACCATCACCGTGCTGACCTACCGCGAGGTTGCGGCGATATAGAGTAAGAGCGGCTCCTTCTCGGCCAGTGCGGCCAGAACTAGTGCGGTGGAGAGCATGCGCTTGAGATCCAAGAAAGGTTCATCTGCCTGGTTGTTCCATTCGAACGACATGATCTTCTTCATGAGCTGATATAGGGGCAAGGCCCTCTCGCCCAGCCGGCTGACAAACCGGCTGACCGAGGCCAAGCCGCTGGTGAACTTCTGGACATCGTGCAGCCGGGACGGCTTGCGCATGCGCTCAATGGCCTTGATTTTCTCTGTGTGCGCCTCAATGTCGCGCTCCAAGAAGAGGAAGCTGAGTAGGTTTCCGACCGGGACGCCAAAAATGCATTTTCCGGGATGAGCTTAACCTTGTACTTGCGCGGGTTTGCAAAGGTCTCCTTCAAATCGTCAAGGAGCGTGTGGTCCTGCTTGGTCTTCACCATGATGTCGACCACGTAGACGTGGATATTGCGGCCGAGTTGCGGCAGCAGGCACTTCTGTACGTAGCGCAGGAAGGTGGTGCCAGCGTTCTTCAAGCTGAACGACATGGTGATGTAGCAATACGCCCCAAAGGGCATGATGAAGGATGTCTTCAGGGCGTCGGCCGGGCCCAGCTTGGTCTGATGATAGCCGGAGTAAGCGTCCAGGAAGGACAGGAGCTCACACTCGGCAGTGGAGTCGATGACTTGGTAGATCCGCGGGAGGGCGAACAGGTCTCTAGGGCAGGCCTTGTTCAGGCTGGTATAGTCGATACACATGCGCCAGGTCTTGTTCTTCTTTAAAACAAGGACTAGGTTGGCTAGCCACTCGGGGTGAAACACTTCCATGATGAAGCCAGCCGCCAGAAGCTTGGCGACCACTTCACCAATGGTCCTTCCCTTCTCTTCGGGAAAACGTCGCAGGGGTTGACGGACATGCTTGGCATCCTAGCGGACATGGAGTTTTTGCCCGGCGTACTTCCTCGGGATACCCGACATGTCCTTTGGGGTGCACGCAATGATATCCCGATTCTCACGGTGGAAGTGGACGAGCTCGCCTTCCTATTTGCTGTCGAGGCGAGTGCCCACGATAATGTACTTGCTGCAGCTGGGGTCTTCCGGGTTCAGCTTCACTTTCTTGGTCTCCTTGGAGGGCTTGAATGAGGCTTCGTCATCCGGGTCCTCGGCCGGGATGGGCGCGGCCGATGCTCTTGGGCTAGGGCGACGATCCGGTCGAGCTGGCGCCGCTCCACCGCTACAACCAGAGACTCAGCCAGCTTGGCGCCGTCTCGGGCGCACTATATGGACTTTCGGTAGTCGCCAGTGATGGTGATGAGGCCCTTCAGACCCGGCAGCTTTATCTTCAGGTAGGCATAGAGCAGCGCATGATACGCGCTGGACAGATCCACCACTTTGAACCAAATCGGCTCGCATCGAAAATGGCTACTGTCATCGAACAGGACGTCGATCCAGATCCGGCCGATGGAGGGGGAGGTGGTTGCCCTGCTCCCGGAGCCAGGGCCGGAGGAGATGGGACATTGCCCCTCATGATGCGCTTGGTGATTGCGCACTGCCAAAGCATGTGCGTGGATGGCCTTGCGCGCGCTGTGGTGCTTGCAGGGAGCATCGAGCATCTCCCCGAAACTCATGGCGGGTTGCCATGTCGTCTTGCTGGTCTGCCGGCGCTTGGCAGCCGGGTCGGCCGCGGGCGCCTGCTCAGCAGCCGCGACGAGCCGGTTGTCGTAGCGCTGGGCTGGCTGATCGGCCTTGCGCTTGTTGTTCTGCTGGTTGTGCTGCTGCCGGCTTCCTTCACCGGCCAGCTTCAGAGGCGGGACCGGCTTCCCTTTGCCGGCTTCGTCCAGCGTCACCTGGATCTTCATGACGGAGTCGGTGTGGGCGTACTTCTCCGCTGTCAATATGAGCACGGCCATGGTGGCCGGCTCAGAGCGCAAGAGATTGTGCTTGAGGAGGGTGCCGTCCCGGCACCCGTTGATGAAGTATTGTATTGCTTGGACTTCTTGGATGCCCTCACAGCTATTCCGGAGCTCGGAACAGCGTGCAAGATACTCGCAGCCGGTCTCCGCCTATCCCTGCACGCACATGGCGAGCTGACTGGGGCGGCCGGGTCGCTTGTACGTGCCGGTGTAGTTGCGCATGAAGGCTTGCTCGAAATCGACCGATGCGTTGATGCTGCCCTCCAGCAGACTGTTCAACCAGGTGTGGGCCGACCCCTGGAGCATGAGAGGCGCGTAGCGCACGGCGAGGCGGCGGTTGCCACCGGCGATGCCGATGGCAGTGGTGTAGTCGGTGAGCCAGTCCTCCGGCTTCACGGTGCCGTTGTACTTGGGGTGTTGCGGTGGAGCATGAACCCCTTGGTAAAGGCCTCACCTTGGATGCGCGGTCTGAAGCATGCCGGCCCGACGGGGCCGATTTCCTCCAGCTCTTGGAAGAGGGCGAGTCGGTCGAGGTGGTGATGGGTGTCGATGTCGTCGATGGCGCGCGAGTCCAGTCGATTAGTCAGCACGCCGCGGGGGTCCGTGTCTCGTCTCGTCGGACGTCGGCTGGGTTGAAGCAGAGGGTCGAGTGGGCATCGGGCCTCGAAAGCAGGCTCGTCGCCTAAGCCATCGGCAGTCGTCAGGGCGGGGTTGCGCTGAGTCCGAGTGCGGCCGGAGTCCGCCTCGCCGCGTGGAGAGGACACCATGTGCTGGAAATTGCTGGGTCCAGTGATGCGGGCGAAGCCGGATTCGGCCGACATTGCGAGTTGGTTGAGGCGGTCCTGCTGCACGTTGGCCACAATGAGGAGGTCATTCACCCTCTTGAGGCGGTTTTGTAGCTCTTCGCCCATGAGCTGGTCCAGGCCAACCCCAGCCACCTGGGTAGCACACATGTTCTTCACGGGAGTCTCCTAGATGGGAGGGACGGCGCCGAAGGCAGACCCAATCTTGCCGCCTCGGGCCCGCACGTCGGCGACCCAGCCTGGCTCAAGCACGTCTGGCGTGAAGCCATAGGCGGCATTGCGCTCCAACTGAGCGGAGTCGAGGCGGCGCTGCGTGGCTGCGAGCGTCTCCATGAGGTCCAGCAGGCGCTGGCGGTCCTCATCGAGGCGAGTCCGGGCCTCGGCGATGTCGGAAGCGTCGATGTCGGTGCTGACGGGGACGCGAAGGCTCTGCATTGTGGCTCGCAAGGGATGGGCAGGCTGGCCCGCCCCGCTACGGTCCTGGCTTCAACGGCCTTCCTCGCCACGCTAGAAGAGGAAGCGGCGCCGGTGTCGGTGACGAAAACCTCCACGCAGAGGTCCATCGCCCCGGCGGGAGTGCCGCTGCCGAGGGAAAGGGGGGAGTCGGAAAAGTCAAGTACCTCGCTGGGGTACTCATCGGCCGCAGGCGCGTTGGAGATGTGCATCGCGGGGAAGGAGGTGGCGAGTGCGTCGATGATGTCGTCCGCCAGCGTGACGGGCTCGTCAGAATCGCAGTAGAGCCCCATCTGAAGCATGCTCCCGGCCAGAACCTCGAGCCGCCCCACGGTGGGCGCCAACTGTCATGGTGGGCGCACAATAGATATCATTGGATGGCTAAAGAGAGGAGGAGGCTCGAGGGCAGTGGTGGGCTCTAGAGGCGAGGTCGACATGAGGGAGGGTGGGACGCAAGACATACCCAGGTTCGGGGCTCTCTCGAGAGATAAGACCCCTAGCGCTGCCGAGTTTGGTTTATACGTAACAGTACAACGTTGCTCCTGGAGCAGTATGGAGGAAGAAGGGAAGCTGGCCAGGGCTTAGGCAGTTCCCTCTCCTCAGTGTTGCTAGCTACGTGTATGTGTAGGCGGGAGGAGATGATCTTGCTTCCGCCGGTGATCGTGATGGTGCTACTACTGCTGCCCTCCCTATGTATGAGGGCTCCTAGGGGTACAAAGGTAATGTTACACGGTTGTAGGGCTGAGTCGTCAGCGTCTAGGAACCCGGGGATGGGACCCGCCGGGTACCAGGCCTCGCCAGGTTTCCCGGGCGTGGGACCCGCCAGGTACGGGGGCCCTCTTGGCCGTCTTGTCGATCGTCAGGGAGTGGCCGGGTCGAGTCGGCAACATGGGTGTTCCGTCAGGTCGCCCTTGCTAGAGTCATGGGTGACGACGGGTGCACTGTTGTCACGCCGGCCCTGGTCAGCGGGTAGGTGGTGGATATTCTTGCCTCGTCCGGCTGACAAGAGGCATGGGCGGGGCACTATGGCTTCGGTCATCAGTAGGTGGCGACTCGTCCCACCGTACGACTGTGATGGGACGGCCGCTGACCCTTGGCCAGGTTGGAGAACACGCCAAGGGGGGAGCCGACATGCTGGAGAAGTTTTGGTGTGCCGGGCTCGGCTGTCTTAAGCTGGCTTGTTGGAGAAGTGTTGAGGATTAGGCCAGGTCAAGGGGCTTGGCCGGGTCGAGTGACCCGGCCAAGCACGAGCCGTCTTGAGGGACGATGCCGACAAGGATATGGGTTCTGTTGCCTGCCCGGGGTTCATCCCCCCGAAAGATCCAATCTTGTCAAGAAAGATCTTCGCTTCGGATCTGTGGTAGAAGGTGTACCCAATTGTTTCCTTAGGGTATCCTATTATCGGTGCAACAAACCCTAGGTCTGTGGCCCAGACTGTGCACAGGCATGAGATCAAGATTGAAGCACCAACCCAAGTCAGAGATTCAAGGACCAAGAGATTTGAGGAACCAACACGCAGTCCAGAGAGACCAAGATCGAGCCAAAAGAGCAAGATATACGTCAGAGAAGGGCCTCCCTTGCCAGGCAGGCGAGCCCGGCAAGGGGCAAGGCCACCGCAAGGAGCCGACAATCAAGGCACCCTGGCAAGGTCTGTCGGGGTTCGCGGGGGCAGAACCACGTCATCAATCAGTGCGGTGTCAAGCCGCAAGATGATTAAGTGGCAGCCGCTCACCACATGGCAGCCATTTCCTACAGCAGAAGCCTACAGATGACACCCGTCCTACGACGTGTCAAGGAAACAAGTGCGGAGCTGGCAAGATAGCCCGGCAAGCCTTGCCGGGCGACTAGGGATGTGACACCAGGCAGCGCATTTAATGCACCCTGTGAGCCCGTAGGGTTAGGTATGTGTAACACCCTCGATGCGACTATAGCTCCCACGTGTCGAGGCACGACTTAGAGACATAATCGCATTGAAGGCATATGTCGCAAGTTAGGCAATCTTCACAACATCCCATGTAATATAATAATGAAAGGGGAGATAACATAGTTGGCTTACACTCGCCACGTCAAACAAGTACATCTTCACTCAACCTAATCTCAACCTCAGGCAAACTCGATGGGTCGAAATGATTCAAGAGTATAATCCGAGTATCGAGTATACTCCAGGCAAGGCCAATGTGATTGCTGACGCTTTGAGCAGGAAAGCCTACTGCAATAGTCTGATTCTCAAGCCTTATCAACCCGAGCTTTGTGAAGCTTTCCGCAAACTTAATCTGCAAGTTGTTCCTCAAGGTTTCCTCGCCAACCTTCAAGTCTCTCCTACCTTGGAAGACTAGATTGCTATTCACAATCATATCAGTGGATAATGACTAGTTTGCCATTGTGGTGACCCTTGAATCTATAAAAGGAGGCCCATGGCACCCGTAGGAAGGGTTAGAAGGTTGGAAAGTTGATGAACCCAAGCCACCTTACATGCGTAGTCGCTGCGGCCCCGAGGCAAACCCTGCCGGGCAAATGCACTACGCATCACCACATTCACTCCACCATAAATCCACCAAAGCAAGAGTAGGGTCTTACGCCTCACGGTGGCCCGAACCTAGGTAAATTGCTTATGTGCTCTCCGCCGCACTGCCGTACGCTGGTCTGCTCATTGTGCAATGCAACGTCCCCCTGCCGAACCACCAAGGGGTCGCCCAGTCCCATAGGTGGCCGCGGACAACCCGCGACATCTTTGGCGCGCCAGGTAGGGGGCTCTCTTGCGCGAACCTAAAAGTGTGGGTAGCGCGTCATCTTCATCACCATCTTCATCCTCGACAACGCCATCGACCATGGCGCCCAAGAAGAAATCTGGTGCCTCAGCTCATCCATCCACCTCGAAGGCTCGACCGCCCGCGGCCTCTAACACCGCGGGGGACATAGGGGCGTGCAAGGATGTGGAAGCTGCTGGGGGCGTGGTTGGAGTAGTTGGCGCCATTACCACCTCCCCCGCGACCAACATGGAGGCCGGTGCAACCGGAGGAGAACATCATCAGTGATGTCTCGACGGTCAGGCTCTACAAGGTGTGGGTGAGGGGGTCACTCCGTCTGCGCCCCCTCCTCTCACCGACGAGCACAGCCGCAGCAACGACGCTTGTTCCAGGGCGAGCCATCTCCCTCCGGTCGCCCCCACCACGGGAGCGACCGCGGTGCATGCGCCTCCTCCTGAACGAGCCAACCAGACCGTTGCACTCAACAAAGCCACTGATCTTCGAGCACCATCGCCGCACGACCCCACTGCCCCGGTGGTCGTCCCACAGCATCGTGGGCGCGGCGCCGCTGCAGCCGCCACTGGCACCATCAGGAGCCTGGCAATGGTGCGGTTGACATCATAGACATCCATGCCAAGCACAGCCACGGAGGCCATGGCGAGCTCAGCTACTTCTGATGTTCCCACCAGCAGCTGAGCAGATGGATGAATGACGTGCCACCATCCAAAGCCTTCTCGATTTCGCCAAAGCTGGGGGCTCATGACGAGCTTTCCCACCACAACCTCCCCAAGAGACAGCCACCACTCGCACTGCTGGCCGTACGGAAGGGGCCGTCCAGACGGTTCAGTCCCCACCACAGCAGTCAGCGTGGGCGCCGCAGAATCAGGACCCCGATGACATCTTGATGGCGTCTTCTAACCCTCGAACACGTCGAGGCCAACGTCGAACCCCGGAAGACAGCAACGGGGAGACACGCGTGTCGTCGTCATACGGCGCCGCAACGACCCTCGCCAGACCGACGGGTGCGACGGCCTCAACATCGATGAGCCTGCGCTCTGTGTTGGCGGGTGTTTGCCTTTCGAGGTCGGCTGCCCTGCCTTTACACGAGAGTTATGGCAAGTCCGTTGGCCATCCGTCCGCGCGGTCAAGCTAGAGATACATGAGATGTACGACAGGAGGCTTAACCCGGCAGAGTTTGTGAGCATCTACACCATCGTTGTTCAGGCTGTCGGGGGAAGAGATGAGAAGGTGTTCGCCAACTACTTCCGTTTGGCCCTCAAGTCCAATGTGAGGTCTTGGCTGATGCATTTGCCGAAGTCCTTCATTTTGTCATGGCGAGACCTATGCCACGAGTTCATCGGTTCCTTCACCGGTGGCCACCAAGAGCCCGGCAAGCCCAGCGACCTGCAGCTTCTCCAGTAGAAGGAAGGATAAACCCTATGCAAGTATTTGCAGAGATTCAGTAAAGTTCATAGAAATATTCCAAATATCCATCCAGCAGCTGTTATTGCAGCTTGCCAGTCCAATGTGCGCAATCGCCGCATTCGTTCCAAAATGAACATGCGGTTTCCCAAGACTATGAAAGAATTATATACGCTAGTGGATAAGTGCGCCCGGATGGAAGAAGGAAGGAAGTAGCCCGGAGAAGAAGGTTGCATTAATGTTGACTCAAAAGATGAATATGAATCAATTGGTTAGAAGAGAGCAATAAGCACAATAAGAAGCCAAGGGATAAGGCAGTAATGATTGTGGAAGGATCGGGCACGCCTAGTACCGGCAAGAAGGCCAACGTTGAGGCCGCCGGCAAGTAAGCAGCCGCGTGCACTGCATGCCAGGAAGCCGCTACCGCTGAAAAAGTTGGGAAAGGAGATGGGCCATAATGCAAGATCCACCAGACCAAAGGCCACGACCTTCAGGAGTGTTATCAGGTTAAGCACCTTGTCAAGAAGCAGAGGGCAGATTATGATAAGCGTGACGAGGAGAATGGTCAGAATTCTGCTGGCGGTAAGGGCCAGGGTGGTGAAGCAAATCGCCCTGGTAGACCCTTCCGGAACCAAGGAAAGCCCACCAGGGGCCAAGAGAAGGAAACATTTGATGATGACAGTGATGGAGGGGATGATGAATAGGAAACTAGTGAGCAAGAATTTCAGAAGGCCATTGAGACACTATGCATTGATGGAGGTGCATCTTTGCACACCTCTCATCGCCAACTCAAGCGATGGGCACGAGAGGTCAATGGTGTGGAACCAGCACCAGGGCCCTGAAAACCGCTCAAATGGTCCCGCGCACCCATCATCTTTGACGGAGAGGATCACCCTGATCGCACCACTACGGTAGGGTGTTTACTGTTGTTGGTTTCCCCAACAATTTGCAACCTCAAGGTTACAAACATGCTAGTGGATGGCAGGGCCAGGTTGAATCTGATTTCCCCAATAGTTATTAGCAAGCTTCAGATAGGAGAAGAAGAGGTAGAAGTCACAGGCATGTTTCAAGGAGTTAATCCCGACAGGAGTCATCCTAAGGGAAAGATTACGTTGCTAGTGACATTTGGGGGAGAGCTGAAATATCGGACTGAGAAGATTTTGCTGGTTCATCTCCCCCTGCCGTACAATGGGATTCTTGGACGACCAGCCCTGCCCAAGTTCATGGTAGCATCCCACTATGCTTACAACACCTTGAAAATGCCTGGGCCACTAGGTGTCATCACTATCCCATCTAATGAGAAGGATGCAATTATCTGTGTGGAAAAGATGCATCGGGATGCAGTTGCAGCAGAAGCCGCAACAACGACAGTTCCCGCCAAGGAAAGCAAAGGAAAGAAGAGGGATTGTAGGACCTCTGGCAAGGAGTCCGGGAAGCATGCCCCTCCGAGTGCACAGCACCCGTTGACGATGTGCCGGAGCGTTCCAACAGCAAGAGATCCAAGGTTACTGCACCCCAAGGGAAGAAGGTCCCGGCAGGGCTGGCTAGCATTGATGGTACTTTCACTATTAGTGCCACCCTCGATGACAAATAGGATAGCACGCTCGTTGCCTTCCTGTGGGCGAATATCGTTGTGTTTGCTTGGTAACCATCTAATATCACCGGTGTTCCCAGGGAGGTAAATGAGCACCACCTTGTTGTCTGCCCACATGCCCGATCCGTCAAACAAAAAGTATGGATGCAGGCCTTGGAGAGGCAACAGTTCAGTACCGAAGAGATCAAGAAATTGGAGGCAGCTGGTTTGATCAGAGGAGTACTGCATCCTACTTGGTTAGCAAATCCAGTAGTGTTCTGGAAGGCTAATGAGAAGTGCAGGCTTTGCATTAATTTCGCAGACCTCAACAAGGCTTGCCTGAAGGACCCATTTCCCTTGCCGTGCATCGACTAGATTGTGCATTCTACTTCAGGATGTGATTTGCTCTCCTTTTTGGACGCATACTCCAGATATCATCAGATCTTCATGTCCAAGGAAGATAAGAGAAGACATCATTCATCACTCCGTGTGGTATGTACTGCTTTGTCCGCATGCCGTTCGGATTAAAGAGTGCCGGGTCCACTTTTGCAAGGGCAGTCCAGATCGGTTTTGAGCCATATATAGTTGTACAGAAATATAGACGCCTATATAGATGATATCATGGTCAAAACCAAGGATAAGACCACCCTTATCCAGGATTTGGAAGAAACATTGGCTAATCTGCGCAAGATCAATCTAAAGCTTAATCTAGAGAAGTGTGTATTCGGTGTTCCCTCCGGCAAGCTACTTGGGTTCTTCGTGTCCCATCGAGGGATCAAAGCCAACCCCGACAAGATCAAGGCCATTGAGCAGATCCAAGTGCCAAGGATAGTTAAGGATGTGAGGTGCTTGACGGGATGCGTTGCCGCGCTGAGCAGATTCATCTCCAAGTCTATCGAGCGTGCCCTGCCGTTCTTCAAGGTTTTGAGGAAGGCATGGCCTATGAAGTGGACCCTGGAAGGAGATGTAGCACTGCAAGAGTTAAAAGCCTACCGGTCGTCCATACCCACCTTGGTTGCGCCCAAACCCCAAGAACCATTGTTGCTATACTTAACGGCAACCAACCAGGTGGTCAGTGCGGATTTGGTAGCCCAGCGAGAGGTGGATGCGACAGAAACTGAACAGAAAATAGCCAAGTCAGAGAAGGATCAGTACAACATTGAGCATGGCAACGAAAACAACCCCAGGGACACGTCAACGAGGAAAATGGTGCAATGCCTAGTGTACGTCGTCAGCTCCTTGTTACAGGGGGCTAGATCGAGGTACTCTGGTGTGCAAAAGTTGACCTTTGGTCTCGTTAAGGCCACAAGGAAACTGCGCCACTACTTCCAAGCCCATGAGATCACGATTGTTACTCGTTTTCCGTTACAAAGGATACTCCGAAACCTTGAGGCAACTGGCAGAATAGTGGAATGGGCTTTGGAGTTATCCAGCTTCGATTTGAAGTTTGAGAGCACTTCAACTATTCAGATCAGGGCATTGGCAGAGTTTATTGTAGAATGGACGCCAACCCCTAATGAGGAAAGGATAGAGACAACCATCCCCGACAAGGAATCACCCCTAGAAGGGATCATGTATTTTATGGTGCTTTTTCCCTACAAGGTGCAGGGGCTGGCATGCTTCTTGTTGCCCCCTCCGGGGAGCACTTGAAGTATGTCATCCAGATGCACTTTTCCCGGGAAGAAGCCACCAACAATACAACAGAGTATGAAGGGCTCCTTGCTGGGCTCAGGATTGCAGCAGAATTGGGAATTAAGAAGCTGATCATTCGGGGAGATTCACAGCTTGTGGTGAGACAAGTCAACAAGGATAACCAAAGCCCATTGATGGAAGCATACGTCGAGGAAGTAAGGAGATTGGAGGAGCACTTTGACGGGTTGCAAACAGAGCACGTACCCCATGCGGAAAACAGCATAGCTCATCACCTGTCAAAGTGTGCTGCGCAGAAGCTTCCGGTGGAACCAGGAACTTTTGTTCTCCATCTATCTCAACCCTCCATATCACCAGCCACAATGGCCTGGAAGAGGAGAAAGTTGGACTATGGTAAGCCTCTTCTAGCAGAACCATCCGCTCCCAGCAGAGACCCTGCCAAAAAAACTCCTCACAGCCTGCTGGACCACCCCCGCTAGACAGGCCTATGGACCTCGCGAACAAGGCTGGTGCTCCCGCAGAAGAGGAGGTGCCGCTAGTCCTCATTGCCAAGCCCCAGGGTCCAACTTGGGCAAGGCACATTGTCCACTTCCTCCAAACTGGAGAACTCCCTGTCAACCAAGATGAAGCTAAAGAGTAGACTGGAGGGCCAGTATGTATGAGTTTGTCAATGTGACTCTATATAGAAGAAGGCCCAATGCTGCGAAATTGAAGCGTGTTTGCCGGGAGGATGGAAAGGAACTGCTGGATGAGAATCAAAGAGGAATGTGCGGCTCCCACATTGGATCAAGGGCATTAGTTGGGAAAGCATTCCGGCAAGGATTCAATTGGACCATAGCCCTCCAAGATGTGGTTGAGTTAGTCACGAAATGTGAAGCCTGCCAGTTCCATTCCAAGAAAATACACCTACCTGCCCAAGCTCTTCAGACAATCCCTCTATCATGGCTATTTTTCAGTCTGGGGGATCGATATCCTCGGCCCCTTCCCCCGAGCAATCGGGGGGCTTTGAATTATTGTTCATAGCCATCGACAAGTTTACAAAGTGGCCGGAAGTGACTCCCATGAGAAAGGTGACTGCTCAGTCAGCTATTAAGTTCTTGAAAGAATTGGTGTGTCGTTTCGGAGTTCCGGCAAGGATCATCATTGACAACGGCACCCAGTTCACGAGCCAAGCCTTCATGCAATAAGTTCTTACCCTCGGATGTAAAATCTTATTCGCTTCTGTGGCACCCCCCCAGATCAATGGACAAGCTGAGAGGGCGAACGCTGAAGTGCTTCGCGGACTCAATAGACAAACTTTTGATATGTTGCGGAAGCATGGTAGGCGGTGGATCGAGGAGCTGCCGGTAGTTCTCTGGTCCCTCAGAATGACACCTAACCGAGCAACTGGGAAGACTCCTTTCTCCTTGGTCTGCGGGGCAGAAGCAGTTATCCCCACGGAAATCATTGAGAGGTCCCCTTGAGTGCTTGCCTATGATGAAGTAGCGCAAGATTAACACCGGCCTGACAATGCTGTGCTACTCAAGGAAAACCGTCTCCGGGCTGCTATGTGTGCTGCACGCTACCAGCAAGCCCTGCATCGCTATCATAGCCGTAGGGTTCATGCGCGGTGTTTTGAGGAAGCTGACCTTGTCCTTAGGCGCGTTCAGTCCACCAAGGGTACAAGCAAGCTGTCACCAAAGTGGGAAGGCCCTTACCAGGTGGTACGAGTCACCAGACCTGGTGCAGTCTGTCTGGAGATCGGGGATGGCAAACAGTTGCAAAACTCATGGAATATTGAGCATCTTCGTAAGTACTATCCGTATGGTGCAAGGCTGCCCGGCAGCCACACTTTTGTACATGTCTTGCCTCAGTTGCATGTAACCCCTTGTACAAAGCCGGGGCGATGACCCCGTGCAAGAGAAAATAAAGAAGCACTGTGGGGGGCCCTCGATCAAGATCGCATGTATGCACGAGCACACCCAGATCACTTCATAAGCATTTTATGAGCATTTTCATATGCATATAGAGAGGATTGCATCCTTCATTCATTATCATCTACATGGAGTTGCAGGTTCTTGCCATGAACTTGACGCCGACAAGGGACGAGAAGATTGCACGGCACAGTGATCCCCGACAATCCAAACAGATAAGTTTACCTCTTATCCATTAGTGTTTGCTACCTCTTGAGCACTGCGTTGGTTTTCCCTTGAAGAGGAAAGGGTGATGCAGCAAAGTAGCGTAAGTATTTCCCTCAGTTTTTGAGAACCAAGGTACAAATCCAGTAGGAGGCTACACGCGAGTCCCTCGCACTTTCACAAAACAAATAAATCCTCGCAACCAACGCGATAATGGGTTGTCAATCCCTACACGGTCACTTACGAGAGTGAGATATGATAAGATAACATTTTTGGTATTTTTATGATAAAGATGCAAAGTAAAATAAAAGCAAAGAAAATAACTAAGTATTGGAAGATTAATATGATGAAGATAGACTCGGGGGCCATAGGTTTCACTAGTGGCTTCTCTCAAGAACATAGGTATTTTACGGTGGGTGAACAAATTACTGTTGAGCAATTGACAGAATTGAGCATAGTTATGAGAATATCTATGTATGATCATGTATATAGGCATCACGTCCAAGACAAGTAGACCGACTCCTGCCTGCATCTACTACTATTACTCCACACATCGAACGCTATCCAGCATGCATCTAGAGTATTAAGTTCATAAGAACAGAGTAACGCTTTATGCAAGATGACATGATGTAGCGGGATAAACTCATGCAATATGATGAAAACCCCATCTTGTTATCCTCGATGGCAACAATACAATACGTGCCTTGCTGCCCCTACTGTCACTGGGAAAGGACACTGCAAGATTGAACCCAAAGCTAAGCACTTCTCCCATTGCAAGAAAGATCAATCTAGTAGGCCAAACCAAACTGATAATTCGAAGAGACTTGCAAAGATAACCAATCATACATAAAAGAATTCAGAGAATATTCAAATATTGTTCATAGACAAACTTGATCATAAACCCACACTTCATCGCTCTCAACAGACACACCACAAAAGAATATTACATCGAATAGATCTCCACAAGAGAGGGGGAGAACTTTCTATTGAGATCCAAAAATATAGAAGAAGCCATCTAGCTAATAACTATGGACCCGAAGGTTTGAGGTAAACTACTCACACTTCATCGGAAGGGCTATGGTGTTGATGTAGAAGCCCTCCGTGATCGATGCCCCCTCCGGCGGACCTCCGGAAGAGGCCCCAAGATGGGATCTCGTGGATACAGGAAGTTACGGCGGTGGAATTAGGGTTTTGGCTCCATATCTGATCGTTTGGGGGTACGTAGGTATATATAGGAGGAAGAAGTATGTCGGTGGAGCAACAGGGGGCCCACAAGGGTGGAGGGCGCGCCTGGGGGGGTAGGCGCGCCCCCCTACCTCGTGGCCTCCCTGTTGGTTGCTTGATGTAGGGTCCAAGTCTCCTGGATCTTGTTCGTTCCAAAAATCACGATCCTGAAGGTTTCATTCCGTTTGGACTTCGTTTGATATTCCTTTTCTTCGAAACCCTAAAATAGGCAAAGAAACAGCAATTATGAGATGGGCCTCCAGTTAATAGGTTAGTCCCAAAAATAATATAATAGTGGATAATAAAGCCCAATAATGTCCAAAACAGAAGATAATATAGCATAGATACGTTGGAGACGTATCAAGCATCCCCAAGCTTAATTCCTTCTCGGCCTCGAGTAGGTAAATGATAAAAACAGAATTTTTGATGTGGAATGCTACTTGGCATAATTTCAATGTAATTCTTCTTAATTGTGGCATGAATATTCAGATCTGAAAGATTCAAGATAAAAGTTTAATATTGACATAGAAATAATAATACTTCAAGCATACTAACTAAGCTATTATGTCTTCTCAAAATAACATGGCCAAAGAAAGTTCATCCCTACAAAATCATATAGTTTAGTCATGCTCCATTTCTGTCACACAAGAATGCTCTCATCATGCACAACCCCGATGACAAGCCAAGCAATTGTTTCATACTTTAGTAATGTCAAACTTTACAAACCTTCACGCAATACATGAGCGTGAGCCATGGATATAGCACTATGGGTGGAATAGAGTATAATGATGGGGTTTTGTGGAGAAGACAAAAAGGAGAAAGTCTCACATCAACGAGGCTAATCAATGAGCTATGGAGATGCCCATCGACTGATGTTAATGCAAGGAGTAGGGATTGCCATGCAACGGATGCACTAGAGCTATAAATGTATAAAATCTCAACAAAAGAAACTAGTGGGTGTGCATCCAACTTGCTTGCTCACGAAGACCTAGGGCACTTGAGGAGGCCCATTATTGGAATATACAAGCCAAGTTCAATAATGAAAAATTCCCACTAGTATATGAAAGTGACAAAACAAGAGACTCTCTATCATGAAGATCATGGTGCTACTTTGAAGCACAAGTGCGGAAAAAAAGATAGTAGCATTGTCCCTTTTTATTTATCTTTTTTTGGGCCTTCTCCTTTTTATTTGGCATTTCTCTTTTTTTATTGGGACAATGCTCTATTAAATGATGATCATCACACTTCTATTTTTTTATAACTCAATGATTACAACTTGATACTAGAACAAGGTATGACTCTATATAAATGTCTCCGGCGGTGTACCGGGATATGCAATGAATCAAGAGTGACATGTATGAAAAATTATGAACGGTGGCTTTTCCACAAATACGATGTCAAGTACATGATCATGCAAAGCAATATAACAATGATGAACGTGTCATGATAAAAGGGATGGTGGAAAGTTGCATGACAATATATCTCTGAATGGCTATGGAAATGCCATAATAGATAGGTATGGTGGCTGTTTTGAGGAAGATATAAGGAGGTTTATGTGTGAAAGAGCGTATCATATCACTGGGTTTGGATGCACCGGCGAAGTTTGCACCAACTCTCAATGTGTGAAAGGGCAATGCACGGTACCGAAGAGGCTCGCAATGATGTAAAGGTGAGAGTGCGTATAATCCATGGACTCAAAATTAGTCATAAAGAACTCACATACTTATTGCAAAAATCTACAATTCATCAAAAACCAAGCATTATGCGCATGCTCCTAGGGGGGTAGATTGGTAGGAAAATACCATCGCTCGTCCCCGACTGCCACTCATAAGGAAGACAATCAAAGAACACCTCATGTTTCAAATTTTTTACATAAAGTTTACCATACGTGCATGCTACGGGACTTGCAAACTTCAACACAAGTATTTCTCAATTTCACAACTACTCAACTAGCACAACTTTAATATCACTACCTCCATATCTCAAAACAATCATCAAGCATCAAACTTCTCTTAGTATTCAAAACACTCATAAGAAAGTTTTTACTAATCTTGAATACCTAGCATATTATGATTATTTAAGAAAATTACCATGCTATTTAAGCTCTCAAAATAATATAAGTGAAGCATGAGAGATCAATAGTTTCTATAAAAAAAATCCACCACCGTGCTCTAAAAGATATAAGTGAAGTACTAGAGCAAAACTATATAACTCAAAATATATAAGGTAAACACATAGAGTATTCTAATAATTTCCAAATAATGTGTGTCTCTCTCAAAAGGCGTGTAGAGCAAAGATGATTGTGGTAAACTAAAAAATAAAGACTCAAATAATACAAGACGCTCCAAGAAAAACACATATCAATTGGTGAATAAAAATATAGCTCCAAGTAAAGTTACCGATAGAAGTAGACGAAAGAGGGGATGCCTTCCGGGGCATCCCCAAGCTTTGGCTTTTTGGTGTACTTAGATTATCTTGGGGGTGCCATGGGCATCCCAAAGCTTAGGCTCGTGCCACTCCTAGTTCCATAATCAATCAAATCTTTACCCAAAACTTGAAAACTTCACAACACAAAACAAAAAGTAGAAAATCTCGTGAGCTCCATTAGCGAAAGAAAACAAAAGACCACTGCAAGGTACTATAATGAACTCATTATTTATTTATATTGGTGTTAAACCTAATGTATTCCAACTTCTCTATGATTTATGAACTATTTTACTAGCCATATATTCATCAAAATAAGCAAACAACACACGAAAAACAGAATTTTGTCAAAAACAGAACAGTCTGTAGTAATGTATAGCTAGCGGAAGATCTGGAAACCCAAAAATTTTAAAATAAATTGCTGGACGTGATTAATTTATCTATTAATAATCTGCAAAAATAATTAACTAAATAGAACTTTCCAAATAACAATGGCAGCAGTTCTAGTGAGCGCTAAAGTTTCTGTTTCTTACAGCAAGATTAACAAGACTTTCCCCAAGTCTTCCCAATGGTTCTACTTGGCACAAACACTAATTAAACACAAAAAACACAACCAAAACAGAGGCTAGATAAATTATTTATTATTAAACAGGAGCAAAAAGCAATGAATAAAAATAAAATTGGGTTGCCTCCCAACAAGCGCTATCGTTTAATGCCCCTAGCTAGGCATAAAAAGCAAGGATAGATCTAGGTATTGCCATCTTCGGTAGGCAATCCATAAGTGGCTCTCATAATAGATTCATAAGGTAATTTAATTTTATTTCTAGGGAAGTGTTCCATGATTTTTCTTAACGGAAATTGGAATTTAATATTTCCTTCCTTCATATCAATAATTGCACCAATCGTTCTAAGGAAAGGTCTACCAAGAATAATAGGACATGAAGGATTGCAATCTATATCAAGAACGATAAAATCTACGGGCACATAATTCCTATTTGCAACAATAAGAACATCATTAATTCTTCCCATAGGTTCTTAATAGTGGAATCCGCAAGGTGCATGTTTAAAGAGCAATCATCAAAAGAAACCTAACAAATCACACAAAGTCTTTGGAATCGTGGAAACACTAGCACCCAAATCACACAAAGAATAGCATTCATGATATTTAATTTTAATTTTAATAGTAGGTTCCCACTCATCATAAAGTTTTCTAGGGATAGAAACTTCCAACTCAAGTTTTTGTTCATAAGATTGCATCAAAGCATCAACGATATGTTTGGTAAAAGCTTTATTCTGACTATACGCATGAGGAGAATTTAGCACGGATTGCAACAAGGAAATACAATCTATCAAAGAGCAATTGTCATAATTAAATTCCTTGTAATCCAAAATAGTAGATTCATTAATATCTAGAGTTTTGTTCTCTTCAATCCCACTTTTATCAATTTTAGCATCAAGATCTAAAAACTCCGAATTTTTTGAACGCCTTCTATGTAATGGTGGATCATATTTAGTCCCATCATTATCAAGATTCATAGTGCAAAACAAGGATTCAATAGGGGACACATCAATAACTTTTACATCTTCATCTTTATTATCATGGTGTTCCGGCTTAGCGGCCATCTTATTAACTAAGGTAGCCTGCTTATCCGAAACTTCAGCTATTAACTTCTCAAGACAAGCAATTTGGGATATCAAACCATAAAATTCTTCAGAAATATCATCGAGCTCTTTATTCATATAACTCATAAATCTTTTTTGTTCCTTAAGCTCGTTTCTAAAGAAACTATTATGCTCAAATTGCTAGACCATAAAACTCCTAACATTGCTTTTGATTTCTTCTAAACTTTTAAGGTGAAGATCACCAAATCAGAGAAGAGCCATCATGACAAGCAAGCAATCCAACACACAAGCAAACAAGAAACAGGCAAAAAGAGGCAACTAGAGAAAGATACGGAGGATAGAGAGAGAGAGGGCGAATAAAACGGGAAGGGTGAAGTGGGGGAGAGGAAAACGAGAGGCAAATGGAAAATAATGTAATGAGGGAGATAAGGGTTTGTAATGGGTACTTTCTATGTATGAATTTTGCGTAGACCTCCCCGACAAAGGGGCCAGAAATCCCTCTTGCTACCTCTTGAGCACTGCGTTGGTTTTCCCATGAAGAGGAAAGGGTGATGCAGCAAAGTAGCTTAAGTATTTCCCTCAGTTTTTGAGAACCAAGGTATCAATCCAGTAGGAGGCTACGCGCGAGTCCCTCGGACCTACACAAAGCAAATAAATCCTCGCAACCAACGTGATAAGGGGTTGTCAATCCCTACACGGTCACTTACGAGAGTGAGATCTGATAGATATGATAATATAATATTTTTGGTATTTTTATGATAAAGATGCAAAGTAAAATAAAAGCAAAGAAAATAACTAAGTATTGGAAGATTAATATGATGAAGATAGACCCAGGGTCCATAGGTTTCACTAGTGGCTTCTCTCAAGAACATAGGTATTTTACAGTGGGTGAACAAATTATTGTTGAGCAATTGACAGAATTGAGTATAGTTATGAGAATATCTAGGTATGATCATGTATATAGGCATCACGTCCAAGACAAGTAGACCGACTCCTGCCTGCATCTACTACTATTACTCCACACATCGACCACTATCCAGCATGCATCTAGAGTATTAAGTTCATAAGAACAGAGTAACGCTTTAAGCAAGATGACATGATGTAGAGGGATAAAGTCATGCAATATGTGCCTTGCTTCCCCTACTGTCACTGGGAAAGGACACCGCAAGATTGAACCCAAAGCTAAGCACTTCTCCCATTGCAAGAAAGATCAATCTAGTAGGCCAAACCAAACTAATAATTCTAAGAGACTTGCAAAGATAACCAATCATACATAAAAGAATTCACAGAAGATTCAAATATTGTTCATAGATAAACTTGATCATAAACCCACAATTCATCGATCTCAACAAACACACCGCAAAAGAAGATTACATCGAATAGATCTCCACAAGAGAGGGGGAGAACTTCGTATTGAGATCCAAAAAGAGAGAAGAAGCCATCTAGCTAATAACTATGGACCTGAAGGTCTGAGGTAAACTACTCACACTTCATCAGAAGGGCTATGGTGTTGATGTAGAATCCCTCCGTGATCGATGCCCCCTCCGGTGGAGCTCTGGAACAGGCCCCAAGATGGGATCTCGTGGATACAGAAAGTCACGGCGGTGGAATTAGGGTTTTGGCTCCGTAACTGATCATTTGGGGGTACGTATGTATATAGGAGGAAGAAGTACATCGGTGGAGCAACAGGGGGCCCACGAGCCTGGGGGGGTAGGCGCGCCCCCTACCTCGTGGCCTCCCTGTTGGTTGCTTGCCGTAGGGTCCAAGTCTCCTGGATCTTGTTCGTTCCAAAAATCACATCCCCGAAGGTTTCATTCCGTTTGATATTCCTTTTCTTTGAAACCCTAAAATAGGCAAAAAACAACAATTCTGGGCTGGGCCTCCGGTTAATAGGTTAGTCCCAAAAATAATATAAAAGTGGATAATACAGCCCAATAATGTCCAAAACAGAAGATAATATAGCATGGAGCAATCAAAAATTATAGATACGTTGGAGACATATCAGTGTTGTATAAGTAATAACTTGTGCATAGAGAAACCTCACCAGTCTCTTGGAGCCAGGGTGCTCCCATCCTTGGCTCGAACGCTGCTTCGGCCTGGATGGTCGTAGTGGCCCTTGGCAAAAAGGGAGTGGGCGGGGGGCTGGGACCTCAGTTTGTTCCCCAGCAGACATGGTTCTCTGGCAGACGAAAAGGGTGCCAAGAGGATATCGTGCCGGGGAAAACTCGTTTAATTACAATAAAGAGGCACTCCACTTCTGCATGGACATATAAATGCACGGGTTCCCAGCAAGGTTTATATGTTTCATTGACATGCAGATAGAAGTACAAGCATTACAGAACACATTATTTGATTTAAAATTTGGTGATTGCCTACAAGTTTAAGATTAAAAAAGATAAGTTCCCCGTTATGCCTTTGCCCCTGTCCATCTCCTAGAAGAGGTCGGAGGGGCCGGAGGCGGGCGCAGCTGGGATTCGGCGCCTCCCCAGGATCAGGACAGCACCGCTCCCCAACAAGGGGAATGAAACCGAAGGGCAGGCGTGGATGGATACGCTGTCGGAGGACCAGATGGGAGGCACGGAGTCACTGGCAAACATGACTCGTCGGAACGGTCGTCCCCGTTCTTGACCCATCGTGGGTTGCTGCTGCCATCCGCATCACTACCAACCGAAGATCTCGGCATGACCGCCAGGCCGGACACCATGATCTTTCTCTCCTTTCATAGAGAGCATCGTCATCCCAGAAGCCCTGGTGTCAGGAATCACCGCACGTCCCTAGGACGCATGTGGAGGCAGATAGCCCTCCTACGCAACAGAAGAGCGACACCCAAGGGGAGCCAGATTCGCCCCCATTAGCGACGAATCCTTCTTGAGGCTCCTCCTCCATGCCATGATGAGAAGAAGAATGGGTAGTGGTTGACTACCACGTGCCGTGCCCATCTCGACCTGCGAGATGGTTTTGATCGCGTCCCCTCCCATTAAAGTCAAGGCCATGGGCGACCCAGCGGCGAGCACGCCGGGGTTGCCACTCCCGGCATCGGCCCTGCGTCGCCCGAACCATCCTCTTAGGTACAAAGGGAATCCCAAGCAGGAGCCCGGGGGCTGGCCCCAGGCTCTTCTCTTCAGCATTATCGACAGAAGCGGAGAACAAGGGAAGAAGAAGGAGAATCCATAGATGGATGGCTCTGCCCTCCTCTGCCCCTCCCTTTTATAGGCTGAGCGGGGTAGGGCAACTGCCCCTTTCACGAGTGAGCACCGCCCTCCTCCGCCAATTCAAGACAGGCGGGCCCTTTCCAATGTACTCTCCCGTGCCACGCGCCCCGTTACCTACCCCGCATGATGCATGCTTCATACGTGACTAAGGATAAGGGCGCGTTGTGGGAAGAGTAAATTGGCAGTTTCTACCCCGTGCGTTGAAGTCATTCACGGGCCATCACTAGAGCGGCCCACCACTATTGGCTTTACACCACGCACGGGGAAACCGGAAACTGGCCCGGAATCAAGGCTGATGAAGCAACAATGAAAAACTCAAGGGGCCAACACCTTCAGCAACATTTCTTGTGCACTTATTAGGCCCTACCCCGACGATGCTCAGTAGCGCGTTCGGGGCAGGCCGGGGGGCTTCTGTCGGTGCAATAAACCCTAGGTCTGTTGCCCAGACTGTGCACAGTCGCGAGATCAAGATTGAAGCACCAACCCAACTCAGAGATTGAAGGACCAAGAGATTTGAGGAACCAACACGCACTCCAGAGAGACCAAGATCAAACCAGAAGAGCAAGATATCGTCAAGAGAAGGGCCTCCCTTGCAAGGCAGGAGATCCCGGCAAGGGCAAGGCCACTGCAAGGAGCAGGCAACCGAGGCACCCCGGCAAGATCTACCGGGGCTCGCGGGGGCAGAACCACCCCACCAACCACTCAAGCATGACCATGTCGTCAATCCGTGCGGTGTCAAGCTGTGAGATGATTAAGTGGTAGCCGTTCGCCAGATGGCATCCATTTGATATAGAAGAAGCCTACAGATGACACCCGTCCTACGATGTGTCAACGAGACAAGCGAGGAGATGGCAAGATAGCCCGGCAAGCCTTGCCGGGCGACCAGTGGTGTGACACCAAGCAGCGCATTTAATGCACCCTGTCAGCCCGCATAGTTAGGTATGATATCACTGTTTGTTATCATATCAGTGGATAATGACTACTTTGCCATTGTGGTGACCCCTTAATATATAAAAGGAGGCCCATGGCACCCGTAGGAGGGGTTAGAAGGTTGGAAAGTTGATTAACCCAAACCACCAAACGCGCATAGTCGCTGCAGCCCCGAGGCGAACCATGTCGGGCAAGTGTACTACGCATCACCACATTCACTCCACCATCTATCCACCAAAGCAGGAGTAGGTTCTTACTTCTCGCGGTGGCCCGAACCTGGATAAATTGCTTGTGTGCTCTCCACCGCGCTGCCATATGCTGGTCTGCTCTTTGTGCAACGTGACGTCCCCCTGCCGAACTAGCAAGGGGCCGCCCTATCCCATAGGTGGCCGCGAACATCCCGCGACACCTATGAAGACGCACTTCTCCAATTTGGGTTCAAGCTTATCAGGCTGAAGCCTTTTGACATAACTGTCGCAACCCCAAACATTAAGAAACAATAGCTTAGGTTTCTTGCCAAACTACATTTCATACTGTGTCATCTCAATGGATGTAGACGGTTCCCTATTAACGTTAATGCAGTTGTCTCTAATGCATAACCCCAAAATGATAGTGGTAAGTTGGTAAGGGACATCCTAGAACACACCATATCCAATAAAGTATAGTTACGACGTTTGGACACACCATTACGCTGTGGTGTTTCGGGTGGCGTGAGTTGTGAAACAATTCCACATTGTTTTTAATGAAGGCCAAACTCGTAACTCAAATATTCTCCTCCGCCATCAGATTGTAGAAACTTTATTTTCTTGTTACGATGATTCTCCACTTCACTCTAAAATTCTTCAAAATTTTCAAATGTTTCAGACTTGTGTTTCATTAAGAAGATATATCCATACCTACTCAAATCATCTGTTAAAGTGAGAAAATAACGATACCCGCCGTGTGCCTCAACACTCATCGGACCGCATTCATTGGTATGTTGTCAGGACCCCGATTCCAAGTCACATCGATCTAGCCGGTAACACCTCATATCACTTTGCGGCCTCACGCACGGTATTCCCACGGGTGTCGCCTTACCATGGCTTGGGACCGTTTGCGCCTTTTGGCTCACGTATATGATAGTGTCGCTAGCATCCATATGACAGAGAACCCGGGCCGACATGGCTAGTCGTGAACCCAAAGCGGCACTAACCTATGGGAACAGGCATACATGAATCACATCGAGCATGTCGGTCAGCAGCGTGTGAATCCGGGCTGTAGCACTGGGCTAACAGGACTCCGGGAACCCGGGCTGTAGCAGGCTAGGAAGGACTCCGGATGTCACCGCGTGACATTTCCCCAAAGGGATAGACACAGGAATGAAGTGAAACACATGCCGCCCAGTCAAGTGTTCTGAGCAGTAGTGCTGGGCTAGCAGGACTCCGGTGAACCGGGATGTAGCGGACTACTATGGCTCATGGAAGCACTAGGCTACAATTCCCCATAAGAGAGGCTGCCAAGGATAAACAACTAGATTGTTGGATCCCACACATACCAAGCATTTCAATCATACACACAATATGCTCGATATGTGCAAATACAACATGGCATCACAAGATAACTCTACGACTCAAGCATTTATTCATTAGGCTCCGAGGAGCGAGATATTACAAACATGGGTCTCATGACCCAACAATCATAGCATACAAATCAAAGCACATGCGGAAGCTTAACATGTCTGAGTACAGACATCTACAAATGAAAAAGGCTAAGAAGCCTGACTATCTACCAGATCCTGCCGAGGACACAAGATCGTAGCTGAGGTATCAAGCTAAAGGTCAAAGTCCACGCGGAACTACTAGTGAGACTGATGTCTCTCTGCAAAACATAAATTAAGCAAACGTGAGTACAAAAGTACTCAACAAGACTTACATCAAAACTAGCTACATATGCATCGGCATAAACAACGTGATAGTGGGGTTTAACTGCAGCAAGCCAGCTTTGACTCAGTAGCTAACCTAAACTATGACTGCAAGCAACTCTTTTGAGGTGGCGCACACGAGTGCACATATTCACCATATCAATACACCACTATGGATCCGCTCCTGTCTCCCTACGAGAAGGCCATCCATAGCACTCACGCTTATCTTGCGAGTTTTAGAGTATCCACTTTCACTTGTCTATGAACTATGCAAGGGGTCCAAGTTTCCATATCCGAGGAATCCGGCTATTCGAATAGATAATGATAACCCTGCAGGGGTGTATTTCTTCACACACTCTCCCACCACTTATCACCATATACACGTCATGTATATATCTCGGCAACCTTCAAGCGGAAGCCTAGCGAGGGTGTCGGCCACGGCCTACCTAAACACTCAAGTCTCTAGTCTAGGTTTATCGCCTATCCAGGTTCGATCCGTAGGGAGTCTGGCCGAGGTTTCCACATACGGCCCCGAACGATGTGAACAGGGTTCTCGAGACACCAAACGGGTGCCCGGTACACTGTGCCACGGTGTATCTACCGCATAATAGCCCACCCCTAGGGTCAGCGCTAAGCACGGCTGCCAACACATAACCTACAAACACCAAAAACTAGTTGCAACTCCTGGACAGAGTACTAGCATGATTAAGAAGCCGAGAGGGTCAATTAAGGATACCAATGAGTGGTAGTAGCTGTTCATGGATCACAGACACAGAAGTCAGTTCCAAAGAACGATTTCAATGAGACAACCCACCATGTATGTAACGCCCTCGATGCGGCTATATCTCCCACGTGTCGAAGCACGACTTAGAGGTATAACCGCATTGAAAGCAATGTCGCAAGTGAGGTAATCTTCACACAACCCATGTAATACATAAGGGAAAAAGATACATAGTTGGCTTACAATCGTCACTTCACACAATTACATGAATAAAGCATTACATCATCCAAATACAATCAAGGCCCAACTATGGAGCCAAAATAAAATAAGACTACCCCAAATGCTACCCAGATCCCCGATCGACCCCAACTGGGCTCCACTACTGAACAACTAGAAACGAAACAACACAAAGGAAAAGATCTTCATCGAGCTCCTCCTTGAGCTTGCTTGCGTCACCTGCTCGGTATCATCAGCACTTACAAACTAGTTTTGGAAGTAAACTGTGAGTTCCAGGGACTCAGCAATCTCACACCCTCATGATCAAGACTATTTAAGCTTATGGGTAAGGTAAAGGTAGATGTGGAGCTGCAGCAAGTGACTAGCATATTTGGTGGCTAACCTATTCGCAAAAGAGAGCAAGAAGAGAAGGCAAAGAACGGTCGAGAAATCTATGATCAAGAAGTGATCCTAGAACAACCTACATCAAGAATAACTCCAACACCGTGTTCACTTCCCGGACTCCGCCGAGAAGAGACCATCATGGTTACACACACGGTTTGTGCATTTTAAATAAGATCAACTTCAGGTTTTCTACAACCGGACATTACCAAATTCCAATCTGCCCATAACCGCAGGCACGGCTTTTAAAGTCCAAATCCCTACAGGGGTGTCCCAACTTAGCCCATCACAAGCTCTGACGGTCAATGAAGGATATTCCTTCTCCCAAGACATTCTGATCAGACTCGGCATCCAGGTTACAAGACATTTCGACAATGGTAAAACAAGACCAGCAAAGCCACCCAGATGTGCCGGAAAATCCCGATAGGAGCTGCACTTATCTCGTTCTCAGGGCACGCCGGATGAGCCAGGCGTCGGGTAAGCCAGCCCAGAGTTGCCCCTGGTAGCCTCAGACATCGCTCAGTTTGGACCAACAATTAGAGAAGCACTGGCCCAGGGGGTTAAAATAAGATGACCCTTGAGTCGGCCGACCCAAGGGAAAGAAAAGGCTAGGTGGCAAATGGTAAAACCAATGTTGGGCCTTGCTGGAGGAGTTTTATTCAAGGCGAACTGTCAAGGGGTTCCCATTATAACCCAACCGCGTAAGGAACGCAAAATCCGGGAACATAACACCGATATGATAGAAACTACGGCGGCAAGAGTGGAACAAAACACCAGGCATAAGGCCGAGCTTTCCACCCTTTACCAAGTATATAGATGCATTAATTAAATAAGAGATATTGTGATAACCCAACAAAATATCCATGTTCCAACATGGAACAAACTCCAATCTTCACCTGCAACTAACAACGCTATAAGAGGGGCTGAGCAAAGCGGTAACATAGCCAAACAATGGTTTGCTAGGACAAAGTGGGTTAGAGGCTTGGTTTAACAATATGGGAGGCATGATAAGCAAGTGGTAGGTATCGCAGCATAGGCATAGCAAAAGAGCGAGCAACTAGCAAGCAAAGATAGAAGTGATTCCGAGGGTATGGTCATCTTGCCTAAAATCCCGCAAGGAAGAAGAATGAGTCCTTGAAGAAGACAAACGGACGTAGACGAACGGGTCCTCACAAACGCGACGTTATCGGAACTAACCTGAAGAAGCAACAATGGAAAAGAAGCAGACAACATAGTAAACAACCAACACATAAACATGGCATGATGCACAACCAAGTATGGTGCATGTCCAGATTAAAGAGGCATGGCATGGCAAAGAGCACAAACAATCCTACAAATTAAGTGGAGCTCAATATGCAAGGAGTTGCATATTGACGGAACACCACATCAATTATTTAGTTCTCTCTCGGTTAGGTACTCAACAATATTAAATGTTGGTTAACATGGCAAGAGGCGAGGCATAACAAAACTACACCATCTAAACAATTTAAATGGGGCCGGGTATAACAAATAACGAATCTGGTAAATCCCCATATGCATTAGTAATATATTGCAACAACAATTTAAACATTTTAATTGTTGTTGTCATGATGGGGATGACATGAACAAGTTTATGCAATTTTTATTAAAAGTTGACAAGAGCATTATGAAGCATTTTGTCATCATGGCGGAAACGAAAAGGGGTGCCATGACAACGATAACGGTAACAGTGCCACGGCAACGTTTCGGTTCCGGTAACTCGATTGAGATACTGATACAAAGGAGAAGTATGCGGATGCATGCAAAAGATGGTGGGGCACTCCCGGATACCGGGTGTCCCACGAGACGACGGTAACAAGGCAAAAGAGGGGCAACGTGCATCGACAACTCGAACATGGTTAGAACATGAGCATCTCATACAACTTGCATTCATTCTCAGAAGGTCGTCTCGGTGGTTATACCTTTCGGAGCGTGCATTATCGGAATGGATCAAGTTCGAAGCGGAGAAGGGGAAGTAGACGTTCTCAGGACCTACGTAGTGGAAGTAGTCGTTCTCTCATGCTCTAGGGTCGACGGTACAGGTTCTCGCGATCTCGGCGACGGTAGTGGTACATGTTTATCGGTAGTCGAACATGACGATCCAGAGAGGGTACCTGGCAACATGCATGTCGTCGGTAGTTGTACACAATCGTTGTCGGACTTGACGGGTTCGAGGTCTCCGGACGTAGTGGTACATGTTCGTTCTTCGGTCATAGGTACTTGACGTTTTGCTACCCAGGTCTTTGGCGATGGTCGTTGTTCTATGCATCAGGCATCACGGTACTAGCCGAGGTACTTGCCGTTCTTAGCGGTTCCGAAGACGGCGGTAGATGGACATGACGCGTCGTCGTGGTACTTGGTGGTCTCGGTCGAGGCGGCAAAATGTAGTCGTACTTGGGGTGGCCTTGACGATCCCAAAAACGTTCCTGCTCGAGAAGGTCTCTGTCTTGGTCTTCACCGGGCGTGGTACTTAGCAAAAAGGATCTCCGAAGGCGGCCTTGCGTCCCTAGATTTGGTGACCTTGGCAACGACAAAAAATGGCATCGGGGCAGCGAACGGAAGGCGAAGCACGGGCAGGAGGTGATGCGGTTCGTCCTCCTCGTCCTAGACATGTCGAGGCAGGGGAGGTCTTGGCGCTGGGCGCGGGCACACACACTTCCAGCGGGGCATGCTGGAGGAAGGAGGCGAGGCAAGGCGTCGGAGCAAGGGAAGCAGCAGCAGGAGTAGAGGCGGAGGCAAGCTCACCGGCAACAGAGCAGCAGCGACCCGAGGTCAACCGCCGGAGGTGGGGCGACGAGCTCGCTCCGGCGATGGCGGGGCACAAGGCGTGGGCATGGCCGGACGTTGGTGAACGCCGCACATGGAGGCGCTGTGAACTGCAGCGGCGGGTGCAGCGGCAAGGTGGACTCGCCAGCCGACGGGGCGCCATGGCAAGGAGGTGGAGCAGCGGAACGGATGAGAGCAGGGGAACGAAGGAGAGGGAGGTGGCTCGGGCGCTGCTCTCTGTCGGTGTACAAAAAGAGGGGTACACTTTTTTGTACCCCTATAATTGTGCACGGGCAGTCTGAGCCGTGGATACCACCAGACCAAGCAAGATAAGGGAGGTGAGCCAGGGTAAGACCGAAGCTCAAGAGAACTAGAACGATGCCAAGGCCAAGACCACGAAGAGCAAAGGGGACGAAGCGGACTCCCCCGGCAAGAACCTTGCCGGGAGACAGTTCTAGCAGCCCCGACAAGACCCTTGCTGCGGCGACTCGTCCCGCGCCTACGGAGAAAATCACCCTTGAGTCCACTGCCCCCAAAGGGCAAGGATTCAGGAGACATCCCCGTGGCGGCATGCAGATATTTGTGAAGACATTCAAGATAAGATACGCACTAAGGAGACGACAACCCTTGGCGGGATCCCAGCCGAGGAAGACCACAAGGCCCCCGGCAAGCGCCTTGCCGGGGATGACAGCAGGCGCCTCTGCGAGACCATTGCCGGGGCCCCGGCAAGGCCCTTACCGAGGACACCCGCAGGGCCACCATCAGGCCCACGCCGACTAAGCCTCCACCACCGCATGCATGCAGCTGCCGACCCAACCACCTAGGCAGGCACCTGCGTGGCGGCATGCAGATCTTCGTGAAGACCCACCACTACGCCACCTCAGCTGCCTGCCTACCTACATGGCATCGCAGGCGTCGCTGGCTAGGGCGCGTGTCGACACAGGAAAGAGCGGCGACGGACGAGACAGGTCCCCCCCCCCCGTCCTCGATAAAGCAAGGACACCTAAGCAAGACGCATTAAATGCGCCTTGTCATGTGATGCGAGGGATAACCTCGCAACACTGTACCCTTTCCACCTCCTGTGTGCCACTGTGGCAACCCCTTTTTTCTATAAAAGGAGGCCCGAGGCGACCAGAGGACGGATTCGGCTTTTTGGAGCTCCTCACGCCCCATAGCTAGTTCAAGAACACAGATATACAATCCACCAAAGCAGGAGTAGGGTTTTACGCATGCTCGCGGCCCGAACTTGGATAAAGGAACCGTGTGCTATCTGTTTGATCCGCTCTTCTCACGACCCCGCGCCCCGCTAACCACAGTAGGTATTCTTGTGATCCCATAGGTGTCATTCCGACCGACATCTTTGGCGCGCCAGGTAGGGGGCGCAGTTGTGAGAATCGGCTTTAGTAGTTAGTTCGGTGCTTCTTGATCATCATGGCGCCCAAGTAGAAGATGACGGTGGCGGTTGGCCAGTTGGAAGCCGGGCAGCCCGTCCCGACGCGGGCGAGCAGTGGACCGGTCGCAGAAAGGACCCGGGGCGCTGCTCGCGAACACCAACACCATCCCAGCAGCCGGAGTTTGGGAGGTGGCGATGTTTGTGCGCCTGGAAACGGGCCACAGGTCGCCTAATCCAAAGGCGGAGCCAAGCCCTTCGCGGGTGGAGCGGGGCCTTCCAAGGTCATCGCCGCCCCGCCCAAAGGCGACGCAAGGGCCTCCAAGACTCCCACGCTGGCGCCAACAGCGCGCTCCTCCCAGGCAGCGCGCGACGAACGGCGTAATCATGCAGAAGATCCCGGGCATCGCCGCGAGAAGAGCCCCGAGCGCCACTCCCGGGACGTAGAAGAGCTGCCCACTCGCCGATGCGCTGGAGAAAACGGCATGCGATCGCGGGGTCGTGATAGAGCTCCTTCTAACATGGTTAGAAGTCGAAGCGCGTCGCGATCCGTGCAGGTTTCGCCGCCACCGACGCCAGCAGAGGCCCTGGCGCGCGCGCAGTTGCTCCTCGACTTTCTGCCCACTACGGGGAAACTCGACGAATGGAGAGCCACTATCCGAAGCCTTGTTGCGGTGGCCAACAAAGACGAACCAAGTCCGGTGGGGCCCCCGGGTCGACGCTCCGATGGAGTCCCGCGGACCAGTGGCGGAAAAGCCGGCGGCGCCGCGACCATGGTGCATTCACCTCTTCCCCATCCGGTACCGCGGACGCCGGCTCGTCGCGACGTCGTGGGTGACGACATCTCCATAGCGTCGTCTGACCCGCGGACCCACTATGACCAGCGCCAAGTTCTTCGGGAACGAGCCCATGAAGACGCTCGAACCACTATCGAGCGCCGGCCCGGAGCGCGCCACCAATCAGACAGGCGAGCAGGGCCTGCTGTGAACCACCCGGCCCCGGAGAGCCCTGGAGGCCTACCTTACGCGGTAGGCTGTCCGGCTTTTACCCGTGAGCTGCAGCAGTTCCAGTTGCCCACTCACCGCACCTTCAAACCTGACGTTGGCGAAAAGTACAACGGCAAGACTCACCCGTCTGAGTTCCTCAGAATCTACACCATCGCGATGCAAGCTGCTGAAGCCCGCGGCGATAAGGTGCTTGCGAATTACTTTCCATTGGCTCTTAAACCCAACGCCATGTCGTGGTTGATGCACTTGCCGGTAGACTCTATTTCCTCCTGGTCGGATTTGTGCCATGAGTTTGTGGGCGCCTTTACTGGAGGTCACCAAGCCCATGGCCAAGCAAGCGACCTGCATGTCACTCCCCAGAAGGGAGGCGATAGTGTGCGCAAGTATATACAGAGGTTCAGCCGGGTATAGTACAATATCCCTGATGTTCACCCTGTCGCCATCATCAGCGCGTTCCATCAGAACGTGCGTAACCGCAAGATGCGCCAAGAACTGGCAATGAACAAGGTGAAAGATGTGGCAGAACTCTATGTTCTTGCTGACAGATGTGCCCGAGCTGAAGAGGGAAGGAAGTACCCCAGCGAAGATGCCGGCGTGGAAACCGACTCCTTAGATGAGGATACTGCCGCCCCGGCCAAGAAAGGCCAACGCCGCAATAGGAAGCGCAAAGGTAAAGTTGTGCTTGCCATCGAGGGATCTGACAACACCGGCTCTGCCAAGAAAACCAAGGCAGATGACCCTGGCAAGGAAATTGCCGGATGTGTCGCCTGCCGGGCCTTGGCGGCTGCCGAGAAGCTAGGAAACTCCGACAAGCAATACTGCAAGATCCATCGCACCAAAGGCCATCATCTCCAGAACTGCCGACAGGTTGAGCTCCTTGCTGAGAAGCAGAGGGTTGAATATGAGAGACGGGACAAGGAGAAAGGCCAGGATGGTGCTGAGGGGTCCGGCAAGAAGCGTGATGGCCAGGCGGGCCGTCGCGGCAAAGATAAACAGCGGGAGAGACCCGCCCGGGGCCGTGACAAAAAGCCAGAAGACGATGATCATGAAGAGGACGATGTGTCTGGTGACCAAGAATTTCAGAAAGCTACAGAGGCCATGTGCGTCAATGGCGGCGCCTCGCTGCATACCTCTCACTGCCAACTTAAACAGTGGGCGCGTGAAATTACAGCGGCGGAACCGTCGTTTGATGCCCAAAGGCCGCTGAAGTGGTCCAGCACACCTATCATTATTGACACTGAGGATCACCCTAATCGCACTACTGCAGTCGGGTGCTTGCCATTTTTGGTTTCACCAACAATACACAACCTCAAGGTGACAAAGATGCTAGTCGATGGCGGGGCCGGTCTGAACTTAATCTCGCCTGCCGTGATCGAGAAATTGCAGATTCCTGATGAAGACCTCGAAGAGACGGGCACATTTTAGGGGGTCAACCCGGGAAGAAGTCAACCAAAGGGAAAGGTCACGTTGCCCATGACTTTTGGGAGTGATCTGAACTACAGGACAGAAAGGATTGTGTTTGACGTTGCCAAGATCCCCTTGCCTTACAACGGGATCCTTGGCCGCCCAGCGCTGGCCAAGTTCATGGCGGCGTCACATTACGCCTACAACACCCTGAAGATGCTGGGGCCTGTGACTATCATCACCGTCCCATCAGACAAGAAGGATGCGCTAATTTGCACTGACCAACTCTACCAACAAGCACTTGCAGCAGCCGCCACTGCTAAGGCGCTTGCTCCTGCCGCTGGAGCCCCGGGAAGGAAAAAGAAGAAGACCAGTGAGACCTCAGGCACCCACTGCGGCAAGCGCACCTCTTCGGAGTGTAGCGCTCCCGTCGAGGACGTGCTAGAGAGCTCCGCCGACAGAAACAAGAAGTCCAGGGCCACACCGCCGGGAACCAAGAAGGTTTCTGTCAAGGAGGATGGCACGGGAGGAGCTTTTACCATAAGCTCCACCCTTGACGACAAATAGGAAGACGCACTCGTCACCTTCCTGTGGGCGAATGTCGATGTGTTTGCATGGCAAGCATCCGACATCCTCGGTGTTCCCAGGGAGGTGATTGAGCACCACCTTGCTATCTATCCTCATGCGCGGCCCGTCAAGCAGAAGGTCAGAAAGCAAGCTTTGGAATGACAAGAGTTCATCACAGAGGAGATCCGGAAAACTGGAAGCAGCGGGTTTGGTAAGAGGAGTGCTCCATCCAACATGGTTGGCCAATCTGGTGGTAGTGTGCAAGGAAAATGGGAAGTGGAGGCTGTGTATTGATTACACAGATATTAATAAGGCTTTTCCCAAAGACCCCTTCCCGTTGCTGCGCATCGACCAGATTGTTGACTCCACAGCTGGGTGTGATCTGTTGTCATTCCTCGATGCCTATTCCGGCTACCACCAGATCTTCATGACAAGGGAAGATGAAGAGAAAACGGCATTCATCACCCCATGTGGTACGTATTGCTTTATACGAATGCCTTTCGGGTTGAAGAGTGCTGGTTCAACGTTTGCAAGGGCGGTCCAGATTGGTTTTGAACCCCAGCTCCATAGAAATATGGAAGCTTATATGGATGATATAGTGGTCAAAACAAAGAACAGGGCAACCCTCATATCAAATTTACAAGAAACATTTGCAAACCTACGCAAGATCAATCTCAAGCTGAACCCTGAGAAGTGCATCTTTGGCATCCCATCTGGCAAGCTTCTCGGGTTCTTTGTGTCACAGCGTGGGATAGAGGCCAATCCGGACAAGATCAAAGCTATAGAGCAGATTGAAGCGCCCAAGCGAGTCAAGGATGTGTGTCGTCTTGCTGGTTGCATTGCCGCCATGAGCAGGTTCATTTCCAAGTCCGCCGAGCACGCCCTTCCCTTTTTGAAAATTTTGAACAAGGCGGGCCCGATGGAGTGGATGCCAGTAGCCGAAGCAGCATTGCAAGATTTGAAGAGGTACCTCTCCTCTCCGCCAATACTAGTTGCGCCTAGGCCACAGGAACCGTTGCTACTGTACGTGGCGGCAACGAACCAGGTGGTCAGCGCCGCACTAGTGGCGCAGAGAGAAAGTGATGATCAGGTAGTAGCAGCGACGGAGCCCGATGCCACCGATGCCGAGATGATGCAGCCAATTGAAGTGCCGCCGAAGAAGAAAATGATGCAGCACCCAGTCTACTTTGTTAGTTCCCTCCTACAGGGGGCTAGATCGAGGTACTCCGGTGTGCAGAAACTGCTCTTCGGCCTTCTTATGGCCTCTATGAAGCTGCGTCACTACTTCCAGGCGCACGAAATCACTGTCGTCACTCGCCTCCCTCTGCGACAGATATTGCACAATCCAGATGCAACGGGAAGGATCGTAGAGTGGGCACTAGAACTGTCCAGCTTTGGCCTCAAGTTTGAGAGTACCTCGACGATTCAAAGCCGAGTCCTGGCGGAGTTCGTTGCAGAATGGACCGCGACGCCTGACGAAGAAACCCAAGAGACTGCTCTCCCCGGCAAGGAGGCAAGTTGCGACTGGATCATGTACTTTGATGGAGCTTTCTCCTTACAGGGCGTCGGGGCTGGCGTACTGCTTGTCACGCCCACCGGAGAGCACCTCAAGTACGTGATCCAGATGCACTTCCCCAAGGAGGTGTCAACAAACAATACGGCTGAGTACGAAGGGCTGCTTGCCGGTCTTAGGATCATGGCGGACCTCGGAATCAAGAAACTCGTCAGAGGCGACTCACAACTTGTCGTCAAGCAAGTCAACAAGGATTACCAGAGCCCGTTGATGAAGGCCTACGTCGATGAAGTGAGAAAGCTGGAAGAGCGTTTTGACGGTATATAGGAAGAATACGTTCCCCGAGCGGAGAATGATATCGCCAATTACCTGTCAAAACGCGCTGCCCTCAAGCTACCTGTGGAACCAGGTACCTTTGTGCTTCGGCTAACTCAGCCATCCGTTGATCCATCAACAGAGCAGAACAAGAGGAGAAAATCAGGGCCTGACAAGTACTTTCACGCCGAGCTCCCCGAAGCCGCCGGCAAGGATGTTGCCGGAGACACTAAGCCCACCGCGGGATGGCTAGCTCTGACTGAGCATCAAGCTCTTGCCTTGGAGACAGCCGCTTCGATAGCGGAGGAAATGCCTTTAGTCCTCGTCATCGAGCCCCAGGTTCCAGCGTGGGCACAACATACCGTCCGATTCCTCCAAACAGGGGAACTTCCTGAGGAGCAGGAAGAAGTAGAAAAAGTAGCCCGTCGCTCTACTATGTTCCAGTTCGTCGATGACGTCCTGTACAGTAAGAGGCCGAATGACGTGAAATTGAAGTGTATCCCTCGAGAGGAAGGACTGGGGCTGTTGGCAGAGATACATGGAGGCATATGTGGATCCCACATCGGGTTAAGGGCCCTTGCCGGCAAAGCGTTTCGGCAAGGCTACTTCTGGCCCACCGCCCTCCAGGATGCGAGGACACTAGTCACAAGGTGTGAAGCGTGTCAGTTCCATTCAAAGAGGCTTCATCAGCCAGCTCAAGCCCTTCAAACCATTCCTCTCTCCTGGCCTTTCTCGGTCTGGGCTTGACATATTGGGCCCTTTTCCCCACGCTATCGGGGGCTTTGAGTACTTGTACGTTGCAATCGACAAGTTCACAAAGTGGCCAGAAGTGGAAGCAGTGAGGAAGGTCACAGCACAGTCAGCTGTCAAGTTCTTCAAAGGACTGGTGTGCCGTTTTGGTGTACCCAATAGGGTTATCACCGACAACGGCACGCAGTTCACAAGCCACACCTTCATGCAATATATTCAAGACCTCGGCAGCAAGGTCTGTTTCGCTTCCGTTGCTCACCCACGAAGCAATGGTCAAGTTGAGAGGGCAAATGCTGAAGTACTGCGAGGCCTAAGGACAAAGACCTTTGACAGACTGCACAAGAGTGGAAGGCGCTAGATAGATGAATTGCCGGTGGTTCTTTGGTCAATCAGAACGACACCAAGTCGAGCCACCAGCCAGACACCCTTTGCCCTGGTATACGGGGCAGAAGCAGTTCTCCCCACGGAACTCATATACGGGTCACCTCGAGTACTCTCTTATGACGAGCTTGAGCAAGAGCAATTGCGGCAAGATGACGCAACGCTCTTTGAGGAAGATCGTCTTCGGGCAGCTGTGAGAGCAGCGCGCTACCAGCAAGCCTTGTGCCGCTACCATAGCCGCAAGGTTCATGCCCGAAGCTTTAAGGAAGGCGACCTTGTTCTTCGGCGCATTCAATCGGCCAAGAATTCCAACAAGTTGACGCCAAAGTGGGAAGGCCCTTATCGGGTAATACGAGTCACCAGGCCCGGTGCAGTCCGCCTGGAGACCGAAGATGCCGTTCCGGGGAGTAACTCCGGGAACATTGAGCATCTTCGCAAGTTTTACCCGTGAGGCGCAGCTTGCCGGGCCCCCCGGCAAGCGACCTTTTGTACGAGCCTTGCCGATGACGCAGGTAACCCTTTGTATAAAGCCAGGCGCAGACCCTGAGCATAAATAAATGAAGCGCCGGCACCCTAAGTTATAGCATGCATGCTAGGTCGAGTCTCGTCCTTGGTTAGGGTTGATAGTGCGTAGCGGCGACTAACCCCTAGCATAGAGGTCGAGTGTGCGTCTCTTTGTCTTTCTTTTGTCTTCTTTGGTTCACAGGACACACAGATATCCGTGCCGAACCACTTGGGGAGAAAAAAAAGAGGAACAGACCAGCATCTAGCCCCCTACAAGCCAGTATTGCCGGGGGCTGCAAGAGCAAAGATTCACCCACGGCGAACCAGGGTTGCTGGGGACTGCAGCTTCAAATAAGTTCTTCATCCCTTATCATGCATTCCATTATGGACTGAGGTATGTGAAACCTCATTTTCCCCTAAGCTACCGTGCTCCCCTAACTCTAGGCCCTAGGCCTCGTTCCTGGGGCCAAGTTTGGTCATAGTCGCGGCAGCGAAAGGATGAAACAAGGAGCCTGACCCTGCCTCATCCCTGCCTCCGCCAAAGGCGTGAGGAAGGTCGAGCGAAGTGGGGAGACGGCAAGGCCTATTGCCGGGCAAAGAAATGTTTATCTTGAAGATATCAAGGATTTACTCCTTGTCGTGGATTCCACCCGCAAACAAATGACCCGGCAAGCATCCCTTTTTCTTTAAAAAAACATTCCACTTAGGTACAGTACATAGGGAATGAAAAACATGAATGATGGGATTACAAGTTTTAAATTCAACAAAGGCCCGAAGGCTTACAAACTAAAAAGAGATAAGGTGCCCGTAATCCCTTTCTTGTCCCTCTCCTCAGGAGGCAGGTCAAGGAGGCGAAAGGGACAAAAGGAGTGCCTAGGCGAGCTACGGGTGGCAGAAGACACCAAGAGAACTTCTTGGTGGCCATCCAAAGGCTGGACGGCGATGGCGGCGCCGGAAGCAGAGCTCGAAGACGAGGCGGCAGGACGTCAGCATGCGTCGAAGGCATCGGTGCCCGCTTACTCCGACTTGACGGCCTTGCCGCCCGCCCTCTTCCTCTTCCGCAACCTCCCAACGCTAGCCGCCCAAGGAGACGACCCCGAGAAGTCAGGGAGCCGGCGACATGGATGATGGGGTCGCCGGTGCCGCACGGAGCGGCACCCGACACCTAGTCGGACCCATCATCCTGCCGCCTACTACCCTTGTCGTCGCTGCCGCTGTCCTCCTCGTAACTCCAGCCCGAGGAGGAGTCTTCACTATCAGAAGAGCTCTCCACGGAGCACCTTGCACGGGTCCCAAAGAGCCCGAAGACCTTGACGGACAGAAGGCCACCCTCCATCAGCTTAAAATGGAGAATGAGCCCCTCTGTCAAGCGGTGGATATGAGCAAACGTCTTCCATCCCTGATGAAGATACATCACGTGAGGGGCGGGGAAGTCCATGCGGACCCGCGTGCCACTGATCCCGCAGCCCCTCATGTGCAGCCGCAACGACTCTGGCGGATCCAGCTCCATCTCCCACGCAAATGGAGTCGGGAGACGAAGGCGACGGTGCGGCGGCCGGCGCAGCCTGATGAAGAACTCACAAGGGTCATCCCCAACATGGCCCTCCATTGGAGGAGGAGCTGCTGGCGGAGGCGAGGCCGGCGTGCCGCCCCGTCCTCCTCTTCCCCGAGTGCCCCGGCCTCGCCCACGTCCTCGCCCCCTCCCCCTTCACCTTGCGGCTGGCTCTGCCACCGCAGGCGCAAGAGAAGGAGGGACGCGTTGTCGAGCGGCGACCCTCGCCGCCACTGTTGAAGGACCGGGATTCCCTCTCTCCATGACAGATGGAAGGGAGGAGCAGAAGCTGAAGGAAGAAGAAGATGAAAGAATGCGGGATGCCATCCCCCCTCCCGCTCTTTATAAAGGATCGGGGTTGGGGCTCGGCCGCCCCGCTCGGCCAATCAAGATACGGAAGGCACAGGGAGCCAGGACCGACCCGCCACCCCAACCAGCAACGGCCCGGTTTCCTGCCTCCACCGTTTGCCACCCCAGGCGCATGGGAGACATGTGGCGGACGTGCAGAACTGAGGGGACGGGTGAGACGACCACTCCCCACCCCGTGATCGTGGGGAGTGTATGCCTTGAAGACCGCGCCTCAGCCCCATTCAGTAAATGGGCCGCGCCTCCACGCCTCCCTCCGTCTACGGGGAAGGCGCGAACCACCCCTTTACAACGATGTGACGAATGCCTGAGGGAACCAATCCCACGCATGCCACCCACGTCACACGCGCCTCCCCACGTCCCGCCACGCGCGGGAATCATGGGAAGCGCGGCGCACGAAGAATCTTACCGCGGTAAAAACCGCCCCGCCTGCCCGCGCACCGTTTTTGGGCCTAGCCCAACAATGCGTTGCGCTTATGTGTGGCCCAGGCTCGGGGGCTCCTTTCGGTGTACAAAAAGAGGGGTACACTTTTTTGTACCCCTATAACTATGCACGGGCAGTCTGAGCCGCGGATACCACCACACCAAGCAAGGCAAGGGAGGTGAGCCAGGGTAAGACCGAAGCTCAAGAGAACTAGAACGATGCCAAGGCCAAGACCACGAAGAGCAAAGGGGACGAAGTGGACTCCCCCGGCAAGATCCTTGCCGAGAGACAGTTCTAGCAGCCACGGCAAGACCCTTGCCGCGGCGACTCATCCCGCGCCTACGGAGCAAATCACCCTTGAGTACACTGCCCCCAAAGGGCAAGGATTCGGGAGACATCCCTGTGGCAGCATGCAGATCTTTGTGAAGACATTCAAGATCAGATACGCACTAAGGAAACGACAACCCATGGCGGGATCCCAGCCGAGGAAGACCACAAGGCCCCCGGCAAGCGCCTTGCCGGGGATGACAGCAGGCGCCTCGGCAAGACCCTTGCAGGGGCCCCGGCAAGGCCCTTACCGAGGACACCCGCAGGGCCACCATCAGGCCCACGCCGACTAACCTCCACCACCGCATGCATGCAGCTGACGACCCAACCAGCTGGACAGGCACCTGCGTGGCGGCATCCAGATCTTCGTCAAGACCCACCACTGCGCCACCTCAGCTACCTGCCTACCTACATGGCATCGCAGGCTTCGCTGGCCAGGGCGCGTGTCGACACAAGAAAGAGCGGCGATGGACGCGACAGGTTTCTCCCCTGTCCCCGATAAAGCAAGGACACCTAAGCAAGACGCATTAAATGCGCCTTGTCATGTGATGCGAGGGATAACCTCGCAGCACTGTACCCTTTCCACCTCCTGTGTGCCACTGTGGCAACCCCTTTTTTCTATAAAAGGAGACCCGAGGCGACCAGAGGAAGGATTCGGCTTTTTGGAGCTCCTTAGGCCCCATAGCTAGCTCAAGAACATTGATATACAATCCACCAAAGCAGGAGTAGGGTTTTACGCATCCTCGCGGCCCGAACCTGGATAAACGAACCGTGTGCTATCTGTTTGATCCGCTCTTCTCACGACCACGCGCCCCGCTAACCACAGTAGGGATTCTTGTGATCCCATAGGTGTCGTTCCCACCGACACTCTCCTTCCCTGATGGCGCGTCGAAGGAGGAGGGGATCGAGAGGGGCACGATCGATGGAGAGGGAGAGAACTGGATCGGGCAGCGCGTGCGCTCTGCCTCTCACTGGCGGCGCTGGAGGGAGTTTGAGAGGGAGAGGAGTGGGATCGAGGGAGATGGTAGCGATCGGCTAGGGTAGCGCTAGGGTTGGCCGGCTGGGCCTAAATAGCCAAATGGGCCGGAGGTGGTTGGGAGGCCCGGGTGGCGAGAGGCTTGACTGGGCTCCTCTCTCCTTCCCTCTTCTCTTTACCATGAAGAGAAAAGAAAAAAATGGATAGAAGAAAAAAAAATAAAGAGAGGGTTAGTGAACGAATTTGAGCAAGGGGTTAAATTTCTTGGACTCACAAAAATGTGTTGATCCAAGAAATTAGGAAAGACCAAGATTGAAAGAATAAATTCAAATTTCTTTGAATTTAATTCAAAAGGTTTAAACTAGGATAGGTTATACGAGTGCCCAAAAATGTTGAGAATTTTGGTAGAGCTCCGGAAAAAGGTAAAAGAATTATCGACAAAGTTTGAGAGTCGAAAATCGGAAAAAAGGAAAAGGTCAAGGATTTGACATGCAAGTGGGTTGCGGATAATTCCAAATTAATGGAAAATTTATAATAGCTCCCTAAATGTCAGGAGGGTAATGTTATAAAGAGAAGTCACTCTTCCCTCGATTTAAATGGACCGAAGATCCGTGCAATTTATATAGTTGAGTTGCAAAAGATTTATGAGATGATGGCATGATGACATGATGCAATGCACATGATGCAACGAACCAAACAAATCACACAACGAAACCCGGAAACCCTGGAAGGCATCTGAAGCTCCGGTCTTGGGGCATCACAACACTCCACCACTACAAGAGGATCTCGTCCCGAGATCTAGGATGGCACCGGAGGGAAACGGAAAAGGAAGAGAAGAGGTAAAACTAATTGCTTCTTTGACAAATGAGTGAAACCAAAGAACCTTGCGAGGTTGAAAAAATTTAAAGAAGAAAACAACGAAGTTGGACGAAGTTGAAAACACTCTGTTAGAAAAGAGAAACAAGGAAGAACAAATTTGGACTGCACTCCGGATGAAAAGAGATGCAAGGCTTGATCAGGCAAAAAGAACTTGAGTAGAGTACACAACACTCCGGTTAAATGGATAAGCAAAGGAAAGAACATGATCTTGACAAGAACAAAAAGATGGATTGAAAAAAAGCAACATCACAATGCCTCCGGAACAAAAGTAAGAATGGAATGGAATGAACGAATGGGAACACGATCTTGAGAGAGCACACTTACAACAAATACTAGAACGGAGTTGTTGGAAAACCAACAACGAAAAGAATAAGCTTGATATGGTCTTATGGAATACATCTTAGATAATGAGGTGACAACCTGCCACTCACAGAAAAAGATTGTATTGATAAGAATAAGGAGACGAGAAACTTATTCACCAGAAGGATAATAGAAGAACTTGGATCATTTATAACCACTATAAACAGCAAAATCCTTAGGGAAAGCTTTAGGTGAAATATAACCCAAGATAACTCCAACGAAGAGGCTGAGGGATTTAAAATTTCTCATTCTTAACAACATGTGAATCATGAAACATGAACTCAAATTATCAAGAATGACATAATACCACCTCCAATGATTCGGTAGAAAGGATTGCACTCCGGATTGCAAGATGAAGAATGATTGAGCTCCTCTAAAAAAATCTCGATGAGAACTTCTAGAAGGAATTAAATCCTTGATGAAACACCATGTAGAACATCCATGAAGAACTCCGGTAACAAAAGGATGATCAAACGAAAAGAAAGAGAAGTTGTAAAACACAAGTTGAAGCCTTGCAATGATTAAATGGAGCTTCATGATGATGAGAGCTTGGAACCCCGGGAAAAAGAAAAGATATAGCATTTTGAACCGAGAATGTGATATGATGAACCACTCCGGAAAGCAGAAATTGAATTTTTACTCGATGAAACAAGAATAAGAACTACATTATGCTTATCCTTCATCAATTTAATTGATGACAAGGAATGGATTCGGCATATTACTTATTCTCGTAGAAAGGACTAAGATAGATATAGCACAAACTTGAGAAGGTCTTCAACAAATCACCAGTAGAATTTGGAAAACAAAAAATGACTTGATACGGTAACGAAAGAAAGAGATCTCTTGAACGAACCACCGGTAGAATTGAAACACAAATAAATTGATATGATAAACAAAGGAAGAAGAATCTTCGAAGAACCACCGTAAGAATTGAAAATGAATGAAGAAAACAAACACATCAGCAGGAGGAATTGGAAAATGTGTGAAGATACTTGAGAGAATTTAGATGCAAGTGAACGAAGAGATCCCGAATTGATTAGAGAAAACTTGAACGAAGCACTGGTAAGATTTGGAGAACGATAGCTGAAAGCTAGAATGAATAAATCTTCTGAAATGATGGGCTTCGTAGAAAACAAACTGAAATACTCTTGAAATGCTCTGGATGGGAGAAAATAAATTCTCACAACCAAAACAATTACGAGAGGATGGCACGAAGCTAGAGCCATGAATCTTGAAGAGAATGGAGCAAGATTGAGAGAAAAAATCTTCTTCGGTCTTCAAATGTTGAGAATACCGATGAGAAACACCACCAAGAATTATTGCGGCACACCGGAATGAAAGATGGAAAAGTTGAGCCAACGATGAAAAGAATTTGAAAAATCTTGGAGAAAGACATTTGACTGATGATAAATCATTCTTATGTCATACTTTAGAAAAGAATTTGAGAAGCTATGGAAAAATAAGAAGAGTCAGGTAAGATCCTGGGAAAAGACCTGTGGGTTAGGGCCCACTCAAAAGAAATACCGTAGAACGATAACTTGAAAAGGAGATAGAACCAGTTGAATTTAAATGGATTGAATGAGATAACATCCTCGAAAAGAGATTGAACAAAAGCAGAGTGGAAACACGAATCTTTGAGATATCTTGAGCACTCTGGAACAATTGAATAGCAAGCGGGGAAGATTAAGAGGTGCACCGGCATAAGAAGGTATTTGAAACGAGGAAAAAGGATATGATCAACACCAAAAGCTTGAATTAGATACAGCGGAGAAGATAGCAGAAACAAAGAATGACGAACTTGAGGCTCCATTAGGATCTTCATGAGAATCACCGGGTAAGAACATTGACGGAAAAGAATGGAGAGGCTTCACATCAAAGAAATGGATACTTGATTAAGAAATCTGAGTCCTTGAAGAAAAACAAGGGACGGAGGGTGGGAAAAAAATAAAGGCAACTTGGAGACGGCTGAAACAAACACCGTTGAGAAGAACTGAGAATTGATCTTGCTGATGTAGAAATGATCGGATCCACTTGAAGAGAAACACACCGGTTGAAAAGGATTGACATGACAGTCTCGATTATCATGAAGGTTTGGTATTCACATAGGAGTATGAGAACACCGTTTAGGAAAGGTATGGAATCAACATTTGACTTCGAAGCAACTCGAATACCACAACTCAAAAAAAACAAAGGATTGGCTTGCAGAATAAGCCGGAACAAACATATGATAGAGATTTCATCCGAAGTTTTCGTGGTGGGTCCTACACGGGCTCGATCGTACAGCACCATCATGTACAAGGCAGTGCACATGACATATGAAGCGTCCTCGAGTCGGCATAGCCATGGACTCTTTAAGACACAACAAGACCACTATAAAACCAACCGTGGATAGGCGGAGCACTAGACGTTGAACCCCAATTTCATATCATACATCTGTCGGAAAGATATCCTAAGAGCTACTTGAATTCCCACTTATAAACTCGTGAAACTTTCCGGTTATGCAATCAGGTGTTGGGGATACAGGGGAAGCATAATATCTCACCCAAAACTAACAAATCCTACATCCAGCTGTATCCATCCTTCAACACATAACCAAGAAACCTTCGGAAATCGTCTACCTCAACCTTCGAAAAGCATCCGTTATACGAGTTATGGCAATACTACCGAACTCCCGCCCCAGTACTGGGTGCCGTCGAGATTATCTCACCAACAACTGCATAAAAGAGATTTTTTATGTCGGTGAAACTAAACTCAGGTATTGCAGAACTGCAACGATAAGATTGTGACGACAACACCTCGGAGCTCAACTCCCCGGGACACTGCCACAACCTGTAAATGTCTGGAGGCACCAAGAACAATGTTCTCATCACAAAACCATCGGAATGATTCCAAGATACCCGCGTGATCCTAAAAAAAATTTGGTGAAATTTCAGAAGAGAAGAGTCAAAACTCTGCGTCAGGATGCCTCACCAGAGCGATGAAGGGACTGAGGAGTAAAAGGAAGTCCTAACTCTCTGATATATATAATTCCTAAATGACTCAAAACATTTTTCTAGACTCAATAACGCCAGCGATTCGATCAAGCTGGGGGCTCCTAAGGTCGGGGAAGGCTTTGATTACGAACTTGTAACGCCCTCGATGCGGCTATATCTTCCACGTGTCGAAGCACGACTTAGAGGCATTACCGCATTGAAAGCAATGTCGCAAGTGAGGTAATCTTCACACAACCCATGTAATATATAAGGGAAAAAGATACATAGTTGGCTTACAATCATCACTTCACACAATTACATGAATAAAGCATTACATCATCCAAATACTATCAAGGCCCGACTACGGAGCCAAAATAAAAGAAGACTACCCCAAATGCTACCCAGATCCCTGATCGACCCCAACTGGGCTCCACTACTGATCAACTGGAAACGAAACAACACAAAGGAAAAGATCTTCATCGAGCTCCTCCTTGAGCTTGGTTGCGTCACCTGCTCGATATCATCAGCATCTGCAAACTGGTTTTGGAAGTAAACTGTGAGTCACAGGGACTCAGCAATCTCACACCCTCGCGATCAAGACTATTTAAGCTTATGGGTAAGGTAAAGGTATGATGTGGAGCTGCAGCAAGCGACTAGCATATTTGGTGGCTAACCTATTCGCAAAAGAGAGAGAGAAGAGAAGGCAAAGCACGGTCGAGAAATCTGTGATCAAGAAGTGATCCTAGAACAACCTACGTCAAGCATAACTACAACACCGTGTTCACTTCCCGGACTCCGCCGAGAAGAGACCATCACGGTTACACGCGCGGTTGGTGCATTTTAAATAAGATCAACTTCAGGTTTTCTACAACCGGACATTAACAAATTCCCATCTGCCCATAACCGCGGGCACAGCTTTCGAAAGTTCATATCCCTGCAGGGGTGTCCCAACTTAGCCCATCACAAGCTCTCACGGTCAACGAAGGATATTCCTTCTCCCAAGACATTCCGATCAGACTCGGCATCCAGCTTACAAGACATTTCGACAATGGTAAAACAAGACCAGCAAAGCCACCCAGATGTGCCGACAAATCCCGATAGGAGCTGCACATATCTCGTTCTCAGGGCACACCGGATGAGCCAGACATCGGGTAAGCCAGCCCAGAGTTGCCCCTGGTAGCCTCGGACATCACTCAGTTTGGACCAACACTTAGAGAAGCACTGGCCCGGGGGGTTAAAATAAGATGACCCTTGAGCCGACCGACCCAAGGGAAAGAAAAGGCTAGGTGGCAAATGGTAAAACCAATGTTGGGCCTTGCTGGAGGAGTTTTATTCAAGGCGAACGGTCAAGGGGTTCCCATTATAACCGAACCACGTAAGGAATGAAAAATCCGGGAACATAACACCGATATGATAGAAACTAGGGCGGCAAGAGTGGAACAAAACACCAGGCATAAGGCTGAGCCTTCCACCCTTTACCAAGTATACAGATGCATTAATTAAATAAGAGATATTGTGATAACCCAACAAAGTATCTATGTTCCAACATGGAACAAACTCCAATCTTCACCTGCAACTAACAACGCTATAAGAGGGGCTGAGCAAAGCGGTAACATAGCCAAACAATGGTTTGCTAGGACAAAGTGGGTTAGAGGCTTGGTTTAACAATATAGGAGGCATGATAAGCAAGTGGTAGGTATCACATCATAGGCATAGCAAAAGAGCGAGCAACTAGCAAGCAAAGATAGAAGTGATTTTGAGGGTATGGTCATCTTGCCTGAAATCCCACAAGTAAGAACAATGAGTCCCTGAAGAAGACAAACGGACGTAGACGAACGGGTCCTCACAAACGCGACATTATTGGAACTAACCCGAAGAAGCAACATCGGAAAAGAATCAAACAACATAGTAAACAACCAACACATAAACATGGCATGATGCACAACCAAGTATGATGCATGTCCGGATTAAAGAGGCATGGCATGGCAAAGAGCACAAACAATCCTCCAAATTAAGTGGAGCTCAATATGCAACGAGTTGCATATTGACGGAACACCACATCAATTATTTAGTTCTCTCTCGGTTAGGTACTCAACAATATTAAATGTTGGTTAACATGGCAAGAGATGAGGCATAACAAAACTACACCATCTAAACAATTTAAATGGGGCCGGGTATAACAAATAACGAATCCGGTAAATCCCCATATGCATTAGTAATGTATTGCAACAACAATTTAAACATTTTAATTGTTGTTGTCATGATGTGGATGACATGAACAAGTTTATGCAATTTTTATTAAAAGTTGACAAGCGCATTATGAAGCATTTCGTCATCGTGGCGGAAACGAAAAGGGGTGCCACGACCACGATAACGGTAACGGTGCCACGGCAACGTTCCGGTTCTGGTAACTCGATTGAGATACCGATACAAATAAGAAGTATGCGGATGCGTGCAAAAGATGGTGGGGCACTCCCGGATACCGGGTGCCCCACGAGACGACGGTAACAACGCAAAAAGAGGGGCAACGTGCATCGACAATTCGAACAAGGTTAGAACATGAGCATCTCATACAACTTGCATTCATTCTCGGAAGGTCGTCTCGGCGGTTATACCTTTCGGAGCGTGCATTATCGGAACGGATCAAGTTCGAAGCGGAGAAGGGGAAGTAGACGTTCTCGAGACCTTCGTAGTGGAAGTAGTCGTTCTCTCATGCTCTAGGGTCAATGGTAGAGGTTCTCGCGATCTCGGCGACGGTAGTGGTACATGTTTATCGGTAGTCAAACATGACGATCCGGAGAGGGTACTTGGCAACATGCATGTCGTCGGTAGTTGTACACAATCGTTGTCGGACTTGACGGGTTCGAGGTCTCCGGACGTAGTGGTACATGTTCGTTCTTCGGTCATAGGTACTTGACGTTTTGCTACCCGGGTCTTTGGCGATGGTCGTTGTTCTATGCATCGGGCATCACGGTACTAGCCGAGGTACTTGCCGTTCTTAGCGGTTCCGAAAACGGCAGTAGATGAACATGACGCGTCATCGTGGTACTTGTTGGTCTCGGTCGAGGCGGCAAAATGTAGTCGTACTTGAGGTGGCCTTGACGATCCCAAAAACGTTCCTGATCGAGAAGGTCTCTGTCTTGGTCTTCACCGGGCGTGGTACTTGGCGAAAAGGATCTCCGAAGGCGGCCTTGCGTCCATGGATTCGGTGACCTTGGCAACAAAAAAAAGGCAGTGGGGCAGCGAACGGAAGGCGAAGAACGGGCAGGAGGTGATGCGGTTCATCCTCCTCGTCCTAGACATGTCGAGGCAGGGGAGGTCTTGGCGCTGGGCGCGGGCACACACACTTCCAGCAGGGCATGCTGGAGGCAGGAGGCGAGGCAAGGCGTCGGAGCAAGGGAAGCAGTAGCAGGAGTAGAGGCGGAGGCAAGCTCACCGGCAACAGAGCATCAACGACTTGAGGTCAACCACAGGAGGTGGGGCGACGAGCTCGCTCTGGCGATGGCGGGGCACAAGGCATGGGCATGGCCGGACGCTGGTGAACGCCGGAGACGGAGGCGCTGTCAACTGCAGCAGCGGGCGCGGCAGCAAGGTGGACTCGCCGGCCGACGGGGCGCCATGGCAAGGAGGCGGAGCAAAGGAATGGATGAGAGCAGGGGAACGAAGGAGAGGGAGGTGGCTCGGGCGCTGCTCTCCTTCCCTGATGGCGCGTCGAAGGAGGAGGGGATCGAGAGGGGCACGATCGATGGAGAGGGAGAGAACTGGATCGGGCAGCGCGTGCGGTGTGCCTCTCACTGGCGGCGTTGGAGGGAGGATGAGAGGGAGAGGAGTGGGATCGAGGGAGATGGTAGCGATCGGCTATGGTAGCGCTAGGGTTGGCCGGCTGGGCCTAAACAGCCAAATGGGCCGGAGGTGGTTGGGAGGCCTGGGTGGCCAGAGGCCTGACTGGGCTCCTCTCTCCTTCCCTCTTCTCTTTACCATGAAGAGATAAGAAAAAAAGGATAGAAGAAAAAAATAAAGAGAGGGTTAGTGAACGAATTTGAGCAAGTGGTTAAATTTCTTGGACTCACAAAAATGTGTTGATCCAAGAAATTAGGAAAGACCAAGATTGAAAGAATAAATTCAAATTTCCTTGAACTTAATTCAAAAGATTTGAACTAGGATAGGTTTTAGGAGTGCCCAAAAATTTTGAGAATTTTGGTAGAGCTCCGGAAAAAGGTAAAAGAATTATCGACAAAGTTTGAGAGTCGAAAATCAGAAAAAAGGAAAAGCTCATGGATTTAACATGCAAGTGGGTTGCAGATAATTCCAAATTAATGGAAAATTTATAATAGCTCCCTAAATATCAGGAGGGTAATGTTATAAAGAGAAGTCATTCTTCCCTCGATCTAAATGGACCGAAGATCCATGCAATTTATTTAGTTGAGTTGCAAAAGATTTATGAGATGATGGCATGATGACATGATGCAATGCACATGATGCAACGAACCAAACAAATCACACGGCGAAACCTGGAAACCCTGGAAGGCATCTGAAGCTCCGGTCTTGGGGCGTCACAATGTACTCCTACATGGCCTCTCACCGCTACCTTTACCAAATCGTGTTCACACACTTAGCTCACACACAGTAGGACATGTTCATCACCATTCCAATTCATTCCCGATGAATCAGACCCGACACAAATCTATGCAATAGCAAGAATGACAAACAAGCATGAATGAGTAGGCACATCAGGGCTCAAAGAACTCCTACTCATGCTAGTGGGTTTCATCTATTTACTCTGGCAATGACAGGTCATGTAGAGGAAAGGGGTTCAACTACCGCAACATGTAACAATTGAATCGTTGTTGTCCTAATGCAGTAAAAGAGAGCAAAAGCGAGAGAGTGGAATTGTATCGGAATGAACAAGGGGGTTTTGCTTGCCTGGCACTTCTGAAGATAGTATAGCCCTTCATCGGTGTCATCGAATTCATCGCTGGATCAACGTCTACTGAGGGGGGACAAACACCGGCAACTGAGAAAGAACACAATCAACACATGGTGATATGCAACAATATGATGCATGCTATGACATGGCAATATGAATGTGTTTTGGGCTAATGCAATAGAAAGTCATTTTCATTGAAGTGGAATTCAAAACTATATCAAATTCCAACTCCAAACCTATTATGAATTTTTTCCCTAATCATGTTTCATCCTAAACAGTGAGCTTAAATTGCTCAAACATGCATGAAAATGGTACAGATGGATTCCTTGAATTTTTCTGATAATTTTTCATATATAACTTGTTTCATTTGGAGTTATGGTTGAATTACTATGATTTTTCAAAGTTTTGGGTATTTTTTCAAATTTCCTAGATTATTTTTAATCCAGAAAATTATTAACTGCGTCAGCATTGTGCAAGCATGACGTTAGAGAGTCAACTGAGGCTGGTCCAGGTCAAACCCGACGTGTGGGGTCCACACGTCAGTGGCACAGAGGTGGCTAGTGTCATAGACAGGTGGGCCTAGTCAACAGCCACCTCAGTGCGATCAACTATGATGTGTGGGTCCCGTTGGGTTATAACTAAACTAGGCAGAAATAAAGCTGAGCTTAATTAGGGCGTGGGGCCCATGCGTCAGTGGCCCAGGGGGTTGGTTAGTGGGGTGATTAGCCCCTAACAGTGGTTGTCATCGGCGGTTAATCGCCGGCGAGCACACAGATGCGGCGGAGTCATTGTCTCGGCGATTCAGGCGACGAGAGGAGGCGGAGTTGGGCTCATTGGAACGCCCGCGAGGCGGCGCATCCAACGGTGGTGATGGCAGGTGCTGGGACAGCCGGAGACGATGGCGGCAAGCACGTCCGCGGCGGCCGGAGTTCGGACGTCGACCGTTCCGACGTCGCAGGGCATGGCAGGACCAACGGGTGGTTGCTACGGCCCCGTGGTGACGCGCCGAGCGCGGTGGCGCACTCGGTTTCAAGCTCAAGTGGACGTGGCCATGGTAGTGAGGAGCTCAGGCGGCGGTGCGATTCGGTCAGCAAGGGCAAAGGCTACAGGGCGTAACAAACTCGGGGAAGAGCGGGTTTCGAGGCGGTAGCTCACAGTGGTTGCAGCGGGCATCGACGCGTGCTCGGGGAAGGCCGGACGGTGACGTACGGGAGGCGGCGATCACGGACGACCGAGGAGGAAAACGGCGGCGTTGGAGATGCAGCGGAGCTTCTGGCGCAGCGTGACTTGGTGGAGAGGACGAAGACGCTGTGACGGAGCTCGGGGACGTGTCGGAGAGGCTCGAGGGCGGCTGTGGCCGCGGTGGCTGTTGATGGCGGCGACGGCACGCTCGGCCGTGAGAGAGAGGGGAAATCCAGGGGAAGGGATGGGGACGAGAGAGAGAGAGTGAGAGAGAGCCGGGGAGGGTCGCGTGGCGTCATCCAGACGCGTCGGGGCAGCGGCGGAAGCAGCAGGTGGCCGGCGCGTGCCGGCGCCCGGCGAGCACACGCCCTCCTGCCTACTGGCAGGAGGTTGAAGACGGTGGCCAGCGCTGGCTGGGCTGGGCCAGCCAACTGGGCCGCCAGGTGGCCTGGCCAGGTGGGCTGCTGCTACAGGTAAGAAGCCCAGGTGAGGTTTCTGTCTTTTCATAAATTCTATTCTTGTTATTTTGTTTTGATTTAGTTTGTAACCCAAATCATTTTAATAAATCCCGAAAATAATTGTGGGCATTAAGTTAATTATTACAGAGGCCCTTAACTATTTTCAGAATTGTTGGAGCATTTAAAAATATTAATAGTATTTAACTGCCCCAATTCAAATACAATATGGGTAATTCAAAAATCCAGAATGGCCTAAAAATATTGGCATCATTTTTGGCAGAGGTTTTCACCTTTATCAAAAATCATGAACATTTTCAAAGGCATTTTGGGTTCATTGAAAATATTGTTTATTTGAACCTAGTTGAATTCATTTAGTACTAGGGTTTCAACATCCCTATTTCAACTTTAATTGAAAAGTTAACATGATGCATGGATGCTTTAAGGCAACTAATGGCAAGAAAATTCTATGGTTGTGACATATGTATTATTTCCAACAGGTCATTAGCTCGCTCCATTGTTCCGGAGAACGGAGTTTTAGTCATCTTGCTCATGAGGCATGGTTGGTAAGTATCAAATGATTCATAATCAAGTGATTCCAAAAGTCCATCTGCATGGAGTTTCTTCATGCGCTTTAGACCAATATGACCTAAACGGCAGTGCCACAAATATGTTGCACTATCATTATCAAGTTTGTATCTTTTGGCATCAATATTATGAATATGTGTATCACTATGATCGAGATTCAATAAACCATTTACATTGGATGTATGACCATAGAAAGTTTTATTCGTATAAACAGAACAACAATTATTCTCTGATGTAAATGGATAATTGTGTTGCAACAAACATGATCTAATCATATTCATTCTCAACGCAAACAACAAATAACATTTATTTAGGTTCAACACTAATCTCGAAGGTAGAGGGAGTGTGCGATGGTGATCGTATCAACCTTCAAATCATATCCAACACACATCTTCACCTCACCCTTAACTAGTCTGTGTTTATTCTGCAACTCCTATTTCGAGTTACTAATCTTAGCAACTGAACCAGTATCAAATACCCAGGGGCTACTACGAATACTAGTAAGGTACACATCAATAACATGTATATCAAATATACCTTTGTTCACTTTGCCATCCTTCTTACCCACCAAGTATTTGGGACAGTTCCGCTTCCAGTGACCAGTCCCTTTGCAGTAGAAGCACTCTGTTTCAGGCTTACGTCCAGCTTTGGTCTTCTTCACGGGAGTGGCAACTTGCTTGCCATTCATCTTGAAACTAGTGGTCTTGTTAACCATCAACACTTGATGTTCATTCTTGATTTCTACCTTCGCCGATTTCAGCATCATGAAGAGCTCAAGAATCGTTTTCTTCATCCCTTGCATATCATAGTTCATCACGAAGTTCTAGTAGCTTGGTGATAGTGACTAGAGAACTCTGTCAATAACTATCTTACCTGGAAGATTAACTCCCATTGGATTCAAGTGATTGTAGTACCCAGGTATTCTGAGCACATGCTTACTAGCTGAGCTATTCTCTTCCATCTTGTAGGCAAAGTATTTGTCAGAGGTCTCATACCTCTCGACATGGGCATGAGTCTGAAATACCAATTTCAGCTCTTAGAACATCTCATATGCTCTATGGCATTCAAAACGTTTTTAAAGTCCTGGTTCTAAGCTGTGAAGCATGGTGCACTAAACTATTAAGTAGTCATCATATCGAGCTTGCCAAATGTTGATAACGTCTACATCTGCCCCTGCAGTAGGTCTGTCACCTAGAGGTGCATCAAGGACATAATTCTTCTGTGCAGCAATGAGGATAACCCTCAGATCACGGACCTAGTCCGCATTATTGCTACTATCAATCTTTTGACTTAGTTTTCTCTATGAACGTATGAAAAAAAGGTGAGACACATCGCGAGCTATTGATCTACAACATAATATGCAAAGACATTTTTACTATGTTCATGATAAATTTAAGTTCAATTAATCAAATTACTAAAGAACTCCCACTTAAATTAACATCCCTCAAGTTATCTATGTGATACATGATCCAAATCAACTAACCCATGTCCGGTCATCACATGATGGGGTTGTCATCAAAGGTGAACATCTCTATGTTGATCATATCTACTATATGACTAATGTTTGACCTTTCGGTCTCCAGTGTTCTGAGACCATGTATGTACATGCTAGGCTCGTCAAGTTTAACCCAAGTATTCTACATGTGCAAAACTGTCTTACACCCGTTGTATGCGAACGTAGAGTCTATCACACCCGATCATCACGTGGTGTCTCAAAACGAAGAACTCTAGCAACAGTGCATACTCAGGGAGAACACTTTTATCTTGAAATTAAGTGAAGAGATCATCTTATAATGCTACCGCCGTTCTAAGAAAAATAAGATGCATAAATGATAAACAATACATCTAATCAAAATATGTGACATGATGTGGCCATCATCATCTTGTCCTTTTGATCTCCATCTCCAAAGCATCACCATGATCTCCATCGTCACCGGCTCGACACCTTGATCTCCATCGTTGTGTCGTTGCGTCGAGGTCATCATGCCAACTATTGCTTCTACAACTATCGCTGACGCATAGTGATAAAGTAAAGCAATTACATGGCGCTTGCACTTCATATAATAAAGAGACAACCCTAAGGCTCCTGCCGGTTATCCATATTATAAAACATGATTATCTCATACATCATCATATATCACATCATATCTTGACCATATCACATCACAACATGCCCCACAAAAACAAGTTAGATGTCCTCTACTTTGTTCTTGCAAGTTTTACGTGGCTGCTACGGGCTTCTAGTAAGAACTGTTCTTACCTACGCATAAAACCACAACAATGATTCATCAAGTTTGTTGTTTTAACCTTCTTCAAGGACCGGCCGCAGTCAAATTCGATCCAACTAAAGTAGGAGAAATAGACACCCTGTAGCCACCTTTATGCAAAACTAGATGCATGTCAGTTGGTGGAACCGGTCTCATGTGCGTGGACATGTAAGGTTGGTCTGGGCCCCTTCATCCCGCAATACTTCCGACTCAAAACAAGACGTTGGTGATAAGCAGTATGACTATCACCACCCAAAACTCTTTGTGTTCTACTCGTGCATATCATCTACGCATAGATCTGGCTCGTGATGCCACTGTTGGGAAATGCTGCATGGAAAACAAACATATTTCTATGCACACGCAATGATCTATCTGTGGAGATGCATAGCAATGAGGGGGAGAGTGTGTCTACATAACCTCTTAGAGCATAATAGGAAGCATTTAACAATGCGGTTGATGTAGGCAAACTTCTTCATGCTCTAACTGATCAAATACCGAACGCACGACACCTCCGCATTCTGCACACATTCAGCTCGGTGACGTTCTCGGCCTTCTTGATCCAGCAAGACATCGAGGTAGTTGATGAGTTCCGGCAGCACGATGGTGTGGTGACGGTGATGGTGAAGTGATCTCCGCAGGGCTTCTCCTAAGCACTACAAAAATCTGACCGGCGGTGTAAACAGTGGAGCGGGGGCGCCGCACACTGCAACGCAATTGTCTGTTATCTGCTAGGTATAGCCCTCCCACATATATATAGGTGGTTGGGAGGGAGAAGCATCCAAAGGGGGCACCTAAGTAGGAGGAATCATACTTGGGGTCTCTCCCAAGCCGCGCCCTCCCCGTGCCTTGTATAAATGCGGGGGAAAGGCAGGGGAGGGTGCCCCCCCTTTCCTTTCCCACTTGAGGAGCGAAAAGGAAGGAGGGGACTCCCCTCCCCTTTCCTTCCCCTAGGGCATGATGTCCAAGGAAGGGCGCACCAGAGGCCGATCTGTCCCCCGTTTGGCCAGTAGGCCCATACACTTACCGGGGGTGTCCGGAACCCCTTCCGGTGACCCGATGACTACTCGGTGCACTCCGAAACTCTTCCTGTGTCCGAATACCATCGTCCTATATATCAATCTTTACCTCTCGACAATTTCGGGACTCCTCATCATGTCCGTGATCTCATCTGGCACTCTGAACAACATTCGGTCACCAAATAATATAACTCATATAACACTATATCGTCAATGAACATTAAGCGTGCGGACCCTACGGGTGCGAGAACTATGTAGACATCACCGAGACACCTCTTCGGTCAATAACCAATAGCGGAACCTGGATTGCCATATTGACTCCTACATATTCTATGAAGATCTTTATTAGTCAAACAGTTATGACAACATACGTAATTCCCTTTGTCCATCGGTATGTTACTTGCCCGAGATACAATCGTAGGTATCTTCACACCTAGTTCAATCTCGTTACCGGCAAGTCTATTTACTCGTTTCGTAATACATCACCTCGTCACTAAACTCCTTAGTCATTTTCTTGCAAGATTACGATGTGTATTACCAAGAGGGCCCAGATATACCTCTCCGATACTCAGAGTGACAAATCCTAATCTCAATCTATGCCAACTCAACAAACACCTTCGGAGATACCTGTAGATCATCTTTTTGATCAACCATACGTTCTCACGTTTGATAGCACACAAGGTATTCCTCCGGTATCCGGGAGTTGCATAATCTCATAATCGAAGGAATATGTATTTGACATGAAGAATGCAATAGCAATAAACAGAACGATCAATATGTTTAAGCTAATGGATGGGTCTTGTCCATCACATCATTCTCCTAATGATGTGATCCCATTATCAAATGACAACACATGTCTATGGTTAGGAAACCATAGCCATCTTTGATCAATGAGCTAGTCTAGTAGAGGCTTACTAGGGACACGGTATTTGTTTATGTATTCACACATGTATTTAAGTTTCAGGTCAATACAATTCTAGCGTGAATAATAAACCTTTATCATGTTTTAGGAAATATAATAATAACCATTTTATTATTGCCTCTAGGGCATATTTCCATCATGCTTAAACGCCGACAACAGGAGTTTCATGTTTTGAGCCTTGTCTAGGTCATGTTCCAGAAAAAGAATTGTGTCATCGACATATTGCAGAATAGAGAGGCCACCATCCACAAGTTGTGGCACTCCCCCTGCAATTTGACCATCCCGCTTGGCGTGCTCAATCAGAATAGGCAACATGTCAACCTCAATGTTAAATAATATTGGGGATATGCGGTCACCCTGTTGTAGTCCTTTTTGGTCTAGAAGTAATGACCTATATCATCATTGACTTTGATGGCCACACTACCTCCAGTTACAAAATTTTGGATCCAGTGGCACCATTTTTCAGAGAAACCTTTCATCCTTAGGGCCTATTGGAGGAAAGACCATTTGACCTTGTCATAGGATTTTTCATAGTCAAATTTGATAACCCGACACAGGTAGTAGAGGCAAGACCTCTCCATAGATTTGATGAATCTTATATCACTCATAATAAGTCTGCTGGACAATGCTTGGACGAGTTTGATAATTTTATTGTTAAACAAGAAAATATCAATGCTTACATTAGTAGACAATTGAAACGTAATGCTTACATGCTTGACAACTTGGGTGATTATATGAGTAGAACTATTAATGATCTTAAGCTTATTAGTAAACATGCTTCCATGGTTACAACTCAAGTACAACAAGTAATTAAGGCACAACATGATTTGCTTAATGAGTTGAATAGTGAGAATAAAGATAATGCTGTTAGGTTTATGACTAGAGGTGGTAAGATGACGCATGAACCTTTGTATCCTGAGGGCCATCCTAAGAGAGTTGAGCAGGATTCTCAGGGAACTAATACTGATGCACCTAGTCCTCATACTAAAAAGAAAAAGAAAACCGAAAGGACTTTGAATGCTTCTAGTGAACCTGTTTTAAACACAACTGAGAATCGTAATGGTATTTCTATTTCTGATGCTGAGACACAATCTGGTCATGAACATGAACCTAGAGATAATGTTAATGATGATGTTCATGTTGATTCTCAACCTAGTAATGCTAATGATGTAGATATTGAACATGTTGTTGATCTTGATAACCCACAATCAAAGAATCAACGTTATGATAAGAGAGAGTTTGTTGCTAGCAAACATAGTAAAGAAAGAGAACCATGGGTTCAGAAACCCATGCCCTTTCCTCCTAAGTCATCCAAGAAAAAGGATGAAGAGGATTTTGGGGGCTTTGTTGAAATGATTAGACCTATCTTTTTGCGTATGCGTTTGACAGATATGCCTAAAATGCCTCCTTATGATAAGTATATGAAGGATATTGTTACAAATAAAAGAAAGATAACAGAAGCTGAAATTTCCACCATGCTTGCTAACTATACTTTTAAGGGTGGAATACCAAAGAAACATGGAGATCCAGGAGTACCAACTATACCATGCACCATTAAAAGAAACTAAGTTAAAACCGTTGTCGAAAACTATTGCGATCCCCTATACTTGTGGATTATCAAGACCTTTTTATGGCATCGTTGCCGGGGAGCATAGCTCTATTCTCTGAGTCACTTGGGATTTATATCTATTGATCACTATGAGGAATTTGAAAGATCAAAGAACTAAGTTTTTTCCCTCAACTACGAGGGGAGGTGAGGAACTGCCATCTAGCTCTTCACTTGATTCTCCTTATATTTTGAGTAAACTTGCGACACCTACTCCTACTATTGATTCCAGTATGTTGCATGTTATCACTACAAAAAAATACACTTCCGTGATGATACGTGTTTGTCATAGTAGGTAACGTTTTTTGTAATTCATGTACATCCATGAAAATTTTATGACAGAATCAAGATAGTCATACCTGTGCTGTCGTAAAAGTGTTCCATGACATTACCAAAATCATCATCACGGAAGTGTCCACTTCCATGATGATAAATTGTGTGTCATGGAAGTTTTTTTGTCAAGGGTGACGACATGTGGCATCCACCGTCACAGGTCACCGTTAAGCTATCGGGTCCGGTTTTGGATCCGATAACCCATTAACAACCCGAACCAATGGGGATTTTCCACATGTAAAATTCTCTTTGGCCAGAGGAAACACATGTCGGCTCACCTTTGGGACAGATGTCATCCACTCATTGGACATGATGCACCTATGATACATCGACACGTGGCACGGCCCAACAAAGGCCCATTCCGATGAAAAGGCCGAACCGTTTGACTTGGTCAAAATGTAACGGGCCGGCCCAGGGAAAGCTTGTTAACGGCCTGTTCGTATATCACCCATTCATGGCCCGCTAACTCCCCGCCCGTTACGGCCTATCGGAATTGAGCCTAGTAGCTTCATGTGGGCCGTCCAATATGATTCCAGCCCGTTATTACTTCTGGCCCATGTATGGCCCATGATGTCTTTCAGCCCATATGAGGCCCTTCGTAACTCTGGGCCCAATAAAGGCCCAAGATGAAACTGGCCCATAATGAATAGTGTATCACATTATACCCATTAAAGGCCCATTATTCCATCGGCCGTTTCCAGCACGTGTTAACTTTTGGCCTTCTAAGGGCCCATTTATTCTTGAGCTCATTTCTAGAATTCGGTTAGTTACGATCCGTTACCGGCCTGTTCCGTTTGTGGGCCAAATACAGCCTGTGGTTACATTAGGCCCGTTTGTGGCCTGTTAACCCATTAGGCTGTTTCCATAGAGTTATCAAATACGGCCTATTAACTGCCCGTTATGGTCCACGAATAGTATGGCCCATGTTTGGCAAAATGATTATATGCCCCGTAGAAGGCCCATGGATCCTACGGCCCGTAGAAGACCAATGGACCCTATGGCCCGTAGAAGGCCCATGGATCATAAGGCTCGTAGAAAGTCCATGGATCCTATGGCCCGTAGAAGGCCCATGGACCCTACGGCCCGCAGGAGGCCCATGGTTACAACAGTTCGTGTGTTGCCATGATTATTTTGGCCTAGTTACCAAAAAGGAGTTATTGTGGCCACTAAAAAATGCAGAAAAAGAACTGCAGTGACTACAAGAAAACAACTAAACAAGACAATAAGGAAATAAATAAGCAAGCAAGTAACGCTAGCCTATTACAGCTATTACGCATATTACATCCACTGGGCATCAAAGTTTGCCACTAGTGCAAATATAGGGAACAAAGCAGCATATTACATACACTGGCCATCAAAATTGGCCACCGGTGCAAATAAACGCGACAGCAAATCATGAGCATAACTGAAACAACTTCAGAAGAGCTCAACAAACGTTATCCTGGGTATCCACCATGCTGACAATAAGTTTAGCAAGCTTATTAGCTTTGTCCTATTTGCGCTAAAATCCTCCAACGCTTGTTATTGCACTAGAAAGTATGCATCTGAATGCTCTAGGGACTTCAACAGTCCTTCCGCTTCTTGTTGCAACACAACTGATCGATGTCTTTCAACTTGCAGTCGAGACTCAAGAAACCGAACTGATTTAGATAGTGAGTTTGAATAGCTTGTGCAAGCGGTAGTGGCCAGTAACTCAAACATGAAACCAAGACAGGACTTTGGGGTTGTCTCAGTTTCTTCAAGATAGTCTTCCTTAGCTGTTTTATCAGCTTTGTTGGAGACCAACAAGGATATCTACTATCCTAAACATTATCTGCATTACATCCTTTACCATTCCTTAATAAGGCACTCTTCCCCAATATTCTGTCAGCATTCTATAAGAAGAAACAGGCAGACACATAACAGGTTTAGCATGTACTAGTATATGAAACTCATGTCGGTGCACCAGTTCATTAGTAAGGTGGACAGGATTAAACTACCAAGTCTTCTATTGCCAAGTATTAGTACATAATAAAAGCATCAAACAAACATATATCTATGTCCTATGGTCACTTATTGTCTTGCCAAATCAAAATAGAGACATGTTTCAAATCATATCAGTTGAAGAAAAAGCAGTAGTGAAAGAATACAAAGCGTTGGAAACTACACGGCACAACAAGATTTCAGATGGGTACGACGGTCTACATGTACAACAACACTATTGGCTCTATTGTGATGCTAGTAATGTGCATGATATGAGAAGTCAAATGTATACACAATTGAAATTGAAATCAACAAAACTATTGATAAGAGCAAACCTGTTAAAGAAACATGTGTGAACATACCTGTTGTGCCATTGGAGTTTCGATTGGATCCTTCAATTTAAAAATAAGTTTGTATGAGTAAATACAGTGATACAAGAGCAAAGCAGTATGCACGATAGCAATGGAATCTTAAATTAGAACAATTGTTCTTCAGGTTTAAGCACTTGTTCTACATGAACAGAGTACAGTAAGACATAAGAATACAGTACTTAAAAAATGAGCTCATAGAACTTACCACATTCTTGGTTCGGGACCAGTACAGAACAAGGCGTTCCTAGTCATCGTCTAGTAAATGTGTCTCAGGAGAACGTAAGGGAATTTCATGAGTTTCTTTGCCAGTGAAGTACGTTTTCTTCTGGTAATTCCGATACTGCCACCAAGCATTCTTGAAGATAGCAGAGGTATTAGCACAGGTTACCTCGTCGTGAGTTTCCAAATCGGTCCTTCTTTATGGAGAAAAATGGGAAAATTTGCTGTATTATAACCATCATGGAGGTAGAATGTATGGGACAAAGCAAAGTAATTGCCATGAATAACATTAATTACACATAACTCATAGACAAACACCTACAACTGGCATTTTCCTTCATCTTCAGTATAATATTTCCAAGATGGTAAGATACGCACATAGGATTTAACAACATCAAATGCGATAGATGCTAAACTACGACGGCTGGTTGTGCTTCCTCCATAGGAATAGGCGTACTAACTGGTGGAGTTGAGGTTCGCCGTGGTAGCACTGGCCCTTTGGGCACTAGAGCTGCCTTACTAACTGCTCTTGTTTGGGAGCTCTGTGGTGGAGATGGTGCTGTGTCAACAGGAACTGGGTTACTATCTGCTGGGGTTGGGGTTAGATTGGGTGAATCTGGTTCTCTGACCATCGCAGTAGGGGTACAATCTACGAGAGTATGGGTTATGGGTGGTAGGACTGGTTCTCGTGCATGTACAACCAGGGTCCTATCTCCACCAAGAGGTAGCACTATTTTATTTGAAGACCGTGATTTTACTCCGCTAGATACTGGTATCACCCGCTCCAATTCAAATGGCTGATAAACAGGAAACATAGTTGAATGTATAGACATTGTATGAGAGAGAGATGCAATAGCTAGTGTGGAAAAAAGAGGGCATGAAATAGTTTAAATGTATATTGTTTAACTAAAACGGATAGCATGACATAATTTCACATATATGATGTCTATCTAAACTGGATAGCATAGGATAACATAATTCAAAGATATGATGAATAACTAAATAGGATCGCATGACATAATTCACATACATGTTATCTAAGTAATCAGGATCGCATGATTTAATTCATATATGTGATTTGTATGCTATACAGAGGGCATTCGATATGATGTCTGAACTAAGAACATGGTGATGAATATTGTGTATATGATGCCTAAACTATGCAATGCAAGACACCATATGCATGATATGAGCAGTATAATCGTGCCAAGTTAGAGCATACACCTCGGTGGGGGAATAGGTCGGGTCATCTGTCTTTGAATCCATCTCCGAGGAGCTATCGGGACCCAACAACAGATCTACTTCGACAGGTAGCACTGTCTGCTCGGAAGGCCTTGTTTTCACTCCATATTTTTTCCATCTCCCACCCAAATGGCTGGTGAGGGAGTCCAGGATTAGGGGTCTCCGGACTGCCGGATTATATCCTTTGGCCGGACTGTTGGACTATGAAGATACAAGATTGAAGACTTCGTCTTTTGTCCGGATGGGACTCTACTTGGCATGGAAGGCAAGCTAGGCAATACGGATATGTATATCTCCTCCTTTGTAACCGACCTTGTGTACCCTAACCTCCTCCGATGTCTATATAAACCAGAGGGTTTTAGTCCATAGGACATAACAACATACAATCATAACATAGGCTAGCTTCTAGGGTTTAGCCTCTCCGATCTCGTGGTAGATCTACTCTTGTACTACCCATATCATCAATATTAATCAAGAAGGACGTAGTGTTTTACCTCCATCAAGAGGGCCCGAACCTGGGTAAAACATCGTGTCCCCTGCCTCCTGTTACCATCCGCCTTAGACGCACAGTTCGGGACCCCCTACCTGAGATCCGCCGGTTTTGACACCGACATTGGTGCTTTCATTGAGAGTTCCTCTGTGTCGTAGCCGTTAGGCTTGATGGCTCCTTCTACCATTGATAGCGATGCAGTCCAGGGTGAGACTTTTCTCCCCGGACAGATCTTTTTGTTCAGCGGCTTCGCACTGCAGGCCAACTCGCTTGGCCATCTAGAGCAGATCGAAAGCTACGCCCCTGCCATCAGGTCAGATTTGGAAACTTAAATTACATGGCCGATATCCGTGGAGACTTGATCTTCGACGGGTTCGAGCCCCTGCCTTGTGCGCCACGCGGTCACGATGAGTATGATTTAGCTCAACCTTCGGACCGCGTTCAGGAGATCGCGCCGCTCCGAGCCTCAATTCGGAGCCAGTCGTTCCATCCATGGACGGGTGGATGGACCCCACCATGGAGGCCTTACCCTTAGCGGCGATCGAGATGAATATCGACCTTACCCTTCACGAGAGCCGTGTTGCCAAACTACCGGATCCTTCCCCGTCCACGGACTCCGAACCGCCTGCGCCCGTGCCTATCAAATCCGACTGGGCGCCAATCATGGAGTTCACTTCTGTGGATATCTTTCAGCACTCGCCATTCGGTGACATAGTGTATTCATTAAAGTCTCTCTCCTTCTCAGGGTAGTCCTGGCCGAACTATGTCCGGCAGGATTGGGATGCGGATGACGAAGAAATTCGACGCCCACCCACCACCGACTTAGTAGCCACTGTCGATGACTTAACCGACATGCTCGACTTCGACTCCGAAGACATCGACGGTATGGACGACGATGCAGGAGACGAACAGGAACCACTGACCACAGGGCATTGGACGCCCACTTCATCACATGACGTATACATGGTGGACACACCAAAAGAAAACGACGATGAGGAACGGAAGGACGCAACGAAGGGTTGTCCCCTCGAGAAGTAGTCAAAGCGGCGGCGTAAGCGCCACTCCAAATCCCACCTCGGCAGAAACAACGATCATACAGACCCAGCGTTAGAGCAGGGTGAACCATCGCCGGACCACGACAACTCGGAGAATCAAACCGAACAACCCGACTCTGTCAAAGATAATAGTCCGGACGACATCACACCAGATAGACACCCGAAGCAACAGAATGCCCATCAAAGGCTTTTTGCCACTGCGAGGAGTCTAAAAAAGCAGAAGCAAAGGCTCAAGGCTGCGCAAGACACACTCAGAATCAGAGGGAGTAATGTACTCAGCATAGCAGCGAAGTACGGCGGTAATCGCCCCACCAAGAGCTACCCAAAGCAGAAATTTCTACCTGAATTCGATGAGGAGTCCTTAGATCTCCCGCAACCAAAAATTAAAATGGCCATCTGGCCGGATAGATGACCCCACAGCCAACATAGAGCGGCAAACAACGCCACACATGAGGCAATACGCGATCCACGCGAGGGCTCGCATCAAAAGGACGACGCAACCAGATCCATTTATGTACCACGCAAGCGCGCTCCAGCATACGATGCAACACAACAAACATCCGAACATAACGGTACACCCAGGTACAGGGGTGCCGCACACCCCCTATGTTTCACCGACGAAGTGCTGGACAACGAATTTCCAGAGGGATTCAAACCCGTAAACATAGAGGCATACGATGGAACAACAGACCCTGGGGTCTGGATTGAGGACTATATCCTCCATATCCATATGGCTCGAGGAGATGATCTCCATGCCATCAAGTACTTACCCCTCAAGCTCAAAGGGCCAGCTCGGCACTGGCTCAAAATCCTCCCCGAAAGCTCCATTGGAAGCTGGGAAGAGCTCGAAGATGCTTTTCGGGAAAATTTTCAAGGGACTTATGTCCGACCTCCGGATGCGGACGATTTAAGACATATAACTCAACAGCCCGGAGAGTCAGCCCGAAAGCTTTGGAACAGTTTTCTTACTAAAAAGAACCAAATAGTCGACTGTTCGGACGCTGAAGCCTTGGCAGCTTTTAAACACAGTGTCCGAGATGAATGGCTTGCCAGACACCTCAGCCAAGAAAAGCCGAGAACAATGGCAGCATTAACAAGCCTCATGGCCCGCTTTTGCGCAGGCGAGGACAGCTGGCTAGCCCGATGCAGCACCAGCGACCCAAGTACATCCGAAGTTAGGGATGGAAACTGGAAATCATGATGCAGCAAAAATAACAAGCGTCGGAATAAAGAAGACAGGCCGAAGAGCACGGCGGTAAACGCCGGATTCAAAAGCTCTCGGCCAGGTCAGCAAAAGCCGCCCTCTAAAGGCGCTAGAGATGAACTGTCCAGCCTAAACAAAATTCTGGACCAAATATGTCAGATCCATAGCACCCCCAATAAACCTGCAAATCATACCCACAGCGAATGTTGGGTCTTCAAGCAGTCCGACAAGCTCAACGCCGTACACAAGGGGGAGGATACACCAAGCGAAGACGAGGATGAGACTCTCAAGCAAGACACTGGGGAACAAAAGAAATTTCCACCAGAAGTCAAAACAGTAAAAGTGTTACACGTGATCAAGGGGAGAAACAAAGCGGCACTCCCAGAGAAATATGCCCAAGGGACTATCACCGCGGAGTCCTGCCACTGGCCATCTCAACCGATCACTTTCGACCATCGGGATTACTCAGCAAGTATACGGCGTGCAGGATGGGCTGCCTTGGTATTAGATCCAATAATCGACGGATACCACATCACACGAGTCTTGATGGACGGTGGCAGCAGTCTAAACCTGATATATCAGGATACAATCCGCAAAATGGGGATAGACCCAACACAAATTTGCCACAGCAATACTAACTTTGAAGGAGTAACGCCAGGCCCAGGGGCTCATTGCACGGGCTCCCTGCTACTAGAGGTTATATTCAGCTTCCCCAATAACTTCCGTAGTGAAAATTTAACCTTCCACATTGCTCTGTTCCAAAGTGGCTATCAAGCACTACTTGGACGTGAAGCTTTCGCTCGCTTTAATGCAATACCGCATTACGCTTCCCTCATGCTTAAGATGCCCGGTCCACGTGGCATCATTACAGTAAATGGAAATATTGAGCGATCCCTGCACGCCGAAGAGAATGGCAGTCGCACACTAAAACGGCCTCACCAACTAAAGCATTCGATAGGTCGTCAAGACTATGGACACGGTTAGACGAGTCCGACGCAGCTATATGTAATTCATACAGGTTTGATGGCCACACCCCTAGTACAAATACAAGGGGCTCAACGCACGCAGACAGGTGGCAATTTTTACTCATCTTTAATTGTACATGGTTTTTTAATATAACCTACCTTTTTGCATGACAACTTTTCACCTAAGTTCCTCTCTTTTACCGATGACCATCGTGCTACACCCGTCTAGGATATGGCACAACGGAGACACATGCGCAGACGTGCAGCAGGGACCCGTTCCAAGGATTCTTTTGGATTAAGACCCTGCGTAAACCTTTCTTACTATCTCTTGTTGATACACATCCCCCGGATTCTCAATACTATTGAGAAGGATGCTGACGTCTTGGCATGTGGCCACGTCAGAATAATGCACGTACCTGGACACCAGGGGCTTCTTACAAAGGGCACTGTTTAGGCCCGATTTATACCATAAAGACCGAATACCTTAGGGAGTGTTCGGCGTCGCGAGTTTGGCCTTATATGCATCAACTTCGAATCATGTCTTTGGTCAAATGTTGGGTTTGCCCGGCTCCTGTGTTTTGCTGCCTGACATTCCGCTCTATCAGCTAAGGCGGCACCAGGAGAACTACTGCGATTGTGCCCCGGTTCATCCGGACGAGCACCTCAGTAGAGAAAGCTGAAAACTGACTGTCATGATATAGCGTGAGACTGGTCAACTACTCGATGACCTATCGGAGTGTTAGAATTCCTCTGCCTTAACGAAGGGCCGTTTCCTGGCCAGGCATGTACGCACCCCGAATTCAGGAGATTGCGGAGCCACCAGGGGCTATATAGTAGCCCCACCATCAAACTCCTATGGCTAAGTGAAATTGTTAAAGCATTATAGTCCGGTTGCCTCGTTCGCTGTGCTATCACCTCCTTATTAGGACCAAGACGTTGGATTAAGCGTGAACACGCGTCTTCTGAGAACACCCCCGCATTATATGCGTGGGGGCTGAAGCCAACGACTGCAATCTTTCAGGTTATATACATATACACACAAACGGCCGCACAGGAGGCATCATATTACTTTCAGGCAAAAGTATAAATACATCCCAAATAAATTTCATAAACATTGTTTTACATGTCACTCAAACATAATATTCTTTGAGCACTGGGCCTCTATCAAACGAGCACCCTCAAGAACTTCTTCAAAATAGTGCTCGGCAGCCACTTGGCCTATGGCCGAACCATGCACCGCAATAGTGCTCGGCATCCATCTCCGCCCAGTATGCTTTGACACGGGCAAGGGCCATCTGCGAGCCTTCTATGCACGCCGACCTCTTCATCGCATTGATGCGCGGCACCACACCAAGGAACTGCTGCACTAAGCTGAAATAGCTGTTCGGCTTCGGCTTTTCCGACCACAGATGATCTACGACGGACCTCATGGCGAGTCCGGACAATCTATTGAGTTCGGTCCATTCTGCAAGCTGATCAGTTAGTGGAAGCAGACGCTCTGGAACATTAACTGCGACCAGAATAGCTTGTCCACTTCACGATCTGTTTGTTCTCAGAAGTATTCGGCCGCATCGATAGCACTCACCGCCAAATCCAGATATGCGTCTGCCGAACTCCACAGCCGATCCAGAGGGGCATACCGCGGATCTCCGAACTTCCTCCATAGCAAAAAGGGCTTCCCAGCCACAATATCACCAGCTTCACGCAGCTCTTCCTTCTTTGCCCTCATGGCAGAGCGGGTGTCTGTGGCCGCCATCGTGGCCTTTTCGAGGTCCGTCGCCTTCGCTCGGTTTTATTCTTCAAAGAACCGGCAACGGTCGGCAGTGTCTTTTAACTTTACAGTCATCTTGGCCATCTTTTCTTTACTCTCGCAATGCGCGGCCTTCTCGGCTCTTAACTCTTCGGCCGCCTTTAAAGCGGCCGCATTACTAATCCTTGTTTGTTCGTTGGCTCGGGCAAGTTCCGCCCGAAGGGTCTTGTAGCGACCTGACCCGAATGGATCAAGTCTCTGTGCTTAAGTGTCATCCCTGGATCGGTATGCTGACACACACAGTACTCGAAGGATTTATAACAGAGGTAAATCACATGTATAAAGTAACGTAAATACTATTACCTCAATCCATATAGCAGAAGCAACAAGGTCGTTGATTCCCATCAACACCAACGGCAAAGTTGAGTGTAGAAATCGTAACCCTAACGTATCGCTTACTTGTCGTAAGATAATCCTGCAACATGAGACGTTGCAGCCCGAAACGGGTCAGTACATTGAATGTACTGGCAAATTCACACCATAGAGAAAATGATGAACAATGGCTATCACTATATGCATATATGGCTGGTGGAAAAGCTCTATGGTTATAAGATTTTTGCGAAAAGCCAATTTTTCCCTACTACAAAGGAATAAATTTATTTAACTATCATGGTGGTTGTTGAACATCGAGAATGGTTGACAGCATTCTCAATCCTAATTAAGTAACATCATTAAACCCAACAATATTCATTTAAAGTAACGTGATGAGATCAACAGGATAATCCAAGAACTAGATACTCAAGATGTCCATAACCGGGGACACGACTAATCATGATTAGTTTGTACACTCTGCAGAGGTTTGCGCACTTTTCCCCACATGACTCGATCGCCTCCGTTTGTTTTCTCGCACTACATGGTGTTTGAGAAACGGATGACCGAGACATAGTCTTTTAGAAGCGCTAGCACCTTACATGTGGGGTAGACCGTACCACCTACAACCCCTACATCTGCTAGTCCACCCCGTAAGAGTTCGCACAACTTAGTCAACTATACCAGAGCCCATAGTAGCATGTGGCTGCACACGGAAGTTTCTAGCATGAATTACCTTATGATCCCTTTGAGCCTGGGTGGCGGTCCAAAATAAAACGGGCAAGTCCTGATAGACATCAGGTGCCTCAATCCACCCAGATGTGTGTTTAAGTGTCCACCTTAGATAAACCATTAAAAATTATCAACTCACATCTGTCATGGATATCACTCACCCAATCCACGTCTACTAGCATAGCATGGCATAATAAGCAAACGTAGAAGTAACTCCCAAAGGTTTCATAATAATACAGGTAATAGGTACTACCTCATCTACTTCCCATCCCACAATTTAATTAGATCCTAATCATGCAATGTGAGAGGATTGATCTAATGCAATAAAACATGGGTTGTAGAAAAGGTATGATCAAAGTGTGAACTTGCCTGCAATGTTGATGAAGATGATTCACACTCAAAACTCTTGATAGATCTACTCGTCACACTCCGGTCAATCTATCGTAAGCAAGCAATAGTAGCCACACATAAGCAATCACTCAAAAGAACAGAAAGAACGAAGAAGACGGTTCAGAAAACTTCAAAACCAAGCAAATAACTCTTGCAACATAAAACAATTTCTAACAGTACCAAAATTATCTGAATTTGGCCTTATCAGAATGTTTAGGTCAAGAGCTTCGATTGCAAAAAGAATCAACTAAATCGGAGTTACGAAACTCAAGTTATGATCAAACGAAGTTTGAATTCAAATCTGATCTAATTCAAATTTTAAACTTTTCAAAAACATGTTTGAGTTGTTTATCCGGATAGAGGCGATCATAATGAAGACGTGGGCGTTGGTTTCGTTGGATTTGGACTAACGAGCAAAAAGTTACGAGTGTTTGAAGTTCAGGGACTAAACTGTAAAGAAAACTCCTCACATATAAGTCCCTGGCTGAAATTAAAATAGAAAAAGAAAAAAACTAAATTGCAAACGTTCGTTACCGAACGCTAACGAACAAATTCGTTCGCTGTGAAGGGTTAAACAGTAAACGTTCACTACATAACTAAACAAAACAAAAAAAACAGATCTGGTTTTCTATAGAAAACCGATCTAGGGTTAGGTTTTATAAAACCGAAAGAAAAGCGGCTGCTTTTACCGGCTCGGGCAAAATAAACCGGTGGCGGCGGCGGTTTCCCGGTAGCTCTCCGGCGAGCGAGGCGAGGCAGCTCCGGCGAGCGCGGCGGGGCAGGGTGGCGTGGGGCGGCAGCGGCGAGTAGCAGAGGCGGGGCAGTGCGCGGCGAGGCAGCAGAGGCAACAGCGAGGCGAGGCGGCACACGGCGAGGCAGCAGAGGGGCGCGGCGCGGGCAGCTCCGGCGTCGGAGGTTGGCAGCGGCGGCGGAGCGATGCGGCTCGAGGCGGCGGCGAGAAGCGGGGCGGCGAGGAGAGAGAGAGGGGCGGCGGGGCCGGCGCATTTATGGGGGCGGGGCGGCTCCGTGGCGTGGGCGAGGGGCCGGCCGGAGCCGTGTCGACGCCGGACTCCGGTGGAGTCCCGGTCGGCCACGACGGGGAATGCGGCGCGGGGCTGGGCCTTGGCCTGGCCGGTTGGCAGGGCCGGCCCAGTCGGGGAAAGTATTTTTTTTTATGTTTTCCAGACAAATAAAATAATAAAAGAAAAAATAAATAAAATATAATATAGGCATATTATATATCAAAATTTTCAGAAAAAGATTTTCTACGACATGAACATTTTTATAATTTCAAATAAAATCCACACAAAATCCGATAAAACAAAGAGTGCTACTGGTCTATTAAAATCCAACTAAAATCATTTTAAAAATATCAAAATGATTTCAAATTAATTTTTCTCCAATTTTCTAATGTAGGGAATCATGTTACCCTAATTTCCATATATTTTATTTTTGGAGAAAAATAATTTGAATAAAACTCAAATAAATCCAAATTGAAAATTAATTCCAAAAGGACTTGAAATTGATCCTTTGAAACTCCCAACTCATATTTCATAATTTGAAGAAGTCATTTTATATTCTCTCATGAAAATCATTGAGTTGCATAAAGTTTCTGAAGTGGAAAATATTTCCCAATGGAATTCAAATATTTTTCAAACACCCTTTTCATTTTAAATGGAAGAAGTCATTTCATCTTCTCTCTAGGGTTTTGTGTTGAAAAGAATTTGAATTGATGGAGATCAGAAAGCAAATATGAAAGTTTGGGAATGTCCTTTTATTCCCTCTCATTTAACTTTCAAAAGTTTCGAATTCACTCACTTTCAGACAATCAATCAAACAATCAATCAAATGTATCTATTTATTATAACATTCCAAAATTTAGAATTTTGGGATGTTACAGGTCTCCACGGCGGCAGCTCCATCTGCAGTCACAACATATTTAAGATACTGGCATCACACTGCTCTTACTATGTGACGTTGACCGGAAAAACATTACTTACCCTGTGCCTCGTCAAGCCGCTTGTTAACAAGCTCGATGTCCGCATCTGCCGCATCTAGTTGCCACTTTAGTTCGGCAAATTCATTAGTCCGACCAGCCACCGGAGCTTCCATCACCTGCACATAAAGCGGTATGGTTATTACCTAGCACTACGATCCTTTGTTTGCCGCCGTTCTCGGCGACAACCAGAGTCTCAGGGGCTACTATCTACAAAGGGCACACCTAAAAATGTGCGGTACCATCACAAATGTACATTTTACGTACCTTAAATCCCGTCAGTAGACTCATACAGGCGTCATGCAACCCGCTTTCGGCGGATGAAATCCTTTCCATCACCGTACCCATCAATGTACGGTATTCTTCCGAGATGGTCACCCGCCTTAGCAGATCCCTCAGTGCGTCCGACCGCATATCAGACGTCGCTGGACTCTTTTGTTTGCTCTCTTCAAGAGCCGGATGCTGGGGACTTCGGGTGACCATAGGATTATCTTCTGGCCCCACCGGATCCGTAGAGGCCCTCCGTGACGACACTTCAAGGTCGCCCACTTCTTGAGCAGGGGAGTCCGGGGGAGGCTTTTCGCTCTCCATCATCTCCGGAAGAAGGTCCCCTGAAGACGAGCTCCGTTGAGAAGGGCTAAGATCCGAACTGCGAGATAAACGCTTCGGTTATTTTCCTTAGAAGTAAGGTAGAATATCTTTACTATTAAGTATTTTTTTGATCACTTACGGCTCGTTAGAGGGCTGATCCCCGCGCGGACTTTGTGCGGCAAAAGCACCCTCCGAGGCAGGACCCTCTGGTGGAGATTTCATCTCCCGTTTGGAAGCCTTGGTTTCCGGATCTTCAGAGGCAGTCCTCTTCCTTCCCCGAAGCGAGAGAAGGTCAGATTCTTCCCCTTGGTTATCCTCCTTCACGAAGGTGCTTATTCCCTCAGTTGGAATTGGTAGCGATGGGGGCCCGCTTTCTACCTCATTATTCCCCCCTTTATCTTCCTTTGAGGGCTCCGGGCAAGGTGCTAGCTCGAGCATCTTTTCCAGTACCAGATTCTCCAAACCCTCCGGAAGGAGGGCCGAACACCGAATCATCTTCGCCTTTTTAGCCAGTCCTGGTCAAAGAGCAGTTTCTCAGAATGACGTCATGGTAAATGAAAGACGGTGTGTTCGGCTAGAGGATTACTTACTTGGTCGGCGGTATAGTTGCTGCTAAGGCCCACGTCTTCGGTTGTATCCGGACACTCTATTTGGGGTCCGAAGAATGATTTGTACATCTCCTCGTGCGTCAGGCCGAGGAAATTCTGAATAGTGCGCGGCCCTTCTGGGTTGAACTCCCACATGCGGAGGGCCGGCGTTTGCAAGGTTGGACTCGACGAACCTGCATGACTTGCACCACCGTAACCAGACTGAAATCTCTGTTGAAGAGATCTTGAATGCGGATTTGCAGTATAGGCACGTCCTTGGCTGGACCCCAGCTCAGCCCTCTGCTAATCCATGACATCAATTGTGGTGGAGGGCCCGAGCGGAAAGCAGGGGCGGCCACCCACTTGGCACTTCTGGGACCTACGATGTAAAACCACTCCCGCTGCCATAATCCGGACACCTCTAGAAAGGAACCCTTTGGCCATGGAGCTCCAGTGATTTTACTTATTAATGCGCCTCCGCATGCTACGTGCTGCCCCTCGACCATCTTCGGCTTCATGTCAAAGGTCTTGGGCCACAGGCCAAAGTGAGGGGTAATGCGAAGGAAGGCCTCACATACGATAATAAATGCCGAGATGTGCAGAAAGGAGTCCGGGGCTAGATCGTGGAAATCTAGCCCGTAATAGAACATCAAACCCCTAACAAAGGGATCTAGGGTGAGGCCTAGGCCTCGGAGGAAGTGGGAGATGAACACAACGTTCTCGTTGGGTTCGGGAGTAGGGACGACATGCCCTCGGGCAGGCAGCTGATGCGAAACCTCGGTGGTCAGGTATCTGGCCTCCCTCAACTTCTTGATATCCTCTTCTGTAATGGAGGAGGGCATCCACTGGCCTTGAAGGCTAGATCCGGACATGATTGAAGGTCCGAAGCACCTGACCATGGATTTGGGTGTTAGAACTTGAGGCGGGGGAAGGATTCGATTGAGCACGGGAGGGAAAAAAGTAAAAGCCTTGTCCCTTTATAAAGAGGGTGAATATCAAGCGTCCTCCTAGTGGCCGTTTGGGACTTGCTTAAAATCTAGGAGTCCTAGGCACGGTTGGGTTACCCACGACCGTATTCATGAGAATCCCGTAATTAGGGGAACACGATCTCTGCTTTGACAAGACGTGTCAAGAAACCGCCTTGCGTTATGTGTGGAGCTGGTTCAAGAAAAACGGTTCGAATAATCACCGAGCCATGGCCTGACGTCATGTTGCCAAAGCGTGTCAGCAGATTAAGATTTGTGGAAATATTATTCTCTCTACGGTGGTATGTGGAATTTATTTTGCAGGGCCAGATACTATCCTGGTATTCAAACTCTTCTGTGATATGTTCGGAGGAGGAACCCGCCTTGCAATGCCGAAGACAACACTGCGCTCCGGACTCATCGTCGTTGAAGCCTGGTTCAGGGGCTACTGAGGGAGTCCAGGATTAGGGGTCTCCGAACAGCCGGATTATATCCTTTGGCCGGACTGTTGGACTGTGAAGATACAAGATTGAAGACTCGTCTCGTGTCCGGGTGGGAGTCTACTTAGCGTGGAAGGCAAGCTAGGCAATACAGATATGTATATCTCCTCCTTTGTAACTGGCCTTGTGTAACCCTAGCCTCCTCTAGTGTCTATATAAAACGGAGGGTTTTAGTCCGTAGGACACAACAACATACAATCATACCATAGGCTAGCTTCTAGGGTTTAGCCTCTCCGATCTCGTGGTAGATCTACTCTTGTACTACCCATATCATCCATACTAATCAAGCAGGACGTAGGGTTTTACCTCCATCAAGATGGCCCAAACCTGGGTAAAACATCGTGTCCCCTGCCTCCTGTTACCATCCGCCTTAGACGCATAGTTCGGGACCCCCTACCTGAGATCCACCGGTTTTAACACCGACAGCTGGTTCACGGGAAGAGTAGTTTAATCTACAAACATTATCGAAAAATGGAAATGCAATGAAGAAAAGGATGGGCAAGATATCATTCAAATATATGATGCCTGGTTAAATAGGATGGCATTGCACATTTCACATATATTATGGCTGGCTAAAAGACATGAGACTGCATAATTCCCATATATGATATAGAAACTAAACATGTGGCATTACAGAACATGTCTAAACTAAGCAGATGACATATATGATGTCAAAAGTAGGCACTGCAAGGCAACATATGCATGATATGACTAACATCCTCATGCCAAGGTAGAGCAAACAACTTGGGGAGTAAATAGGAGTGGTCAGTTGCGTCTGAATCCACCTTAGAACATATATCTTCCTCTGGATTACAATCTGGAGAGGGGGAGAGTTTTCCATTGAACCCACCATGGAGCGATGTCTACATGACATTGTATTGCCTCGCAAAACTCTTCTCTTTTTCTCTACATGTCCAACATGACTGTGTACAATATCTAACATGCATACAAAAAAAATATTGTGAGATTCTATAAGGAGAGCTTGCAGAAATCTAGAGTGATGGTAACAACTAGTGGATGGATCCAAAAATAAAGATAGCAGGCTGATGATTGCTTTAATTTAATAAAAAGACAGATGTTGATTACTTTACTATTTGTTTCCCACCAAGATGAACAACATAGGCACACCCTAGGTGAACCAGATATTAGACAGAGATACTATTCATTGCTGCCTCGATATGTGCCCCACAACTAATTTAGAACTCAAGTTTGAACATTAATTTGGACCTGACTTGGACTCTAAGAGGTGAACGGGAGGATAAGTAGCAGGTAATTTTAAGCAATGCATAACATAAGCATAAACAAAAGAGTGTGACCTCTCTTGTGGACCCGTTTACTCCTCAGGTTGATCTGCTGAGTCGATGATGGTTATGCCGCTGCGGTGGGTGCAGGCGACAGGGCAGGAGATCTGAAGCGACGAAAGACAGTCAGGAGTTGTGATGTCTGGTTTCGTGGATTCTCTATCGATGGAGAAGCTCAGGTGAGGTGGACAACGTCGCGGCTGGGAGGGACAAACCACACAAAGTTTCCTTTGACACCTTCCTGTAACTGAAGTAATTCTATAAGGGCTCATTTGGCGTTCATGATTCTAAAAACGCAGGGATAGGAAAAACACCGGAATAGGATAGGAATGCACATGGTAAAAAGCATTTGTAAACACAGGATATCTGTCAACTTGGGTGTTTGGCTCACAGGAATTGGAAGAGCAGAGGAGTACAAAGAAACATGGCCAAAATAAAAGCGGAACCATATGAAGGCATGTATAGTTAGAATGTTATTCTGCTACTAATGCACTTGGTCTTGTTTTCATGCATAGGATTTTGAAAATTAGGTCAACAAAATGCATGAATAATTGAATAGTAGGAAAATTTCCTATTTCTATGTTTTTCCGTGGAACCAAAATAGCCCTAATGGATCGACATGAATGTAGAGTAATAAGTGATGCAACAACTATACAACCTCTTTGCCGTAGCCGTGTCGACCTCAGCATCATTGGGTTGGTCGCTAAAGAAGTTGAGGCAGAGGTGGCTATCGGAGGTGTGGAGGAAGATGTGAGGAATCTGTAGATGGCGTCTAGGGCACTGATATGTTATGATGGATCGTTCTGTCTTTGGAGCAGCTCTGGTGAGCCGTAAGACGCCAGGGCTGAAGCAACAGAAGACAGACATCATTAATCTCTAGTGGGATTCTAATAGCATCTCCAACAGATGATGTAAAATAGATGTAAAATTTCATCACCAAAAACCACCTAACTACAACAAATGAGGTAAAAAATGTTGACTCTGCACTTAACAGTCGAAACTCAAATTTACTGTGGAATCTGAATGTTACTGTCGAAATTGAACGAAATGGTAGCAGGGAGGCACTTGACATGTAGTTTAGAGAGGGCATGCAATTCATCTTCAACCTGCACTCCCCTAGGCCGGCAGCCACCACCGCCCGAACCGCCGGCCTCCGCGCCACCTCGCCGCCCAAAAATGACTCCCCACCGCTGGTCCGCCGCCGCCCCGCTGCCCTGAAATAACTCCCCACTGTTGGTCCGCTGCCACCGGCCAGCCCGCTAGCCCCCCCCCCCACACTCGCGCCGAGCTTTTTCTCCGGCGATCCCCATGCCACCGCCCCACCACCGCGCCCCCCACCGCCGGCGACCACCGCCGCTACCCTGAACCCTAAGATAGATAGTGGGGTACCTCTCCGGCAAGCCCCCCTCCCCGCTGCGGGTGGTTCTTCCTTACATCCCGCAACCCCCTACCCCCTGAAAATCGACTACCCCAAAAGTCGATTCAGTCGACTGAAGTGTAGCTAAATCGGAGCAGAGCAGCAGCACGAGCGAGGGGGAGAGCAGCAGCAGCGCGAGCGAGCGAGCGAGAGCTGGAGCAGCAGTAGCAGCGCGAGCGAGTGAGATCTGGAGCAGCAGCAGCACATCGGGCTGGTATGGACGTCACCACCGAAGGGGCCTCGCACTGGGGGAGAGCCGCCATGGAGATGTCGCCCGCGGCGCCGGCTTCGAGGTAGCCACTACATGGGGGTGCGGCATGGAGCACCGTCGGTGCCAGGAGGTCGAGTTAAGGAGAAGATGTGATGCGATGAGTGTACAACCTCTTTGGTGGTGCCGAGTAGGCCTCGGCTTCGTCTAAGGAGTTAGTGAGGATGTTGCGGTTCCGTTGGAGCAAGTTAAGGTGGCGTTGTGGGGATGGAGTAGCCACGATAGACGAGGTGATCATCGGAGCAGCTCCTTGGAGGTGGAGGACGGGGCGGCTGAACCGGTGGGACAACAAGATGGACGATGGATCCTCATCCGGGGAGGTGGACGAGGGACGTCGAGCTGTTGCGGTGGACGACGTCGTCGGGGAAGAGGCTCCGGCTGGGCGGCGGTGAGGTGGCGGACGGAGGAGGGTGAGGTTTCACGGCTGGAGCGGCGAGGTTATTCCGGCCTGGGGTTTCGAATGGCAAAAAGGAGGCGATGGGAGGGGGGAACCATGACTTAGGGACGCGCTTGTCCAAAATGTAGGGTGTGTAACAAAAGTACCCCCACCGATTTGAACTAGAGGCCCTTTCGGCTCAGGGTTAGAAGGGGGATTTCGTGTGTTGGGATTTGGTACCTGGAGGGAGTTTCCGTGCGCATTGTAATTTCGGGATAGCAAGGCGCGGGTTATGAATGCGCCAGTTTTGGGCTCACGATATCTGAATTTTCGGGATATAACAAGGCGAGGGTTGAATTTTAGGGACAAGCCTAACGTGTAATATTGTACTTCTACATACCAAATCAATTCACACTTCCGTCAAAGAAAAAAAAACAAAGAAAAATAAAACTATTCACACCACACAACGAGAGAGTCTTGTCCCATTTTACTATAGAAATGCTATTCAAAGCTACTCATACCACATGTTATGTCCAATTAAATTTTTCTGTTGGCTGTATAATGCATGTAACCTACTCATACGAACATTTTAGTGCATTCCAAATGTCTATACTACCGCTGCAATTCGAACTAAATTTGAATTCGTTTCTTTATTTCAATAAGAATCTACAATCATGATTGTTGCCAACTTCAACCATCATTCGTGTATTACCTTAACAACACACCACGTGATTACTATAGAGATAGATATGAAATATGTGTACTATATGAACTCAAATTCAATTTTTTGAATACACTTGATGTTGATTCCAAATAATAGTACATTTGATGTACTAACTATATATTCATAATCTAAACCATGTTCTATATATTATATAGTGCCTCGCCCCCTACATTATGACAAGTATTTTGCCCTGAGCTGCAAAAGCCACACATTAGCCCAAATTATAATCAATGTTCTATATATTATATATACTACTAGCAAGATGCCCATGCGTTCCACGGAACATCAACATGATCAAGGGGATGCCTTATTTGCAAATATGGAGAGGGGTGTGGGTATATTTTTTTCAAAATTGCCATAGTTTCCTTCCTATCTGTTAGATATAAATCGGACGGCCTGCATTGCAGGATGGCAGGCACACCATCATCAACAACTCTGTTTTTATAAGAGTAGAGATAAAATATATTATATGTAGTATAACATGTTCATAACCACACCATGTGTATCACCGTTATACATATTCACGCATGCATCGATTTAAAACACTATGATAAATTCTTCAAATACCCGAATTCGCTTTTTATAATGAATCATGATCTCAATTCGTCTTTTACACCCACATAATCCTCTTATCTTTGTAGCTAGCGCTAATTTCTCTCGTGCATGCACAAGCCCGCATCCCTCTCACCTTCCCACAGCATTCTCTAGCTCCATCGCGCAAATTTGTCTTTTCACTTTAGGTCATACACCCACGGTGTGTGTAGGCCCCCCAGCTCCTTCTTTATGGCACACATCGATCGATATGCCTCTCTAGCCAGGTGTGCCTACCACAAACACAAGCTTCCCCTCTTCTATTCTCACTGTCCATGCCTCACACCCACCACTCTTTTCATCGATCTTGTACTAGCAAACTCCTTCCCCCTTGATATAGTATGCCTCTCGCACCACCTCATAGATGCATCCCTCTCACTCTCTCTCTATCCTTCTCCCCGGGCCTTATTTGCTTCTAACACATACATGCATGTATACCAATCGATCACCCTACATACACCTAGGTCTACTTTAACTATTTCCCCCCCACCATCCCAATCATGATCATTGCAACAAATAGTAGTCATAGCAAAACTAGTATCCCCAATCTTAGGGTTTTGCATATTATTAGCACAATTGACATTAATAGAATTTATAATAACATCATTGCGATCATGCTTTTCATCGAAGGAACTATCAAGTATGGGTGCAATAGCAACAATCTCATGTCTAACATAAGGAACTATAGCAAATTCATCTTCATAAATATTGGCATCATGGCCACAAGAATAGCAAGCATCATGTTCATCAAGGGATATTTCAATCAAATCATCGGAATCATAATTATCTATAGATTCATGCATATCATTATTTTCTTCCAAAGCAATGGACATTCTTTCAACTAATTCTTTGACACAGACATTATGAGCATAGTTATCATAGCAATATTTAAGTATGTCAAAATTTTCAGATTCGTAGAGAGTAATATCATACTTTTCAATCAAAGAAGCAACTTCGTAAGCACCCTTAAAAGCAACAAATTCTTCAATTTATTTGATATCATAGTAACTATAAACACCCTTTGCATAAGAAGATAAGATTTCATTATCATAGGTAGGGAGGTGTTTTTTATGGTTCTTAGAGCAACAAGTAAAATCGTAAATTTCACAAAGATTCCAAGCATAACTTAGCAATCTGTTCATTTGATCCCATAAGAGTTTCCCTTTTTAGACAATCGGCGACGCACAAAATGAGCATGCTCATCTAAAGATTTCCCATCAACTAGGCTAGCTAGGGTTTCAGCACAAGCGCATAAGGATTGAAGATGATCCATGTAGAACAATTTAAATGGATCCATATCAATAGATTTTTTGCAAGCAAAGATGCAAGCAAATAGAAGGCACATGGAAACAAAAACAAAGATACATAGGGGAAGAAGGCGAAGAAAAGTCAAAGGTTTTCGAAAATTGTTTTAGAAGTGGGGGAGAGGAAACCGAGAGGAAATGGCAAATAATGTAATGCGAGGGATAAGAGTTTGTGATGGGTACTTGGTATGTCTTAACTTGTGCGTAGATCTCCCCGACAACGGTGCCAGAAATCCTTCTTGCTACCTCTTGAGCACTGCGTTAGTTTTCCCTTGAAGAGGAAAGAGTGATGCAGCAAAGTAGCGTAAGTATTTCCCTCAGTTTTTTAGAACCAAGGTATCAATCAAGTAGGAGACTACACGCAAGTCCCTCGTACCTACACAAACAAATAAGAACCTCGCAACCAACGCGATAAAGGGGTTGTCAATCCCTTCACGGTCACTTTCCAGAGTGAGATCTGATAGAGATAATAAGATAAATATTTTTGGTATTTTGATGATATAGATTAAAAGTAAAGATTGCAAATTAAAATAGATTGGAAACTTATATGATAAAAGATAGACCCGGGGGCCATAGGTTTCACTAGTGGCTTCTCTCAAGATAGCATAAGTACTATGGTGGGTGAACAAATTACTCTCGGGCAATTGATAGAAAAGTGCATAATTATGAGAATACCTAGGCATGATCTGTATATAGGCATAACGTCCGTGATAAGTAGACCGAAACGAATCTGCATCTACTACTATTACTCCACATATCGACCGCTATCCAGCATGCGTCTAGAGTATTAAGTTCATATGACCAAAGTAACGCATTAGGCAAGATGACATGATGTAGAGTGATAAACTCAAGCAATATCATATAAACCCCATCTTTTTATCCTCGATGGCAACAATACAATACGTGCCTTGCTTCCCATGCTATCACTAGGAAAGGACACCGCAAGATTGAACCCAAAGCTAAGCATTTCTCCCATTGCAAGACAGATCAATCTAGTATGAAAAACCAAACAGATAATTCGAAGAGACTTGCAAAGATAACCAATCATACATAAAAGATTTCAGATAAGAATCAAATATTGTTCATAGATAAACTTGATCATAAACCCACAATTCATCAGATCTCGACAAACACAACACAAAAAGTGTTAAATCAAATAGATCTCCAAGAAGATCGAGGAGAGCTTTGTATTGAGATATAAAGAGAGAGAAGAAGCCATCTAGCTAATAATTATGGACCTGAAGGTCTGTGGTAAACTACTCACACATCATCGAAAAGGCTATGGTGTTGATGTAGAAGCCCTCCGTGATCGATTCCCACTCCGGCGGAGCTCCGAAAATGGCCCCAAGGTGGGATCTATTGGGTACCGAAGGTTGCGGCGGTGGAAATAGGGATTCGTGGTGCTCCTCGATGTTTTCGGCGTATATGGATATATATATAGGAGGAAGAAGTAGGTCGGTGGAGCTACGAGGAGCCCACGAGGGTGGGGGCCCGCCCTCCTGCCTCATGGCCACCTCGTTTCTTTCTCGACGTCTACTCCAAGTCACCTGGATCACGTTTGTTCCAAAATTAACTCTCCTGAAGGTTTCATTCCATTTGGATTGCGTTTGATATTCCTTTTCTGCGAAACACTGAAATAGGCAGAAAACATCAATTTGCACTGGGCCTTGGGTTAGGAGGTTAGTACCAAAAATAATATAAAAGTATATAAATAAGACCATTAACATCCAAACTAGATAATATAATAGCATGGAACAATAAAAATTATAGATACGTTGGAGACGTATCACCCGCCTCGTCATGTCGTCCCCGACCCTCAATTTTACCACCAACAGAACCTCCTCTGAGTGCCACTTCTCCCAGACCACGCGCCCACGCTGGAGGACCTCCAGGGACGCTGCCCCCTCGACGCTCGAGCCATCGTGGCCATCTTCTCCTACGCTGATGACTCCCACTTCTGTATTAAGTCTCGGTCAACCACGTCAGTCCGATCGTAGATACATAGTGCATATTAGATTGTTTTTCTAATTTACAACCGAACCATTTTCTTTTAATTGCCGGTTGTCCGCTCCTTAGCCCTGTAGCAAACACCATATAGCCTCTCAGGTGGCGCCACATGGCACAGTGGCCGACTTCTACTGTTTTCAGAGAAAATCAATTTTCAGATTTGTTCCAAGCTTTGTTTTTATTGTATCTTTAGATTTATAACTCCAAATTTAGTGATTCTTTTCCCTACTGATTCATAAAGATCCCATCTATCGTTTGGTCCAAACTAAAAATATTTTTGAAGTTTTAAATTTTGAATTTGAACTTTGTTCGGCCATAACTTTAGTTTTGGAAATCCAAATTAGTTGGTTATTTTTGAAAATAGAAGCTTATGACTTGTACTTTCTCTAGGAACCAAATCAACTAATTTTACTACTGCTAAAAATATGTTTTCTGTCTAGAAACTTTATTTTATTCTTTTTGGAGTTAAGTAAGTCCTTTATTTGATTTCTTTTAATCTTTGAGTGATAGCTTATGTGTGGTTATAATTGCTTGCTCGCCATAGATTGATAGGAGTGTGATGAGTAGAACTACCATGATTATGAGTGTGAGGAATCTTCATCAATAGTACAAGGCAAGTTCACACTTGGATCATACATTACTACCTATGTTTACTATGCATTAGTTCCATCCAATATTTTGATGAGTAGGAATTGAGGTTGTCGTTATGGTTGTAGTTCATTGAGGTCGGAACTATGATGCTTGAAACACCTGGGGAATTATTGTTACTTCTTAAGTCAGTTTTGCTTAGCCATGCTTTTGTAGACGGGGTGGTATGTGTGATTCATGTAAGTTGTGAGAGAGAATTATAGTTATTGGTTAACATTAAGGTGGCAATAACTTAACACAACTCTGGGTGGAATGGTAGGGGCACCCTGGAGAAACTAGTGGCTTGCGCGAGCACCTGGAGAATCAGTGCTTACCCAAGGGGATCCCAGAGGTCCCCTGATATCATCCTATGGAATGCCACCCAGGATCAAAGGGATCATACAATATTTCATGCCTAGAAACTTCCGTCTGCAGCCACAAGCCACTATGGGCTCTAGCGTAGTTAAGTAAGTTTGTGTCAGCCATTCTGGGCAGGCTAGCAGATGTAGGGGAAAGTAGGTGTACCGGCCTATCCAGGGTTAAGGGGAACACATTCAGAAAGACTATATGTCTATATTCCGATCAAGGAGGTGGTCGAATCGTGTGGGGAAAAGTGCGCAAACCTTTGCAGAGTGTCTAACTAATCTATTAGACATGTCCCCGGTTATGGACAATTTGAGCATCTAGAAGTTGAATTATTGGTTGATCTCATCTCATTATTTAATTAATGAATTGGGTTATTAATAACTTGGGTTTGGATTGAGTTGGAGGAACCATCTCAATAATGGCATAAGTTTGGTAATAAATAATTCCTTTGTTGTAGGGAAAGTTAGCTGTATGAAAGATTAAACTCAGAGCCTCCACCGGCCAAATATGCATATAGAGATAGACATTTTCATTATTATTCTATGGTGTGAAATTGCCAGTACATTTAATGTACTGACCTACATGACTGCAACGTCTCATGTTGATGGATTTATACGACGGGTAAGTGTTGCGTTAGGGTTACGACGTCTGCACTCAACATTGCCGTTGGTGTTATTTGGACTCCACAACGTTTGTTGGTATTTTCGTTGTTTGGATTGAGGTAATAGTATTTACGTTAGTTTATACATGTGATTTTTCATTATTTCATCGAGTATTATGTGTGTCAGCATACGGATCCAGTGATGATACTTAAGCACAGGGGACTCACATCCCTATTGGAACCGGGTCACTACAAGTAGTCTTGGTAGGATTGTTGAAAACAGGCTTGTTCTTCCCTTTGTTCTTATTCTGTGGGTACCTCTGCACCATATTGGCAGTCGGCCGAACCTCACTTCCTTTCTCAGTGATATCTTTAGCCGGATCTTTCTCTTCAACATCAAGAGATGCAATCAGATTTTCAACTGATGTCTCCTATTTCCTATGTGATAGAAGCAAAGGTGTCCCGCCTTTCGTTGAGATGGTGGCTGTCATTTATGGTCGAGTAGACTTTGACTATCCGACTACGAATGTGCGAGGACATTGCGCCTTAGCAATCACTAAACAAACTCTGAGAGGGTATTGACCATGCCGGAGCACAATGAACCTGACCACAAGGGTCTGTTTCATGCACCCAAACGAAGAACAAGCAAGAAACTGAAATTGCAATCTTGATATTGTGAATATATGAGGAAAGCTTAATTAATGAAGGTGGGGTTCTATGACGTCTTAGTCTGGCCGTTGAACACAAAGGAAGGACGTGAGTTGCAGCTGTAGTGAACTTTAATCTAAACAAAACCCAAAGTCTGAACGGTGCGTTAGGGGTTGTATTTGTAGGGGGGGGGGATTTCGTCCCCCCTTGGCAAGGTGGGATTAAAACACCCCCTGAATCGTTTCAACAATAATATGGAATATAAGTAGGATTTCAAAATTTCATGGGCCTGGCAGATAACCCACAACTATAGGGGATCGCAACAGTTTTTGTGGGTAGAGTATTCAACCCAAATTTACTGATTCGACACAAGGGGTGCCAAACAACACTTGTAAGTATTAGAAACAGAGTTGTCAATTCAACCACACCTGGAGACTAAATATTTGGAACAGAGTGATCGGTAGCACAGTAGCATGATAATTTGGTGGTGGTGGTGGTGGTGGTGGTGGTGGTAGTAGTAGTAGTAGTAGTAGTAGTAGTAGTAGTAGTAGTAGTAGTAGTAGTAGTAGTAGTAGTAGTAGTAGTAGTAGTAGTAGTAGGAGGAGTAGTAGTAGTAGTAGTAGTAGTAGTAGTAGTAGTAGTAGTAGTAGTAGTAGTAGTAGTAGTAGTAGTAGTAGTAGTAGTAGTAGTAGTAACGATAGAAATGGTAACGGTAACAATAGTAGCAATAGTTTGTATTAGTTGTAATAGTAGTAGCAATAGTAGTAACTTGGCAAGAACAATTATCTGAAAAGATCGTAGGCACTGGATCAGTCATAACGTTGGATAATATTCATCATATAATAGTCATATCCTAGACCAACACAGAACTAGCTCCAATTCATCAATGTAATGTACGCATGTATTCGACATATTGTCACACGTGCTTATGGAAAAGAACCTGCATGAGATCGTTTGTCCTACCCTCCCGTGGCAGCGGGGTCCATAAGGAAACTAAGGGATATTAAGGCCTCCTTTTAATACAGTACTGAAAGCACAAGTGCTCCCTGGGTGATTTTGGTAATTAATTTCAACATATCTATTGTTGGACTAATACTTTTATCTAGTATATTTCAGATGAGTTCAACAATGGTGTGTTAAGGATAAGAGGGTGTGTAACCCCTTCAAAATGCTAAGGACAAAGATTGGCAAAAGCTCAAGACTCTTCATTTATATTTTAGTGATCCAAGATCACATTGAGTCCATTGGAAAGCCAATACTATTAAAAGGGGATGAGGTGTTGCTTAATAATCTCTAATTGTCAACATAAACATGTCTAATCATAATATGTTGAATCATGGATATTGAGTTGTCAGCATCCTGGGAATGGGGGTACCCAGGCTTGCCTACCTGCGGCCCACGACGTGGCTCCATCGACGGCCCGGTACGAGCCAGCTTCATCAACAACAACCCAAGACCACCACGAGGGGACAAGCCTCGCGAGGCGGATGACACCAAGGACTCTCTCGGGGGAGCCTCACCAGGCTGTCTCTAGAGGAGCGGAGATATCAAGGCAAGGTGCACCTCGCGAGGTTCACATGACGTGAGCCATGACAACCAAGGCCAGGCGGGCACCAGCGTGCACAGTGTACCAGTTTCCCCTTTGGTGCCAAGGAGACAAGCACAGGCATAGAGTCCCGAGGAATCAAGCAAAGGTTTCCATATCGGTGCAACAAGACCAAGACCGCCAGGACGGCAGGACGGAGGTCATTGTGGAGCCCACCTTGGCATCACCACAAGAGGCTTTCCTAGGCAAAGACTACTTTTGTTAGGATAACTTGTATTAGTTGTCCCCTTCAAATTTGGCTGTTGGGGGGTCCCTTCCCGCCTTGCAGTTGGGAAGAGGACCAGGGCCGCTATAAGTAGGACTTAGCCACCACCATAGAGGGGGCGGATCATTCAGACCATCCTCTCACCCACTAGCTGATTGAGCTCAAGAACACCTCACCTCCCGTTGCTGTTCTACCAATGTACTAGTTCATCCTCAACCCCTCGAGGCAATCCACCACAAAGCTGGAGTAGGGTATTACACCACAAGATGTACCGAACCAGGATAAACTGCTGCGTCTCTTGTCCCTTGTTTGTCGAGTTTGGCTTAGGAATCGCTGAGTAGGCAGATTGGTGAGGACGAGTACTTCGCACGTACCCAAGTGTTCGAACCTCTCATGGGTTTGCGGAACCCTGGGTCCGACATTTGGCGTGCCAGGTAGGGGCGCGTTGAAGCTCCATCTCTTCGTCCATTTCGTCTCTTCATTTGGCGCTCATGGCAGGCATCGCCCCTCCGGCTAGATCGACAGGCGCGCACGGACGCACCGAGGGCCTCCGGGCCTTCACCCCTGCTTTGCGATGAGTGCAGTGGCCACTCAAGTTCAGGTCGGACCTGCCGCCCCGGTACGACGGCGCGGCGGACCTGACAGACTTCCTCTAGGCATATGAGGAGGCCGTCTGGGTGCCAGGCGGCGACGACAAGGTCATGGCAACTGGCTTCCCATGGACCTCGTGGGTGCGCTGCGCGCCTGGATTTTCAACTTGCTAGGATCTTCGGTGCCTTCCTGGGGAGAGTTGTGCGGCCTCCTCATCGCGCGCTTTGCGGCACCGGTGCCTCACGCTGTCGTAGCACTCCTGGGCGGTTCACAGGCACCGCCCTCGGACGGACATGTCAAGCAGTTCTTTCGCCAAGTGGGTGACACATGCGTACAGCAGGGAGCCCCTCTAGGATGGGCGGCACCCGTGGCCGACTTCACCTTCGACTGAAGAGACCATCCTGTGACCACCGCGGGCGCGGGTGTGCTCCCGGTGCTTTGCACCCCCTCCATCTGCAATGTAGCGGTAACCAAGACCATCATCGACTTTGGGGCCGGGCTAAACGTGCTCTATGTGGAAGCATTCAGCTTCCTTCACGTGTAACATGGCTGGCTCCGCCCCACCAATCCATTTTACGGGGTCGTCGACAGCTCCACCAGCCCCTTGGGGTAGATCCACCTCCCCGTCACCTTCGGCACCCACAACAACTACCGCACCGAGCTCATCGACTTCGACATGGCCCGCATGGGCCTCCCGTACAACGCCGTCCTCAGGTACCTGGCCATAGCCAAGTTCATGGCGGCAACTCACCCCGCCTACCACCTCATGAAGATACCAGGTAGGAGCGGTGTCCTCACTATGGCTGGGGACACCAAGGAGGCGCTGGCGGCTCTCAAGCTCGCCTTCAGGGCCGCGGCCGCCGTGCGGCCGATGGAGGAAGGAGCCCCGGGGGCTCCAGGGGCTGCACCAACAAAAAAGAAGCAGTTGTTCTCTCAAGACCGGTCCGAGACGAAGCAAGTGCTGGTCGATCAAGATGGGGAGTTGGGAGACACCTTCACATAGGTGCCAACCTCGCCCCGGACCAAGAAAATACACTGGTCGATTTCTTGCGTGCGAACAAGGAGGTGTTCGCGTGGAAGCCCAAGGACCTGGCTGGATTCCCAAGGGGGGTGATCGAACATCACCTAAATGTGTGCCCCAATGTACGCCCAGTAAAGCAGAGGGCGCGGCGGCAGTCCACGGAGAAGCAATCGTTCATCATCCAAGAAACCCGCAAGCTGCAAGATGCTGGTGTCATTCGGGAGGTGGGGTACCCAGAATGGTTGACAAACCCTGTCATTGGCCCTAAGAAAGGAAGGAAAGAGCGCAAGTGCATCGCTTTCCCCAACCTAAACAAGGCGTGCCCTCTAGACCCCTTTCTGCTACCACGCATTGACCAGATCGTGGACTCCACCGCTGAGTGCGACCTGCTGTGCTTCTTGCACGCATTCTCAGGGTATAAGATGTCGAGAAGACAACCTTCCTGACCCCGTGCAGGGTGTACTGCTACACCTGAATGCCCTTTGGGCTGCGTAACACCGGAGTAACCTTCCAGCGGCTAATGCACATTGCTCTGGGCCAACAGTTCAGAAGGAACGCTGAGGCCTACGTCGATGATATAATGGTGAAGTCTCGGGAGGCAAGGACCCTTATCAAGGATATGGCAGAGGCATTCGCCAGCCCAAGGGCCTGCCACACAGTGCCACGCCCTCGGTTGAGATAATGCAGCCCGAAGACGATGCTCCTGAAGGCTCGGTGACACGAATGGATGACTAGGTTCCGTGAGATGACGATGCCGCAGTTTCCCCAATAGGCGACCAAGTTCCTGATGTCCACCAGCCTCAGGTAGTTCTGGACTCCACCAACAATCCCGCCCTCGTCGAGTACCCGGTTTACTTCGTCTACACGGTGCCGCGGGACGCGTGAGCATGCTACCCCATGTCATAGAAGCTCTTGCTCACGCTTCTCGTCAGCTCGCGCAAGCTATGCCACTACTTCCAAGGCCACACCATCAAGGTCGTTTTGTCTTACCCACTAGAGAGGGTGCTTCACCCAATGCTGTAGGTAGGGTTGCCGAATGGAACATCATATTGTAGGCATTTCAGCTGGAGTTCAACAACACCAGGTTCATCAAGGGCTCTGCACTCGCCGAATTCGTGGTGCAATGGACTGACGCTCCAGGACCAGAGGCAGGCGAGGACCAATTTCTCTCGCCGGGGAGCGAAGCACCAGACGGCTGGGTCATGTACTTCGACGGCGCCTTCACACAACAGGGTGCGGGGGCTGAAGCCGTGCATGTTTTGCCTACTCAGGACAAGCTCTACTACGCCGTGCAACTCTGCTTCCAACATGGCGAAAAGGTCTCCAACAACATCGCAGAGTACGAAGGCCTAATCGCCGGTCTCAAGGCTGCGGTGGCCTTGGGGTAAAGCGCCTTACCATCAAGGGCGACTCCCAGCTCCTTGTCAACTTCTCCACAAGGTATATGAGCCGAAGGACAAGCACATGCACGCATACCTGGTGGAGGTACGCAAAATTGTGAAGCAGTTCTTGGGCCTGGAGCTGCAACACGTGCCTCGCGGCACGAACAAGAAGGCTGGCAATATCGCCAAGAGGGCATCCAAGCGCCAGCCTTAGGAGCCCGGCATCTTCGAGGAGCTGCTCTTCAAGCCTTCAGCGACCCCACCATCGGCAGTGCCAACACTGCCTTAGGAGGAGCTCCCACCAGCACCGACCTCGGGAGCTCCCGCCTGTGGCCCGACCTCAGGAGAACACCTGCTTCTCGCGCTCGAGCATCAGGAGGGGTGCTGGACCAAAGAATTCATGGCGTACCTGCTTCATGGAACCCTGCCGGAGAAGGAACAAGACGCTGAGCGCGTGGCTCAGCAGGCCACAACCTACTGCATTTAGGACGGTGAGCTCTACCGAAAATGACGAAAGGATGTTTCCTTGCGATGCATCTCCAGGGAACAGGGGTGCGAGTTGTTAACCAACATACACGGCGGAGACTGCGGGCATCACTCATCATCATGCACGCTCGTGGGCAAGGCGTTCCGCAATGGATTCTATTGGCCCACGGCGCTCAGCGATGCGACCGAGATGGTGAAATCCTGCGAAGTGTGCTGGTTCCACGCCAAGAAAATCCACCAGCCTGCTCAAGCTCTCCACACCATGCCGCTCTCGTGGTCGTTCGCGGTCTGGGGGTTGGACATCTCGGGTCCGTTCTCACGAGCGCCCGGGGGCTACTACTACCTCTACGTCGCGACTGACAAGTTCACCAAGTGGCCAGAAGTGGAAGCCGTCCGCACCATCCCGGCCGGTTCGGTAGTCAAATTCATCAAGGGCCTCATGAGCCGCTTCACGGTCCCTAATCGTATCATCACCGACAATGGCTCACAGTTCACTAGCAATCTCTGCAAAACATATTGTGCTAACCTTGGAATGCAGATATGCTACATCTCAGTAGCACACCCTAGGAGCAACGGTCAAGCCGAGCGCGCAAACACAGAGGTCCTGAGGGGCCTTAAGAAAAGAAACTTCAGGAAGAAGCTCGAGGCCTACGGTAGGGGCTGGCTCGACAAGCTCCACTCCGTGCTGTGGTCCATCCGCACCACCGCCACCAAGCCGACGGGCCAGACTCCATCCTTCCTCATCTACGGAGCCGAAGCGGTTCTCCCTCATGAGGTCAAGCATCGCTCCACGTGGGTCTTGGCATTTAACGAGGCACGCCAGTACGCCACATGGGGGATGGATCTCGTGCTGGGGGAGGAACGCTGCCGCCAAGCCTCGCTCCGGGCGGTAAGGTACCAGCAGGCGCTACGGCGGTACCACTACCGCAACGCCCGCTCCAGGACTCTCGAGGTGGTTGATCTCGTCCTACGGTGGGTGCTCTCCAGGGTAGGGCTGCATAAGCTCTCGCCCATGTGGGAGGGCCCATTTAGGATCGCCGGCGTCTCCAGGCCTGGCGCCACGCACCTAGAGATGGAGGACGCGATCCCCATCCAGAATGCCTGGAACATCCAGCACCTCCGGAAGTTCTACCCATGAAGCAAGGCCCAGTGCCTATAAAGTTCTCCACTCAAGACAGTCTCACATAATAATGAGTGGGGCTGTACACGCCCCGGAGTCTCTGGAGAGCAGCCCTCGGGCATCGGGGGCTCCCTCCCACATCCTAGTGGCAGCACTTAGCTCCGCGCTGGTGAGAAGACTAGTGTAGGTGCCAAACGCGGGTGTTCATTTGCTTGCTTTCTGTAGTTGGTTGCCCCCCCTTTTTCTTTTAATGGAATTTGGAGTTCTTCCATTTTGGAATGCCAAGTTGGATTTCCCCCTCGTCTTTTCCTTTGGCAGCTAGTCTCGGCCCAGGAGGGGCGGCAGTTGCCCGTCGCTCTTCCTCGCGCGTCTCGCGCGCGGGGCCTGGGTAGGTATGTGCGTGTGCGTCGGGCCCGCCCCGCGCCGTGAACATACTTCGCCACAACCCTGTCCCCTAGGGCCATGGCTTTTTCTATCCTAGCGAAACACCATCAAACGAGCTTGTGGTTTGCGCATATTCTTAAGTCCGTGCCCCCTAGGTACCGCGATGCGATGCACTAAGCCACAACTAGCCCATGCCTGAGGACTCGCGCAAGGAAGAACAAGACACCCTATAGAATTTTCCAACAATTCTGCAACTTCACAATGTCTCATGATGCTAGCAGCCCCTTAGCCAGCGGCAAGGGGACCTCGTGAGACGATGGAGGAGGGCGCGCCATTGCAAGGCGTGAGACTACCGCGACTGTATCAAGCTAAGTTATCCTATTGCAGCTACCCGTAAATGAACATAACAGCATACATTAGAACAACAAGCATAACATAGTTGCATAAGTACCATGGTTCATTACAGGCCCCAGCAGGGCCCTCTACTTTTTTCAAAATGCAGGGAAAGAGAAAGGCTAAACAAAAGTGGCCCATGCGACCACAGCGGCTCCTGAGGCCGGTCTCCGGAGGCCTCCGGGCTTACTTCAAGCCTTTTTCCCGCTTCACCGAAGCACAACGATGAGACGACCTGCCGCCGTCCCCAAAGCGATCCCGACGACATGGCAGCTGGTCATAGCCACTGCTGCTAGTGCTCTCGCTGGAGGAGCTGCCGCCGCTGAAAGAGCCGCGACCTGTCGCCAAGGGCAAGCTCACCCTCAGCGTCATCGTGGCTGTCGTCAAGGCCAAGCTCATCATCGCCGCCGTCGTCTTCGGGGCAGCACCCTGCGTGACGGCCATCCTCCCCAAACACCTTCTGGAGGAGGGTTGCGGTGCCGTCGAACTTGAAGTGGAGGGTGCACCTCCCGCTCAGGCAGCGCGCGCGGTTAAACGCCTACCAGTCGTAGGCCAGGGACACATACCTGGCGGTGGAAACTTCGACCCCGACACATGAGGACTTGCTGCAACAATCGTCAGCCTGCAGCCAGAGGCCGTCTGGCCCTGCGGCCGGTAGCTCATCCGCGAAGAAGCGGAGGAGCGGGAGCCAGGTGCCGGTTGGTCTCTCTGACCACACGACGAACTCAGGGAGCACCTCGGCCGAATGGAAGAGCGGTCGAGGAGGTTGGGTGACCATAGCACGCCTCCCCTTGTCGCAAGGGATGCCTCGCCCCTAGCGGCACCCACCACGAGAAGAAGCGCCACCACGACCGGCCAAGGCGCGTCCCCCCCCCCCCGAGGAGCAACTGCAAGGGTCGCAGCATGCTTGCGGGGGCGACCTCTTCCTCTCTTGGGAGGTGGAAAGTCAAGTCCCTCCTTAGGGGCTATCCCCTTCTCGGTAGCATAGAACTTCCTCATCGGCGCCATAAGGAGCTACAACAAGATGGAGAGACAACAAAGAAGAAGAAGCGGACTGCAAGAAGACAAAGATGAGCAAGGGGTGCTCTGCCCCCCCCCCCTCATTTATAGCCGGAAGGAGGCCAACCACCGGCCCCCAAGATCGCGCATAATGATGGTTTTCTCTACGTGTATCAAGTTCTCGCCAAGTCGAACGGTTGCGGAGGCAGCGTGGGGAAGCGGGGGCGCCCACAGCCCACTAATCGCCATGCGTCAACCGAGGCTGCAGGCGGTTGGGGCCCGCGGCGCTCCGCACTTGCCCTTTGGCTTCGCCTCAAAGCCAAGTACGAGTGCGCCTTGCCCACTTGCCCTTCGGTGTCCTAGGAACGGGGTACCCAGGCTTGCCTACCTGCGGCCCACGTTGTGGCTCCAACGACGGCCCGGTACGGCCCAGCTTCAGCAATAACAACCCAAGACCCTCGCGAGGGGCCAAGCCTCGCGACGCGGATGACACCAAGGCCTCCCTGGTGGGCGGCTTCACCAGGCTAGCACCCATGGAGTGGCGATATCAAGCCAAGGTGCACCTCGTGAGGTTCACATGACGTGAGCCATGACGACCAAGGCCGGGCGGGCACCAGCGTGCGCAGTGTACCAGTTTTCCCTTTGGTGCCAAGGAGGCAAGAGCAGGCGTGGAGTCTCGAGGAATCAAGCAAAGGTTTCCATATGGGCGCAACAAGACCAAGACCGCCAGGACGACAGGATGGAGGTCATCGCGGAGCCCACCATGGCGTCACCACCAGAGGCTTTCGCAGGCGAAGACTACTTTTGTCAAGATAACTTGTACTAGTTGTCCCCTTCAAATTTGGCCGTTGTGGGATCCCTTCCTGCCTTGCATTTGGGAAGAATATTGTGGCCGCTATGAGTAGGACATAGCCACCACCATAGAGGGGGACAGATCATTCAGATCATCCTCTCACCCACTAGCTAATCGAGATCAAGAACACCTCACCTCCCGAGGTTGTTCAACCACTATACTAGTTCATCCTCAGCCTATCGAGGCAATCCACTACAAAGCTGGAGTAGGGTATTACACCACAAGGTGGCCTGAACCAGGATAAACTGAGCGTCTCTTCTCCCTTGGGTTTGTCGAGTTAGTCCTAGGAATCGTTGAGCAGGCAGATTGGTGAGGACGAGTTCTTTGCACATACCCAAGTGTTCGAACCTCTCAATGGTCAACGGAACCTTCGATCCGACATGAGTTAAACATATTTACAAAAACAAAAACAAGTTGAGTTCATACCCGATTTTCCTTGCCTCAATCATTTCATCAAATATAGTCATTATTGCTTTTCACTTGCACGAACAAATGATATGAAAATAATAATAGTGTAACTGTGTCGTGAACTAAGCTGGAAACTGCAAACATTTTATTCAAAGGAGAAGAGAAAATAATATGGGCTATTTGTTAGATAAAACATAATGCATATGAGAGCCACTCAACATTTTCATCATGGTCTTCTCCTCACAATGACCAGACAAAAAAAAGAACTTCAGAGAAACACATTGAAATATTTTTTGAGTTTTTATTTTTTCTTGAACAAAGCAAATAAAAGAAGGAAAAATAAAAACGAGAAAACTAGTTGCATGGGAAAGCTCCCAACAAGTAAAAGAAGCAACGCGAAATCTTTTTGGGTTTTCTTTTAATACTACACTAATTTAAGCTGGAAAGAAAACATAAAGGAAGCGGGAAACATTTTGGATTTTCTGAAAGTTTTTCAAACACACAAGAAAAACACAAGAAAATAAAACTTACCATGGATTATACAATGAAAAAGGATGAACATAGACAATTGGAGTGAAATGTGTGAACATGAATGTAATGTCGGTGGGAAATACGTACTCCCCCAAGCTTAGGCTTTCTCCTAGCTTGATAATCAAAATCCGTAGTAGACATCCAAACCCATGTTAAAGTGCTAAGGCGGTGGCACCTAAGCATCCCAATCTTTGGGCTCCTCCTCTGCCGCTGCCAATGCATTCTAGAAAGCAACAATGTCCTCTGGTAGATGATACATATCCAACGTATCTTTAATTTTTGAGAGTTCCATGCTATTATATTATCAAGCTTAGATGTTTTATATACATTTACAAGCAACTTTATATCATTTTCTAGGATTAGTTATTAACTTAGTGCCCAGTGCGAGTTGCTCTTTTTTGCTTGTTTTTACTTTGTGGAATATCAGTACCAAACGAAGTCCGAATGCCAGAAAAATTTGTGGAGATTTTTTCTGGCTATAAAATACTGTGGAAGATTTGGGAAGGAACTAGAAGATGAAAGAGGGGCCCACTAAACACCAGGGCGCGCCAGGGGCCTCTAGCACGCCCTGGTGGGTAGTGGAGCCCACGAGCATCATTTTGACCTACCTCCGCCTCTATAAATACTCTAAAATCCCAAAACCCTCGAGAGAGTCCACAAAATACTTTTTCTGCCGCCGCAAGTTCCAGAACCACGAGATCCAATCAAAGGCCTTTTCCGGTACTCTGCTGGAGGGGGAAACGATCGCGGAGGGGTTCTTCATCTTCCTTGCTACCCCTCCGATGATGAGTTAGTTGTCTACCATGGACCTATGGGTCCATAGTTAGTAGCTAGATGGCTTCTTCTCTCTTTTGCATCTTCAATACAATGTTCTCCTAGATGTTCTTGGAGATCTATTTGATGTAATGACTTTTTGCAGTATGTTTGTGGGGTTCCAATGAATTGTGAGTTTAAGATCACATCTATCCATGAATATTATTTGAGTTTTCTCTAAACTCTTTTATGCATGATTGTTATAGGATCGTATGTCTTCTCTGATTTATTGATTTGGTTTGGCCAACTAGATTGATTTATCATGCCATGGGAAGAGATGTTTTATGATGGGTTCGATCTTGCGGTGCTCAATCTCAGTGACAGAAAGATACATGACACACATGTCTCATTCGAATTAAGGGTAACAAGGTGGGATTTATTTCTTCCATGAGTTCATCTTTTCAACATCATTTCATATTGGTTAAGGCGTTACTCCATTCTTTCCTGAACTTAATACACTAGATGCATGTTGGATAGCGTTCGATGTGTGGAGTGATAGTACACTACTAGGAAAAGGACTATAGCTAATATGGACATTAATGGCACACCATGTATGTGGTGCGCCACTGCTATATAGCAGTGGCGCAACAGATACAGGTACGCCATTAATGACATATTACTAATGGCCCACCTGGTACGTGGTGCGCCATTACTAGTTTAAAAAAATTAAAAAAATTGTTACTAGTGGCGCACTAGGGGATAGTGCGCCATTACTAGTTGACATAGTAATGGCGCACCTGCACAAGGTGCGCCATTACTATGTGTATGACTGGGTAAAACCTTGGTCAAACTTAGTAATGGCGCACGTTGTGTAGGTGCGCCATTATTATGTCAAACTTAGCAATGGCGCACCTAGACAAAGTGCGCCATTACTAACTTGTACAGGTGCGCCATTACTATGTCAACTAGTAATGGCGCACTATGCCCTGGTGCGCCATTACAAATATGAATTTCGACTTTATTTGCAAAATCTCTCTGCAATTTAGTAAAATGGGCATAACTTTTGCATACGAACTCGGATTAAAAAGTTTTTATATGAAAAGTCATCTACTCGAAAAGCTACATCCGAATTGAACCGGGGAATGGCGTTCAAGATTTTCAAAATCCCCAAAAACCTAACAGAACGAAAGATACGGGGCTTTTAAGATCAAGAGGGGGGAATGGAAAAAATTCAAACATACTAGTGGCGCACCATTTGCTAGGTGCGCCACTAGTAACAGAAAAAAATTGGTTTTGATTTTTTTTGGAATTTTTTTTCAAAATATGATACGTAATATGACCGGAAAGTTTGAAATATTTTTCATAATTTCATCACTCATGAACATCAACAAGGTTTAATAGGATTGATATGATAGATATATCAATAAGTGCCTATTAAGTGAGGTGGTCTTGGGGTTAGATAGAACTGCAAAGTTAAGCGTGCTCGGGCTAGAGTAGTGTGGGGATGGGTGACCTTCCGGGAAGTTTGACCACGGAGTGCGATTTGACTTGAGATTAAGCATATTGACCCGAGATTAAGCCATAGTGACCTGAGATTAAGAAAAAAACAAAAAAGTTGAATTTTTTTTGAAAAAAATGTTAGTTATGGCGCACCTAGAGTGCACTATTAATGGCAAAAATAGGTGCACCACTAATTAGCCTTTTCCTAGTAGTGGTAGCACATGCCGGCAAGAGTCAGTCAACTTGTCTCGGACGTGATGCCTTGGATATCTTCATAATTATTTTCTTTTCTATCAATTGCCCAACAGTAATTTATTTACCCACCTTATGTTATTTTCTCCAGATAAGCCTCTACTGAAAACTATGGCCCCGGTCTATTTTTTATCATATATTAAAACAAAAAATAACTACCCCTCTACGCGCTGTGTTGCAAGTATTTGTTGTTTGTGTGTAGGTGATGTTTGCATAGTGTTTCTCGGTTCTCCGACTCGATTGATATGCATGGCTTCATAACTGAGGGAAATACTTATCTCTAGTGTAATGCATCATCCTCTCATCTTCGGGGAAATCCCACCGCAGCTCACAAGTAGCAGGATGAATTTCTTGTGCCGTTGCAGGGGAGACTTCATGAGCATCTATCAAGTACCTATTCATAAACTTTCATCTCCTTGCATTTAGATTATTTTCCATTTGCCTCTCCTTTTCATCTCCCCCACCTCTAAAAAGGTTTTTAAAAATAGAAAATATTTTTTGTTTGGGTTTTTCTTGCTTCTTTTCTTGCTTCTTTTCTTGCTTCTTATCTTGTTTGGGTAGTCCTGATGTCTCAAGAAAATACAATTTTTTGTGATTTTTCTAATACTAATAATAATGATTTTAATAGTACTTTGATTGCTCCTCTCGCCTCTAGTGCGGAGTCTTATGTTATTAATTCCGCTTTGTTGAATCTTGTTATGATAGAACAATTTTCCTGTAATCCTAATGAGGATGTCGCGTCCCATCTAAACACTTTAGTAGAATTGTGTCATATGCAAAACAAAAAGGATGTGGATAATGATATTGTGAAACTAAAATTATTTCTATTTTCATTGCATGATCATGCAAAAATTTGGTTTCCATCTTTGCCATGAAATAGTATTGATTCTCGAGAAAAGTGCAAAGATGCTTTTATTACTAAGTATTTTCCTGCCACGACAATTATCCCTTAGAAATCAAATTATGAATTTCAAGCAACTTGAGCATGAACTAGTTACCCAATCTTGGGAAAGGATGAAATTGATGATAAGAAATTGCCCTACTCATAGTTTAAATTTGTTGATGATCATACACAAAAATTATGTGGGATTGAATTTTGTTTCTAGAAATCTTTTAGATTCTGCCGTGGGTGGTACTTTTATGGAGATTACTTTGGGTGGAGCTACTAAGGTGCTTGATAATATTATGTCAAACTATTCACAACGGCGTACTAAAAGAGCTCCTACTAGTAAAAAAGTGAATTCTATTGAAAAAATTAGTACTTTGAGTGATAAAGTTGATGCTCTTTTGAAATTGGTTTCTAGTAAAATGCTCCTATAGAGCCTAATTATGTGCCGTTGTCCACTTTGGTTGAGAAAAATAATGATCCCGTAGATGTGAATTTTGTCTCGAGAAACAATTTCAATAATAAAGCTTATGGAGGTAATTTTAATCGTAGGCCGTTTACTAGAAATTCCTCTAATAATTATGGAAATTCCTTTGGTAATTCTTATAATAATAATAATAATAATAATAATAATAATAGTAATAGGATTCCCTCTGATCTTGAAAGTAATATCAAAGAATTTATCAATGCTCAAAAAGTTTTCAACACCACGATACAAGAAAATTTGAGTAAACTTGATGATATGTCTAGGAGCATCGATAGAATTCTTCATGATGTGGAAATTCTTAAGACTAAAATTTTGCCACCTAAGATTGATATTAATGAATTGTTTCAAGCTTTGTATGTCTATATGGATGAAACTAAGAAAAGAACCGCTATGCTTAGAGCTAAAAGAGAAGTTTTAGAAAAAGTGGTTCCTCCCGATTTCTTTCGTAGTAATGACGAAAAGATGAAAATGATTGGTGTTTCTTCTATTGATTCCTTGTTTAGTAATGTTAAAATTGATCATAATGGTACTAAAGAAGAGTCAACTTTAGTTAGAAGGCGTCCCCATGATTCGGGGGGTGGAAATCTTGATGAAAAAATTGCTAAAAGTGGGTTTGGTGAGGTAGAAACTTTAACTAGTGATGTGCCCACTCTCTTGGATTACAAAGATTTTAATTATGATAGCTGCTCTTTGATTGAATGTATATCTTTGTTGCAATCCATTTGAAATTCACCCAATGCTTATGAACAAAATAAATCTTTTACTAAACATATTGTAGAAGCAATGATGAAAGCTTTAGAAGAAAAGTTAGAACTAGTGATTTTTCGATTCTGTCCTTGTACTAGAGTAGGGGTACCCTAGTATCCCGAACTTGTGCACGGGCAGTCGCAGCATCCCGCGGCAAGGCTTGCCGGGTGACTGCCAAGATCCTCCGTGGTTCCTTTGGAGCCATTCAAGAACAAAGTGTCCAAGTCAAGAAGACAAGACCCCGGCAAGAGGAGCTTGCCGGGAAGGCCACTCAAGGCATTTCAAGGAACTTGCCGCGGCGCACCATGCGTTCCGGCAAGACCCGGTGAGCGACAAGCTCCCGGACGCGGCAAGACAACGACCGCGGCAAGGCGCTCGCCGCGGCAAGCCACCTCTCCGCGCCCGCGCTCCAGCACATCCACCAACGTGTCGCTCTGGGGCCCTTCCAGGCGTACGTGGCGGAAGGCTGTGCAGCTAGGGACGTGCGGTGGCAAGCGGCGCTGACAAGATCGCCATCGTGGCGAACGGTGGCGTCCCTGGCGGTCCCTTTTCGCACTGTTTAGGCGACACAGACGGGCATTTAAGACCCTTGTCCCCTGCCGTCAGGGTTAGGTATGATACACTGTAGCAGGTAGCTGTGCCTACCACAGCACCTTTCCATTTTTGCCCTTTACCTCCGTTGCCACCTATCGGTAGCCCCTTGAGCATATAAAAGGAGGCCCGTGTGCAACGTAGAAGGGGGGGTTAGCCAGTTCGAACACTCACGCTCGGTCTTGCTGGCCGCTGGTGTGTACTGTAGCACTCCGCGCTCCCGAGCTAGAAATCAATACAAAACCACAAAGCAGGAGTAGGGTTTTACGCATCCGTGCGGCCCGAACCTGGGTAAATCGATCACGTGCTTCGCCTCGATTTGCTCTTTGCACGATCTCCGCCCCCGCCGAACCGAAAGGGACCCGGCCCGCCGGTCCCATAGGTGCCCGTGGGTCAGCACCCCGGCATCTTTGGCACGCCAGGTAGGGGGGCGTCGAAGTTGTGTGAACCAGATCCGGCGTTCTCGCGAGCTAGATCTTCATCATCTTCATCAACATGCCGCCGAAGAAGAAAGTTTCGGAGGCAGCTGCTCCGTCCGCGCTGAGCCAGCAACCGCCGGAGCAAACGGATGGTGGGACAGGCGCTGGCGGAAGGACACGCGTCGACGAGGGAACTCACGGTGCTGCCAGGTCCCAGGACAAGGCTGCGCTGCCCATTGGCGGCATAGCCGGCTCCCACAATGACTGGGCGCACTCCAAGACCTCGGCGTCCGTGCATGCACCGCGCCCATCTCAGGAGGCGCGGGACTGGCAGCGTCATGGTACTCACGGTACCATGCGTTCGCTAGATCAAGATCGAGCTGGTGGATCTCGGAGCGCTCAGGACCACCATGCACGTCAACCTGCTGGCGCGAGCGAGACACGGTCGCCTGGACGAGATACTGCTCCTTCTAACGTAGTTAGAAGTCCGAGCATATCCCGCTCCTCGCACCGTTCGCCACCGCCACCCGCCACCGCAGCAGAAGCTCTGGCGCGAGCTCAGCTGCTCCTAGACTACCCTCCAGCGGCGGACAAGATCGACGACTGGAGGGCCACTATCCAGAGTCTCATCAGCTTCGCCAACGGCGACACTCCACGGCAGCCGAGCACGTCTCAGCCGCGGCAAGCCAGCCAGGCACGAGCCAGAGACGACAAGACTGGTGGGGGTGCAACTACTGTGCACTCTCCACCCCGAAGGCCAAGATCGCTGACTCGCCGGGTCCACCTCGACAGCGACTCCACCGCGTCGTCAGATCCGCGAGCTCGTCGCGATCAGCGCCAAGTTCTTCAAGACCGACAACAAGAAGACGCTCGTACTCGCATCGAGCGCCGGAGAGAAGCGCGGCGTCAATCAGACCAGCGCGCTGGGCCCTCTGTTGACATGCATGCGCCAGGGGAACCAGGTGACTTGCCATACGCGGTAGGTTGCCCTGCGTTCACTCGTGAGCTGCGGCAAGTCCAGTGGCCCAGTACGAAGAACTTCAAACCAGATGTACCAGAGAAGTACGACGGCAAGTCGCATCCGTCGGAGTTCCTCAACATCTACACCATCGCGGTGCAGGCTGCTGGGGGGCGGGATGACAAGATCCTTGCCAACTACTTCCCGTTGGTGCTCAAGCCCAACGTCAGATCCTGGCTCATGCACTTGCCGGACAACTCCATATCCTCCTGGGCTGATCTATGCCATCAGTTTGTCGGCGCCTTTACAGGCGGCCACAAACCTCATGGCCAAGAGAGTGATCTTCATCTGCTCGTCCAGAAGGAAGGAGAGCCCCTGCGCAAGTATATTCAGAGGTTCAGCCGTGTACAGTACAACATCCCAGACGTCCACCCCGCCGCGGTCATCAGCGCGTTTCATCAGAACGTGCGTAACTGCAGGATGCGGGAGGAGATGGCGATGTGCAGGATCAGAGACGTCAGTGAGCTATATGCCCTGGCCGACAAGTGTGCACGCGCTGAGGAAGGGAGGAGACTACCCGGAGAGAACACGGGAGCAGAAGGATCTGACAGTGAGGATATTGCCCCGGCAAAGAAAAACCGGCGGCGGAACAGGAAGAAGAAAGGCAAAGAGGTGCTAGTCGTTGAGCAGCCCGGCAACGAAGGTGGCGCCAAGAAGGCCAAAGTTGGTAGCTCCGGCAAGGAGATTGCCGCGTGCGCCAACTGCCAGGCTGTGGCAGCCGCCGACAAGCAGGACGGCTCCGACAAGCAATACTGCAAGATTCACCGCACCAAGGGCCATGACCTCCAGAGCTGCAAAAAGGTCGAGCAGCTTGTCCAGCAGCAAAAGGCTGAGTACGAGCGGCGAGACAAGGAGAGGGCCCAAGGTGGCGCTGCAGAATCTGGCAAGAAGCGCGCCGGCCGAGGAGGACGCCGCGGTAAGGCCAAGCAGCGGCAAGGAGACAGACCTCCCCGCGGCTGTGACAACGATGAAGACGACGACGACGACGAAGACATGGAAGATGTTGAGACCAGTGAGCAGGAGTTTCAGAAAGCCACAGAGGTCTTGTGCGTTGACGGCGGCGCTTCCCTGCACACTTCACACCGCCAACTCAAGCAGTGGGTGCGGGAAGTCAATGCAGCGGAACCACCTGTCGAATCGCGCAAACTTCTGAAATGGTCCAGCACGCCTATCATCTTTGACATTGAGGACCACCCTGATCGCACAACTGCGGTCGGGTGTTTGCCAATGTTGGTTTCACCAACTATCCGCAACCTCAAGGTCACCAAGATGCTAGTTGACGGCAGGGCCGACTTAAACCTGATCTCCTCCGCTGTACTCCAAAAACTCCAGATCCCCGACAGCGAGCTTGAAGAGACTGGCACATTCCAAGGAATCAATCCGAGAAGGAGCAAGCCGAAGGGGAAGGTCATGCTGCCGGTAACATTTGGCAGCGAGCTAAACTTCAGGACTGAGAAGGTCACATTCGACGTTGCCGATATTCCATTGCCTTACAATGGGATACTTGGCCGTCCAGCACTCGCCAAGTTCATGGCAGCCTCTCACTACGCATATAACGTGCTGAAGATGCCAAGCCCGATAAGCATCATTTCTGTCCCCGGCGACAAGAAGGATGCTCTTATCTGTGCCGACAAGATCTACCGGGAAGCAGCAGCCACGGCAGATCGCAATCCACTTGCCGCTGAAGCTCCCGGGGGGAAGAAGACCAAGTCCGGCAAGAGTTCTGATGCCCACTCCGGCAAGCGCACCTCTTCGGAGTGCTGCGCTGCCGTCGAGGACGCACCATCGAGCTCCACTGGCAAGTGCAAGAAGACGATGGTAGCTCCGCCAGAGACGAAGAAGGTATCCTCCAAGGAGGACGGCACTGGTGGTACCTTCACCATCAGTGCCACGCTCGACCCTAAATAGGAAAGCGCGCTCGTTGCTTTCCTGCCGGTGAATGTCGACGTGTTTGCATGGCAACCGTCTGACATCCCCGGTGTTCCCAGGAAGGTAATTGAGCACCACCTTGCCGTTTGTCCCCATGCGCGGCCCGTCAAGCAGAAAGTCAGGAAGCAGGCAGTGGAGCGCCAAGAATTCATTGTAGAAGAGATCAAGAAACTGGAAGTAGCAGGCCTTGTCAGAGGATTGCTCCATCCCACGTGGTTGGCCAATCCTGTAGTCGTGCGCAAGGCAAACGGGAACTGGAGACTTTGTATCGATTTTACCGATGTTAACAAAGCTTGTCCCAAAGACCCATTTCCTTTGCCGCGCATTGACCAGATTGTTGACTCCACAGCCGGATGTGATTTGCTTTCATTTCTTGACGCATACTCAGGATATCATCAGATCTTCATGGCAGAAGAGGATGAGGAGAAGACCGCATTTATTACTCCATGTGGCACGTACTGTTTCGTACGGATGCCTTTCGGACTAAAAAATGCTGGTTCGACATTTGCAAGAGTAGTCCATGTTGCTCTTGAGCCACAAATACACAGAAATGTGGAAGCCTACATGGATGATATAGTGGTCAAGAGCAAGGACAGAGCAACCCTGATTCAAGATTTAGACGAGACCTTCGCAAATCTGCGCAAGATCAGCCTCAAGCTCAACCCAGAGAAGTGTGTGTTTGGAGTTCCCTCCGGCAAGCTTCTCGGGTTCTTCGTGTCTCAGCGGGGAGTTGAAGCCAATCCCGACAAGATCAAGGCCATTGAGCAGATTGAAGCACCAAAGCGCGTCAAGGATGTACAGAAACTTGCCGGTTGCGTGGCTGCTCTCAGCAGGTTTATATCTCGGTCTGCTGAGCGCGCCCTGCCATTTTTCAGATTATTCAAAATGGCAGGTCCAATGAAATGGACTCCGGAAGCGGAGGCTGCGCTGCAAGACCTGAAGAGATACCTGTCCTCCCCTCCAATACTTGTCGCACCTAAGCCACAAGAGAAGTTGTTGCTGTACATAGCGGCAACCAATCAAGTGGTTAGTGCTGCGTTAGTAGCAGAGAGGGAGGTAGATGATGAGCCAGCAACCGCGGCAAGCGCATCCAGCGACAAGCAGGGAGCTTCCCCGACAAGCTCTGGTCCCGACAAAGATGGATCTGCGCAGATACACGACGAGATACACAAGAAGATGGTGCAGCGCCTAGTTTACTTTGTCAGTTCCCTTCTGCAGGGGGCTAGGTCAAGGTACTCTGGTGTGCTGAAATTGCTTTTCGGCCTTCTCATGGCCTCGAGAAAGCTGCACCATTACTTCCAAGCACATGAGATCACAGTTGTCACTCGCTTTCCGCTGAAGAGGATACTGCAGAATCCAGAAGCAACAGGCAGGATTGTTGAGTGGGCACTGGAACTGTCAAGCTTTGGCCTCAAGTTTGAAAGCACTTCAACTATCCAGAGCAGAGCATTGGCAGAATTCATAGAAGAATGGACGCCAACACCAGATGAAGAAATTCCAGAAACGAGCATCCCCGACAAGGAAGCAAGCAAAGAGTGGCTGATGTACTTTGATGGTGCCTTTTCACTGCAAGCAACGAACAATACTGCAGAATATGAGGGCTTGCTTGCCGGTCTCCGGATCGCGGCAGACCTTGGGATCAAGAAGCTCATTGTCAGGGGTGACTCACAGCTTGTCATCCACCAAGTAAACAAGAGTTATCAGAGTCCGTTGATGGAAGCTTACGTCGACAAAGTGAGAAAGCTAGAAGAACACTTTGACGGCCTACAAATGGAGCATGTTCCAAGAGCTCAGAACGCCATTGCAGATGGCCTGTCAAAGTGTGCCGCACTTAAGTTACCTGTGGAACCAGGGATCTTTGTGCTCAAGCTGACTCAGCCGTCCGTAACGCCATCAACTGGACAGAACAAGAAGAGGAACTTGGTTTCTGGTGACTATTTGCCGGCAAAGCTCCCCGAAGCCGCCGCCAAGAAGGTCCCCAAGATCAACGCCAAGAGTGCTGGGGAGCAGTCTGCTCCGGCAGACCCTAGGGTTTGTTCTGTTGAAGCAAGAGCTCTCGACAAGTTTTGCTCCGGCAAGCTTGCCGGGGAACGTCACGCTCCGGCAAAGCCGCATGTTCTTGCCGTAGAAGCGGATATTCCCGCAGCAGTCTCCAAGATCAACACCAAGAGTGCTGAGGAGCAAGATGCTCCGGCAAGCCCTAGGGTTTGTTCCGTTGAAGAAGAAGCTCCCGACAAGTTTTGCTCCAGCAAGCTTGTCGGGGAACGTCAAGCTCGGGCAGAGCCGCAGGTTCTTGCCATGGAAGCGGATGTTCCCGCAGCAGCAGATTTGCCTTTAGTCCTTGTTGTCGAGCCACAAGCTCCAACATGGGCACAGCAGATTGTCCATTTCCTTCAGACAGGAGGACTTCCCGAAGAGCAAGAAGAAGCGGAGAGAGTATCCCGGCAGTCAAGTATGTACCAGTTTGTCGACAAGACACTGTACAGAAGAAGACTAAACGGTGTGAAATTGAAGTGTATTACCCGGGAAGATGGACAAAAGCTGTTGGCAGAAATACATGGAGGCGTATGTGGTCACCACATTGGCGCAAGAGCACTTGTCAGTAAAGCTTTCCGGCAAGGTTTCTTCTGGCCAACAGCCCTCCAGGATGCAACTGCACAAGTAACCAATTGTGAAGCGTGTCAGTTTCATTCCAAGCAGATACACCAACCAGCTCAAGCTCTCCAGACGATCCCTTTATCCTGGGCATTCTCGGTCTGGGGGCTTGACATCCTCGGCCCCTTTCCCCGAGCTGTTGGGGGCTTTGAGTACTTGTACGTTGCAATCGACAAGTTCACAAAGTGGCCGGAAGTGGAACCAGTGAGGAAGGTGACAGCACAGTCAGCAGTCAACTTCTTCAGGTCGATTGTTTGCCGCTTCAGGATCCCTAACAGGATAATCACCGACAACGGCACGCAATTTACGAGCCGCACCTTCACGCAGTACGTCCAAGATCTTGGCGCCAAGGTCTGCTTCGCTTCTGTTGCTCACCCGAGAAGCAACGGTCAAGCGGAGAGGGCAAATGCTGAAGTGCTGCGCGGGCTCAAGACTAGAACTTTCGACAGGCTGCACAAGTGCGGAAGAAACTGGATCGAGGAGCTGCTGGTGGTTCTTTGGTCGATCAGAACGACGCCAAATCGAGCCACTGGACAGACACCTTTTGCTCTAGTCTATGGAGCAGAGGCAGTTATCCCCACGGAACTCGTATACGGGTCACCTCGAGTGCTCGCTTATGATGAGCTCGAGCAAGAGCGGCTGCGACAAGATGACGCGCTGCTCCTTGAGGAAGACCGTCTTCAGGCTGCTGTGCGAGCTGCTCGCTACCAGCAAGCTTTGCGCCGCTACCATAGCCGCAAAGTTAACGCCAGAAGTCTCGAGGAAGGCGACCTTGTTCTTCGGCGCGTTTAGTCCGCCAAGAATTCCAACAAGTTGACGCCGAAGTGGGAAGGCCTTACCGGGTGAAACGATTCACTAGGCCTGGCGCTGTCCGCCTTGAGACCGAAGATGGCATTCCGGTGAGCAACTCCTGGAACATTGAGCATCTTCGTAAGTTTTACCCGTAAGGCGCGGTTGTCGGAACCTGTTCCGGCAACCACCTTTTGTACAAGTCTTGCCGCTGTTGCATGTAATCCTTTGTACAAAGCCGGGCGCAGATCTCGTGCATAAGTAAAGGTCATGTGCTCCGCACATTTTGTCAATTTTATGCTTTCTATTTTCTGGCATATATGATCTGACACTTTGTGCAGCACCTACTCCACGGTAAGCAATAACGAGCCATAAAGCTCCATATCTGTATTGTCTCTTCTTCCTTTTGAAAGCAAGGTTCCCCTCGCCCACAAGTTTGCCGGGGGGGAAAGGAGAAGACGATGGATGGTATGGGCCAGGCGTCGTTCAAGAAAGTTTCGCCTTGCCGGGAAGCAAACAACAGAAAAGCTAAGTTGCCAAAGTTTGAGCAATCGAATTTTTTAAATTTTAAGTTATCTCCCTTGAACGACCACACTTTGTATGGGAAACCTGTGCGCGGAGGAACCAACTCATAGCTAGTTGCGCCCCTACTTTGTTTCGAGTTCGCTCAACAACTTAAGTGAGCTGCTAGCGCCCTTACTTTGCTTCGAGTCCGCTCAGCAACTTAAGTGAGCCGCTAGCGCCCTTACTTTGTTTCGAGTTCGCTCAGCAACTTAATTGAGCTGCAACTAGTTGCGACAAGGTTTCTTGCCGGTAGCGGCACCGCCAGTAGGCTGCTGACGTTCCGCACTCAGCGCTCGCGGCTCAGGTGCCTGTACTGGCAAGTTCCCTAAAAGCGTAGGGCAAAAACATACAAAGGGAGGAATCAAGTAAAGGGAATAACGTTGCAATCATTGCCCACAATCAAGTTACATTACAAAGATAGCTTGTCGCAGCTCTAACAGATTGTTTTCATGACATGATGGGCATCGACAAGAAAAGAAGAAATGAGCGGCCTAATCTACGCGATCGCCTTCGACCCGCTTGATCCCGCTCACCTTGTCCACAATGGGTGCGACAAGGGCCTTGAGCTCCTCCAGATCAGCTTCTGGCGGCAAGGACCTGAGGATGTTGGTGAGACGGAGACCCGGATTGCGGAAGGCCACCTTCATCAACACTTTCTCGAGGGCTCCTGCGCAGATCTCGCGCGACTCGTCAGCTAGTTGCTTGGGGATCCTCTCTCAGAGTCATTGAAGGGCCGCCGCCATGCCCTTGAAGAATAGGACGAGCTTGGCGCTAGGCTGGAGGTTGTCGTCGGAGGGATACCCAAGATCTTCCATCCCCAGCTGCGCCAGCTCCTTGTCGATATCTGTGGCGGCGTTCACCAGACTCTCTGTCCAGAGCGTCACAGTCTCCCTGAAGGTGTTCTGGGCGGTGGCAGCGCTCTCCAGCAGCGCCTTGTCGGCCTTGATTTCCTCCTTCAAGGCCGCCTCCCGCTTCTTGGCGCTGTCCAGAGTCTTGGTCAAAGTGGTTAGCTTCAACTCAAGATCCACGTTGGAGACCTTGGCGGCGCTGAGCTCCTTGCCCTTCTCGGAGAGATCGGCCTCCAGCCGCGCCACCTTCGTCTTCAACTCCTCCTTGGCGGCCTCAGCGGCGGCGGCAGCGTCCTCCGCTTGCTTGAGGGCTCCGCCAAGCTTCTCCTCGCGCGAGGCAAGCTCCTCCTCGTGGGCGTCGAGATTGACCTTCCGCTGCGCCAGCTCGCCCTCTTCCGCGGCTAGCTTCACAGCGGCAAGTCGCTGGCGCTCTTCGGCTTCAGCCTTCTCGAGGAGAAAGACCTTCCGCGCTTCAGCGAGCTGCTCCCGCTCCTCCGCCAGGGATCGGAGGGCTTCCCGGTGGAAACCTCCGAGCTCTTCCGCGCGCTTTTCAATGTCTGCTCCCGCCTTCGCGACAAGCGCCTCGCGGGACTCCAGCTTGGCTTGTCGCGCGCGGTAGAGCGACATCAACCTGCGCAGCAGCCGCTCTTCTTCGGGCTCGTTGCTGCTGCTGCTTGGCGCGTCGACCAGCTTCAGCCCCGTGGAGGCGAGCACTTCTCCGTCGAAGACCTCCCCCTCGACCGGCGCTCTAGAGCTTGATGCCCAGGGAAGATTGATGAAGACGTCGTCGCCGGCCTTCAAATAAACGCCCGGCTGGGGATCCTTGGAACTTGGCGCTGCGGCTTCGGCGGATGGGTCGGCGGTCGGCGTAGCGCCTGGCGCTCCTGCGGCCTCTGGGCCGTCAGTACGATCGCCAGATTCCTCGCCAGTTGCTGCGGCGTCAGCCTTGGCGGCCTCTGTGCCGCTGGCGTCTCCAGCACCGGCTGCTTCGTCGACGGCGACCTCTATCTCCATCTGCTCCGCAGCGGATGGATCTGATGGCCGGAAAAGGGGAGAAGAGTCAAACAGAATCCAGCAGAAACCCATAAAGATCAAGAAAAGAAGGATCCAAGAGAAGTTTTGAAGCAAGGGTAGTACCTACACCAGGCTCTACGGTTGTGGTCTCCGTGGTCGGGGGACCGTTGGCGCTATCCCTCGCCGGAGAACCCTCCCTTGTCGGAGACTCCTCCCTCACCGGGAAGCCTTCCCTTGCCGGAGAATTCTCCCTTGTCGGGGGATTCTCCCTTGGCTCCTGGTGGGGCTGCTCGGCTCCTACACAAGTCAACAAGCAGATATCAGCAAAGACAAGTACCCATGCGCGCCTCGCCGCGGAAAATAATTCACACACTTACGCTGGGGGCTGCCATGGAGGAAAGTCGCCGGCTCCGGCAAGGTTGTCTCGGGCGCGCCACCTATTGTCGCAGTGGGCTCGTCCTCGATGATGATCACCGGGGCCTTAGCTCTCTTTGCCGCTCTCTGGGCCAGAGTCCTAAAGAGGAACAGATTCAGGGAAAAGCAAGTGAGAAACAAGACCAACAGCAAGAGTTGAAGAAATGCAAGTACAACAAGAGAAGCTTACTCTTCTTCTTCTTCCTCGTCGGAGCTTAGCGCGGAGAAGTCGAAGCCTGGCGCGCGCCCGGAGCGAGGAGGCGGAGGAGAAGCTTCCCTTGGCCGCTTGGCGGGAGCAGTGCTGGCGGTCTAAGACGACCCCGCTCCGGATGTCGGCGCGGCGTGAGTAGCGGCAGGGACTGAAGCGGTGGTCCGGCTAGACTCCGCTCCAGTTGCCGTCGTAGCATGAGGCGCTCCCGCGGCAACGGTGTTTGCCGTGGTCGAGCGTGTCACGCGGCGTGGCGACTGTTGGCCCACTTGCCGCTCCGCCACATCACCAACCTTGCGGAGGCGCCTTCTTGGTGGGGATGGAGGCTCTGCTTCTGGTGGGCTGTCTGAAGACGAGGTGGAAGAAGAGTCGATTTGCAACGAACCGCTCGTGTCCTTGGCGGGCTCACTCGGCTCGGTGTCTTGCCCGGCAAGGCCCTTCTTGCCGGCAGGCTCCCCTCGCTCGGCACGGCTTGCCGCTTCTGCTGCATCAGCCTCCTCCACAGTGAACCCGAACTCGCCCGCGGCTGCGGCTGCCGCTGCCTCCTCCAGCCTAGTGGCGATGAGCGCCATCTCCGCATCCGTGGTGTCGCGGGTGAGGCCATCCTTCTCGTCGAGGCGGATTGGCACTTCCACCAAGTCGTCGAAGAATTGCTGCACGACCTCGTCTGCAGGCTCCTGCCAAGTTGGCACAATCCCGTGCGAGTCGCACTCCAGCATCATTGCACGGATGCGGTCGAGCGCGGAATTGTTGCACAAAGGCACGACGCCCCCCGGCAACCTGAACACCTCGGGATGCTGGGGGTCATATTTGAACAGCTCCTGCAGCATCGTGTTGAGCTCCAGGACTGTGAAGTTGTAGTTGAGGCCTGGCCGCAGCCTCATGATGTCTGCCGCGTTCTTGAACTCCCAAGTGGGCCTCCCCCGTTCCTGCAGGGGAGCGATGCGGCGGCGAAGGAAGTCTGCGCCAACAGCGCCAACAGTAAGCCCGGCAAGCCTCAGGCGCAGGATCCTAGTGACGGCAATCTTCAGCCTGGCGTCCTCCGGAGCCATGTCACTCCAATCGCTGCCGCATGCTAGTGGGGTTCTGCGTCGGACGGTGAATGGCTGCGGGCTCTCCTCGTCAATCCAGCACCAATCAGCTCTCCACTCCTCCCACTTGCCGCGGAATTCTCCCTCCAGATAGGTCTCTTTCTTGCCGGGCCTTGAGATCCAGGAAATCCCGCCGGATAGAGGCTCTCCTCTCTCTACTCGGGGTATGAAAAAGTGGCGGAAGAGGGCTACGTTGGGAAGGACTCCGACAAAGTTTTCGCAGAGCTGTGCGAAAACTGCCATTGTCAGGACGGCGTTGGGGGTGAAGTCAAGGAGATGGAATCCATAGGTGTTCATGATGTCGTAGAAGAAATCAGAGAAGGGCGGGCAGAGCTCGCAATAGAAGAACAATGCGAAGAAGGGGTACCCATTCGGAGCCTTCTTCCAAGCGGCGGCGGGGAGAACCTTTGTGCGACCCGGCCCGCCGGTCCCATAGGTGCCCGTGGATCAGCACCCCGTCAGATTCCTAGAAAATTATATGATGAATGGGAACCCACCATTAAAGTTAAGATTAAAAATTATGAAAGCAATGCTTTGTGTGATTTGGGTGCTAGTGTTTCCACAATTCCGAAATCTCTATGTGATGTGCTAGGCTTTACCATTATGGATGAATGTTCTCTTAATTTCCACTTGGCGGGTTCTATTATTAAAAATCCTTTGTGTATAAGTTCTTATTCTTGCAAATAAGAACTATGTGGCTATTGATTTTATTATACTTCACATTGATTGCAATCCGTCTTGCCACCCCGTCATACTTAGTAGACAATTTTTACAAACTATAGGTGTCGTTACTGGCATGAAAGAAGGGAATATTAAATTTCAGTTTTTGTTAAAGAAGGTTACGGAACACTACCCTAGAACTAGAATTAAGAAAACACATGAGTCAATCGTGAGGGCCACCTGTGGAACCAAAACCAAAGATGACAGCACTTGAAACTATGCATTACGCCTAGCTAGGGGCATAAAACAATATCACTAGTTGGGAGGTAGCCCAACAGTTTTCTTTCAATTTTTTGCTTTCCTTTATGTTTTTCAGTAAATATAAAACTATGTTAATGTTATGAGTGTGTTTTAGTGTTTCAATTAGTGTTTGTTCCAAGTAAAGCCTTTGGGATGATTTGGGTGATAGTTCATTTGATTCTGTGTATTAACATAAACTTTTGCGCCCAGTAGCAGAATTGATGTGCTCTGTTGGAACGCTATAAATTTCTGAATTTTTTACACATGATTGATATACCAATTTCCCACGTTGTCCTAATTTTTTAGAATTTTTGGAGTTAGAGAAGTGTCTTGGGTGAACACGATCACCTATGGGGCAACCATAATGGAAAACAAACATTATCTTGTGATTAGATAGCCAACGGTACTATCATACCTAACTCTAGCACTTAGGACAAAATGTCGTAAATGCTGGCTTAGGTGGCGTGCGGGCGTGCCTCCCTAGCAAGCTTATATCGCCGCTTAGCTGACTTCTGCTTACCATCTTGACATGCCCCTGCACGGGTGTCAAATGGGTTTGATCTGTCTTCCATCAAGCTGCCACGTGCTCAGTGAGGGCCACTTAATTACCTGGGGCTCGACACCGTATTGACAAGTGACTAGCGTCATGGTGCGGTGGAGCGGTGGTAAGTGGCATGTGTCTGCCGAGGGCAGGGCTTGCCTGGCCTTCTTGGAGGGGTGCGCGCTTCGGTCTCCGGTCACCCTGGAGACACGGCTGGCGCAACTTGGTCCTGCTCTTGTCTACTGCATCAACCCTGCCGACCTCACCTGATCAACAGAGGATACGTTCCTGGAATCTCTATCGTGTATATTGGCTTGCTCTTCCTGATACGCTCCTTATTCTCACGAAGAAAGGTTTCTCTGGCTTGGCCTTGCATTAAATGTTAGTGCCAGATGTATTATCATCAACACGCTTGTGTATGAGTCCCGTTAACAAATATAGATATTTGTTGCACCGACAGGAACCCCCGGGCCTGGTTGGGGTAGGCCCCAACAAATAAACAGGCGAACACTTTGACCATGTCGCAACGAAATCCATGTCTTCCTTGACATCTTCTTTATTTCTTCATTAACCTAGGATTGAATTAGTTCCTGGTTTCCCCGCTAGTCGTGCTAAACGACATGGGGCTATCCACGTAATGGTCCATGGGCTGCCCACGTTCATGGGGAGGTAACTGCCATTTTACTCATCCCACTACCCCTCTCATTTCCGCCACGTACATTGCATGCAATGCGCAGGTTTGGTGGCAGATGCGTAGGGCGCGGGAATGAGTACCATGGCAGAAAGCTTGGCACCGCGGATAGGCGCAGGAGGGCTGTCGGCAATTCTAGACGTTGCTAGTGATGCAGACGGACCAGATTGGTGGAGCGTGGCAGTTGCCATGGGTTAGTGGGGATCCAGTCGCTTGCCATGCTCTGGTATAAAGAGGGAGCGCAGAGGTGGGCGAAAGGACTCACCCACGCATCTCTATTTGTTTCTAGCACTCCTCTTCCACCATGGTGAGGAGGAAAGCGCGCGGTCAAGCTCCGGCCGTGGAGACAAGGCCCTCTTCTCGGCAATGCATCCCTGCCCTAGCCGGGGACGCGGGGGCAGAATCCAGCGCACAAGGTGGTGCTGCAGGACACAGATGTGGTCGGCGAGGTTCTCGAGGTCGGGGAGGACGCAGTGGCAGTATCGCTCCTCCCCCAGCCGCCCTGGCCCCAATGGAGGGTCATGTGGGGACACACTGCTAGAGTTCATTGTTAAGCTGCGCGAGCCCCCGCGTAGCCGCCTTCGGCTTCCTACTCCTTTTGTATGGTTAAAGTTCGAATTACTACACACTGTTTTGTTTTTGACAGATTCTGTTTTTGTTGCATTGTTTGCTTATTTTGATGAATCTATGGATTGTACCAGGGGTATAAGCCATGGTAAAGTTACAATACAGTAGGTATAATGCAAGAACAGAATATGAATGGTTTTTCAATAGTACTTAAAGTGGTGATTTGCTTTATTATACTAATGAATCTCATGAAGGTTTTGTTATGTTTTGTGTGATTGAAGTTTTCATATTTGGGTGAGATCACGATGGATGCAGGAATAAGAGGTGGAAAGTGCCTAAGCTTGGGGTTGCCTGAGGCACCCCAAGGTAATATTCAAGGCCTCCCAAACAACTAAGCTTGGATGCCCCTGAAGGCATCCCCTCTTTCTTCTATCGACCAACGGTAATTTTACTTGGAGCTATATTTTTATTTGTCACTTATCATGAGTTCTGCTTGGACCGTCTTGTATTGTATGAGTCTTTGATTTTTTTTAGTTTCACACAATCATCCTTGCTAAACACACTTGTTTGAGAGAGCCACACACATATCATGATTTATGAGAATACTCTATGTGCTTCACTTAAATCTTTTGAGCTAGGCATTTGCTCTAGTACTTCACTTATACCTTTTTAGGACGGTGGTGATTATATTTTAAAGAAATAAACTCTCTTGCTTCACTTATATTATTTTGGGAGTTAGTAAATTTTAAAGAAATATGCTCTCTCGCTGACAGAATAGGGGCTCCGGGACCCAAGAAATGTTTGAACTCTGGGGTGTGCACGAAGAACCCCGCCAAGCTCTATTTCGCTACCCATTGCCTCAAGGCGATGCTCCGTCGTGCTTGAGTGGGAAGGAAGTTGAATAACAAACACGACAGTTTACCCAGGTTCGGGCCACCTCGCGCTGTAATACCCAACTCCAGCTTTCTGGTGGATTGCCTTGCAAGGGAGGATGAATATGCATAAGTACAAGGAGGATGAACTACCTCGGGAGGCTTGGCTGGTTCGAGGGATCCCTCGGATTCGACCACTCTCTATGGTGGAGATAGCCTCTACTTATATTGGTCTTGGTCCTCTCCCCCGAAAGCTCTAGGCAGGAAGGGTTGCCACAACAGCCAATTTTGAAGGGGACCAGGAGTACATCTTATCCTGACTAAAGGTGGTCTTCGCCTACCAAAGCTCTCTACCATGATGCGCCAGTGGGCTCAGTAATGACCTCCGTCCTAGCGAACCCACTGTCTTGGTCTTCTTGCACCAAAGTGGCAACCTTTGGGGATTTCTTCGGAAACCTGCGTGCTGTCCTTGCCTCCTTAGCATGAAAGAGGAAAGCATCCTTATCCGTGCCCGCTAGCACGGCTCCTGACACAGCTCATCGTGGCTCCCGTCACCCATGTGCAACATGAGGCAGGGCTTTGTGAGCCTAGAGATATCCGTCCTGTGAGGGGCCTCAAGAGGCAGCTTCGAGAGACTACCAAGCGTGAGGCCCTCGGGAGCTCTTGACGACCCATGCTGACATACGCCTCGCGAGGGTCTTGCTCGTGAAGCCTTGAAGTTGGGCCATGTTGGGCCCTCTGTTGGTGCCACGCAATGGGCCACAGGTAGACGGGCTTGGGTCCTAGAGGCCCGATCGTAGCCCTTGGACCTGCAATGCGCACGACTCCGCCCGCAAAGAAGGGAGGGGCGAAACGGAGCGGGCCCCAACCGCTTGTGGGCCAGGCTCGACACATGGCGCACGATTAGGCGTAGGACGCCCCCTCTTCGCCACGACGCCCCGGAAACTGCCCAAGCTGACATAAAGCCAAGGGGGCGCTGCGCGGGGCCATCATTGCTCCGTACGCGAAGGGGAACGAACCAGCCCCCATCGGCGCTATAAAAGGGTGAGGGGTCGGACCCCTTGGCCCATTTACTTCTTCTTACTACTCAATTTCACCCTGCCATTGCTGCATCCATGGCACCCATGAGGAGGTTCTCCGCTGCCAAGAAGGGGAAGGTGGCAACATAGGAGGTAGAGCCGCCGAGGCCGGTGAGGGGGCGGGGCTCCTTTCGCACGACCGCCACCATGCCCGGGACGGCTCCACGTGGGTGTAATCGCCCTCCACTCTCGCCCTATGCTGGCTCTAGCAGCCGAAGAAACCACTCCGCCCGTGGGCGTGGGCGAGGGGGCGAGGAGGCCGAGATCGGGGTCGGTAGAGCGGCGCCACCCAGCCTCCCTCGGCATGGACCCAGTCCGCTGACGTGGACCACCAGTTCATGGTAACCATGCACCATGGTACCTGCACCTGGCTCCGGCTCCATGACGCCCAAGTGAGGGAGATGGACGAGCGTGCACCCCTAGGCCTATGGCTACAACCAGACGGCTGCTGCAACGGACATCGCCCCCTCTGGCTCCGTGTTCCTAAGGCGGGGATGGAAGTCATTCGCCCTCGCCCGCCCCTGAAGGAAGGGCACACCCTCCTCTTCAAATTCGACGGGGCCACCATGATCTTCATGAAGACCTTCGTGACCGCCTGCTACCGCCTGGGGAAGCTGGAGCGATGAAGACTCTGATGATCCCCCCCCCACCGCCGCGACAAAGAGGAGGACTCCGACTACATGCAGGCGGCGCCCGAGTCGGTGCCCGGGGAGTGGCCGCCTTCGCGAGGAGGTTCCTTTTGTTTTTATTCCTGCATCAGAACTGATGGACCCCATGGGGCGTGTAAGAAACTCTGCCGCTTAAGCCTTATCTTAAATGCTTTTGTGATTCACGGTTAAGTTCGATCATGGTGTTTCTAGTTTTAAACTTGGACCCGTCTCCGCAATCCCCCTAGTGCTCTGTGTCTCTAGGACCCAGCCCCAAGTGAGCCTCGGTCGTCATTGGTATGTCAGGTCGCGATGCCTGGGACAACGCCAGGAGGTGAGGGGCTCGAGGTCCGATAAGAGCTCATGAGGCGCGACGCTTAGGAGGCCCCATTGACACGCAAGCAGCTCCCACGAGATAAGAGGTTTCCCCCCTTGGACGAGATCGTGAAAAGAAAGAGCGTTATTTAGAAAGATTTCCAAGCCATGCGAGGCGGTCAACATAGCTCTTTGGGGCACGGTGCAGATAGGCCACGTCTCGTGCAAAGTCTTTGCGATGCGAGGGCGTGTCTCGTGGGAGATTAGCTTTCTGTCCCTCTTCTATCTATGATACATCAATATAGGCCCCGCGAGGGGTAAATGAAGAAATGAATCCCTTCGTGCCTTAACTAATGCCCTTGTGGGTAAATTGCAACTCCCTCCCCTTGCATCCTCGCGAGGCCTACCTCTCTTTTTCTTGTTTGCCAAAATGCTCTATGTCCTCAGCACCCAGTCCTCGAGCAAGGCTCAGCCACTACTGGATTGATACCTTGGTTCTTAACTAAGGGAAATACTTATCTCTCCTTTGCTACATCACCCTTTCCTCTTCAAGGGAAAAACCGACACATGCTCAAGAAGTAGCAGGAAAGATTTCTGGCACCGTTGCCGGGGAGATCTACGCCAAGTCAAGCAGATCAACTACCCATCATAAAATCTCATCTCTTGCATTACATTATTCGTCATTTGCCTCACGTTTTCCTCTCCCCACTTCTAAAACTATTTTTGAAAAGACTCGCCCATTTCCTTCGCCCTTCTTCCGTTCATCTTTTCGTTTGCGTTTTGTTTGCTCGTGTGTTAGATCGCTTGTCTTGCTTTCATGGCTAGTCCTCCCATCATTGTTAGCACTCCCAATAATGGTGTCCTTAATTTTAAGCAAAGGGAGGGAGAAAATTTGAAAGGTGCTTGGTATTGAATTTGCAATGCTTAGAATAGATCTACTCGAAAGCAATCTACTGCCATTCTCCTTCGTATTTTTTATGTGGGCGTTACTCCTTGGAATAGATATGTTCTAGATACCATTACGTGGGGAAATTTTTTGGGGAGCCATACTTTTGATTCTTATAATGCTATGATAGATTTTTTACGCCCACCACCTCTTATGATCAATGGAACTGTTTTAACCTTGGAACATGTGATGCAAAGGCTTGATATCATTGAGAATAAAATTGCTACCATAGAGTTGATCAAAAATTTGGATAAAAAGATTCATAATCATATTACTCAATATGGATCTAAGGTAGGAGTTACATTCAAGAATCTTAGGGAAAAGGAACCCATAGTCAATGAAAAGATAGATCAAGATTCTACTAGAATTGACAAACTAGAAGATATTATTACCAACTTGGGTTCCGTCTTTTCCTCCGTTAAACCGACTCAATATTTCTCTCCTACTGAGACTACAAAGTTTATGTATGTTCCTAAGAAAAAGGGGGAATCTTCTCGTAAGGGTAACGAAGATCTCAAAACAATAAGCGACCAATCTAATCTTTTCGATATTATTGAGGAACCAATTGCTACGAGTGAATTTCTTGATTTCTTGCCAAGGAGTTTGATTATTGATAAAACCAAAGAATCCCCTAAGTATTATAAGTATGCAATCGAGGAATTGCATAGCAAAGATGACAATACCTAGATCTATGTTTTTATGCCTAGTTAAGGGCGTTAAACAATAGCGCTTGTTGGGAGGTAACCCAATTTAATTTTTGTTCTTGCTTTTTTTTCCTTTTTACCAATAAATAATTCATCTAGCCTCTGTTTAGATGTGTTTTTATGTCTTAATTAGTGTTTGTGCCAAGTAAGACCTTTGGGATAGCTTACGGTGATAGTTGATTTGATCTTGCTGAAAAACAGAAACTTTTGCTCTCAGGAAAACAATTCTCATTTTTAGCAGATGCAAATTGCCTCTGCTGTCCTAATTTTTCAGAATTTTTCGAGTTAGGGTAGTATACGAAAATTCAGATTGCTACAGACTGTTCTGTTTTATTTGTGTTGTTTGCTTATTTTGATGAATATGTGGGTAGTATCGGGGGTTATGAACCATGGAGAAGTTGGAATACAGTAGATATTACACCAATATAAATGGTGACTTATTTTCTTATACTAACGGGTCTCATGAGATTTTCTGTCGAGTTTTGTGTTGTGAAGTTTTCAAGTTTTGTGTAAAAGATTTGATGGACTATGGAATAAGGAGTGGCAAGAGACTAAGCTTGGGTATTCCCAAGGAACTCCAAGGTAAGATTAAAGGAAAACCAAGAGCCTAAGCTTGGGGATGCCCCGGAAGGCATCCCCTCTTTCGTCTTCGTCAATCGGTAACTTTACTTGAGGCTATATTTTTATTCACCACATCATATGTGTTTTGCTTGGAGCGTCTTGTATGATAGGAGTCTTTACTTTTCAGTTTGCCACAATCATCCTTGATGTAGACACCTTTTGAGAGGGACACGCATGAATCGTGATTTATTAGAATACTCTATGTGCTTCACTTATGTCTTTTGAGCTTGCCAATTTTGCTCTAGTACTTCGCTTATATCTTTTTACAGCACGGCGGTGGTTTTATTTTGTAGAAATTGTTGAACTCTCATGATTCACTTATATTATTTTTAGAGTTTCTTTAAACATCTTGGTAATTTTATTTGGTTATGAATTTAGTCCTAATATGATAGGCATCTAAGAGGGATATAATAAAAAAATCATATAAGAGTGCATTGAATACTAGGAGAAGTTTGATTCCTTATGATTGTTTTGCGATATAAAGATGGTGATATCAGAGTCATGCTAGTGAGTAATTTTGGATTGTAGAAATACTTGTGTTAAAAGTTTGTAATTTCCGTAGCATGCACGTATGGTGAACAGTTATGTGATGAAGTCGGAGCATGGTTTATTTATTGATTGTCTTCCTTATGAGTGGCGATCGGGGACGAGCGATGGTCTTTTCCTACCAATCTATCCCCTTAGGAGCATGCACGTAGTACTTTGTCTCGATGACTAATAGATTTTTGCAATAAGTATGTGAGTTCTTTATGACTAATGTTGAGTCCATGGATTATACGCACTCTGACCCCTCCACCATTGCTAGCCTCTCTAGTACCGCGCAAATTTCGCCGTTGCATTAAACCCACCATATACCTTCCTTAAAACAGCACCATACCTACCTATTATGGCATTTCCATAGCCATTCCGAGATATATTGCCATGCAACTTCCACCGTTCTTTTTATTATGACACACTTCATCATTGTCATATTGCTTTGCATGATCATGTAGTTGACATCATATTAGTGGCAAAGCTACCATTCATCATTTTTTTTATAAATGTCGCTCTTGAGTCATTGTACATCCCTGTACATCGCCGGAGGCATTCATATAGTCATATTTTGTTCTTGAATCGAGTTGTAATGCTTGAGTTGTAATTAAATAAAAGTGTTATGATCATCATTATTAAAGCATTGTCCCATGTGAGGAGAGGATGATGGAAGCTATGATTCCCTCACAAGTTGGGATGAGCGTCTGGAATTTACAAAAAATAAAAGAGGCCAAAGAATCCCGCACAAAACAAACTTGAGAGAAAAGAGAGAAGGGGCAATGTTAAAATCATTTCTCCACCCTTGTGCTTCAAAGTAGCACCATGACCTTCATGATAGAGAGTCTCCTATGTTGTCACTTTAATATACTAGTGGGAATTTTTCATTATAGAACTTGGCTTGTATATTCAAGTGATGGGCTTCCTCAAATTGCCCTAGGTCTTCGTGAGCAAGCAAATTGGATGCACACCCACTTAGTTTCTTTTTGAGCTTGCATACACATATAGCTCTAGTGCATACATTGCATGGCAATCCCTACTCACTCACATTGATATCTATTGATGGGCATCTCCATAGCCCGTTTATATGCCTAGTTGATGTGAGACTATCTCCTTCTTTTTTGTCTTCTCCACAACCACCATATTTTATTCCACCTATAGTGCTATGTCCATGGCTCACGCTCATGTATTGCGTGAAAGTTGAAATGGTTTGAGAACACAAAAAGTATGAAACAATTACTTGGCTTGTCATCAGGGTTGTGCATGATTTGAGTATTTTGTGGGATGAAGATGGAGCATAGCTAGACTATATGATTTTGTAGGGATAACTTTCTTTGGCCATGTTATTTTGAGAAGACATAATTGCCTTGTTAGTATGCTTTGAGTATTATTGTTTTTATGTCAATATTAAACTTTTGTTTTGAAAATTATGGATCTGAATATTCATGCCACAATTAAGAAAATTACATGGATAAATATGTTAGGCAACATTGCACATGAAAAATTCTGTTTTTATCATTTACCTACTCGAGGACGAGCACAAATTAAGTTTGGGTATGCTTTATACATCTCCAATGTATCTATAATTTTTTATTATTCCATGCTATTGTATTATCTTTTTTGGGTGTCTTATATGAATTAATATGCTACTTTATATTATTTTTGGGACTAACCTATTAACCTAGAGCCAGTGCCAGTTTCTGTTTTTTCCTTGTTTTTTAGCTTCGCGGAAAAGGAATATCAAATGGAGTCAAAGCAGATTAAAACTTTCGCGTTGATTTTTCTTGGACCAAAAGACACCCAGGAGACTTGGAGTTCATGTCAGAAGAGCCACGAGGCGACGAGGAGGGTGGAGGGCGTGCCCTAGGTGGAGCATGCCCCTACCTTGTGGGCCCCTTGTTGACCCCCTGACCTAGTTCTTCCTCCTATATATTCACATATACTCCCGAACCTCCAGAAGCATCCACTAAAACACTTTTCCTCCGCCTGAACCTTCTGTTCCCATGAGATCCCATCTTGGGGCCTTTTCTAGCATCCTGTCGAAGGGGGATTCGAGCATCTACATCAACTCTATTACCCTTCCGATATAGCGTGAGTAGTTTAGCTCAGACCTACGGGTCCATAGCTAGTAGCTAGAAGGCTTCTTCTCTCTCTTTGATTCTCAATACCATGTTCTCCTGGATGTTCTTGGAGATCTATCCGTTGTAATGTTCTTTTGCGGTGTGTTTGTCGAGATCCGAAGAATTGTGGATTTATTATCAGATTATCTATGAATATTATTTGAATCTTCTCTCAATTCTTATATGCATGATTTGATATCTTTGTAATTCTCTTCGAACTATCGGTTTAGTTTGGTCAACTAGATTGGGTTTTCTTGCAATGGGAGAAGTGCTTAGCTTTGGGTTCAATCTTGCGGTGTCCTCACCCAGTGACAAAGTAGGGGAAACAAGGCACATATTGTATTGTTGCCATCGACGATAAAAAGATGGGGTTTACATCATATTGCTTGAGTTTATTCCTCTACATCATGTCATCTTACTTAAAGCGTTACTCTATTCTTCATGAACTTAATACTCTAGATGCAGGCAGGAGTCGGTCGATGTGTGGAGTAATAGTAGTAGATGCAGGAAGGACTTAGTCTACTTGGCACGGACGTGATGCCTATATTACGTAATCATTTCCTTGGATATCGTCATGACATTGCACTTTTCTACCAATTGCTCGAAAGTAATTCGTTCACCCATCTTATTATTTACCTTCAAGAGAGAACCCTTTAGTGAAACATATGGCCCCCGGGTCTATTTTCCATCATATTAGTTTCCGATCTACTATTTTGCAATCTTTTATTTTCAGATCTATAAACCAAAAAACCGAAACTTATTTTATCTTTTGTTTAGTTTTAATTATTTATATCAATCAAATGTCACCTTTGCAAGTGACAATGAAGGGATTGGCAACCCCTTTATCGTGTTGGGTGCAAGTTTTTGATTGTTTGTGCAAGTATTGGTGATTTGTGCATGCTTGTCCTACTGGATTCATACCTTGGCTGTTAACTGAGGGAAATACTTATCTCTACTTTGATGCATCACCCTTTCCTCTTCAAGGGAAAAACCAACGCAAGCTCAAGAAGTAGCACTCTTCCCTGACTACCACTCATAAGGAAGACAATCAAAAAATAAATCATGCTCTGATTCATAACATAACGGTTCACAATATGTTCATGCTATGGGAATCACAAACTTTAACAAAAGTATTTCTACCAATCCACAATTACTCACTAGCATGACTCTAATATCACTATCTTTATATCTCAAAACAATCATAAGGAATCAAACTTAACATAGTACCTTTATATGAAAGTATTTGTTATATCCCTCTTCGATACCCATTATATTAGGACTAAATTCATAACCTAAGAAAATTACCATGCTGTTTTAAAGACTCACAAAATAATATAAGTGAAGCATGAGAGTTCAACAATTTCTATAAAATAAAGACACCTCCTGTAGAGATCTGACCTTAAATAGTCAAATATCTGTGCATAAGTGTCATCCCTGGATCGGTAATGCTGACACACAGTACTTCAAAGTATTTATAACAGAGTAGCCATCACACACTTATTACATCGATAGTCTCAAGAGATAACTTAATACGATAATATGGCTTAAGGCCATCTAAGTAAGATAACAACGGAAGGCTTGGTAGATAAAGTGAGTCCATCAACTCCAATGGCATAGTTGAGTGCACGACAACGACCTAGCATGCCTTACTCTTTGTCTGAAAAGTCTGCAACATAATACGTTGCAGCCCGAAACGGGTTATCACATGGAATATGCTGGCAATATAAAATAGTAGAGCAATGAACAAGTAAGTGCTATCACTACATGCAATTATGGCTGGTGGAGGCTCTACAGTTATAATGTTTTTGCGAAAAGCCAATTTTTTCCTACAACAAAGGAATATATTTTATTTAACTATCATGGTAGTTGATAAACATTGAGAATGGTACCCCCATCTCAATCCCAATCAAAAAGTAATTAACAACCCAGCAAATTAATTTAGAGTGATGAGATCAACATGATAATCCAAGAACCAGATACTCAAGATGTCCATAACCGGGACACGACTAACCAAGATTAGTTTATACACTCTACAGAGGTTTGCGCACTTTTCCCCACAAGACTCGATCTCCTCCATTGTATTTCTCGCACTACATGGTGTTTGAGAAATGGATGACCCAGACATAGTCTATCTTATACATTAACTCTTTACTCTGGGTAGACAGTACCAACCTACATCCCATACATCTGCTAGTCTACCACTAAAAGAGGTCATGCAACATTCTCAACTATGCTAGAGCCCATAATAGCTTGTGGCTGCACACGGAAGTTTCTAGCATGAACAATCTTATGATCCCTTTTAGCCTGGGTGGCGAACCAACAGACAGCACTGGTATATCCCAGGAGCCCACAACCAATCCACCCAGATGTGTATTTAAGTAGCCACTTTAAGTTAACAATTAATTAATAATCTCACATCTGTCATGGATCACTCAAACCAAACCACGTCTACGAGCATAGCATGGCAACCTAAGCATATCATGGAAGTAACTCCCAATGGCTGGTAATAAAAGGGCAATAATCATCCACTTCCCAATACCCACATGTTAACCACATCCTAATCATGTAGTGTTTGAGGATTGTAACTAATGCATAAAAACTAGGTATGAAAAGAGTATGATCAATGTGTTACTTGCCTTGCTGATGATCCGCAAACCCTATAGACTCGTAGTAGCACACTTCGCACTTTGGAAATTCTATCGCAAACAAAAAATAGCATACATAAGCACTCAAGCATAGATGCAAGGGTAAAAATCAAGTAAGAAGATCCAAACTAAAAGTTGAACTGAAAAGCTTCAGTTTGCACAAAGAATCGACCAAATCGGAGCTACGGAACTGAAACTACGTTCAAAAGAACATCGAATTCAAATCTGCTTCAAACCAAATTTTAAACTGTCAAAATCATGTTTAAGTTGTTTAACCGGAAAGGGGGCTTAGAGACGAAGATTTTGGCGTTGGTTTCACTGGATTTGAACAAACGGTTAAAAAGTTGAGAGGGTTTGAAGATCAGGGGCTAATATGTGATAAAAATAATTGTGGAAAGGTCCCTGGAGAAAATAAAACAGAAAAAGAAAAATCTGTCAGACGAACATCCGCTAACAGAGGGAAACGAACGAATTCGTTCATAAAATAAACTAACCGAGAAAAACCGAATCGATCTAAATAAAAAAACGAGTCTAGGGTTAATAAAACTGGGCGGTTTATACCTAAACCAAAAAAATTGGCGGTCGACGGGGTCAACGGCAGCGGCAAACTCCGGCGGGCAGCGGCATCGGCACGGAGAGGCGAGGTGGCGGGGCAGCGGCGAGCAGCGCGGCGCGGGCGGCGAGGCTGCATCGGCGGGGCGCGGCTTGTGGTGGCGGTGGTGGTGGTGCGGGTCGGGGAGAGGCGGTGGGGGCGGTGACATTTATAGGTGGGGGGCTAACATGGGGAGGGGGCCGGCCTCGGGAGGCATGTGCCCGGCGGACTCGACGACGGCGGTGATCGGGACTCCGGTCCCGATCCGGAGCGGGAGGCGGCGGCGCGCTGGGCTTCGGCCCGCTCGGATGGGCCGTTGGCCCAGCCGGGCGACGTGTTTTTTAATTCCGCCGAAAAGGAAAAATCCTAAATAAATATAAAAAATTCTAAAAATGCCAAAAACAGTTTTCACCGTCTAAATAAAATATTTAGAGCGAAGTGAACATTTTCTTGGCCTAAAAATGCAATTTTGAAAAATGCATATTATTATAATTTGAATAAAATATCAATAAAATCCAAATAAAATTATTTAATTGATTTTAATATTTTCCTCCAATATTTCCTTTATTTTTGGAGAAGTCATATTATCTCCTCTCTTATATTTTTTATATTAGGAATATTAATCGGAGAGAAAAATAATTAAAACCAAGATGATCCCTTTTTTTAATATTTGAGAAAAAATCAAATATGAAAATAAACGAAATCCCCAACTCTCTCATTGGGTCCTTGAGTTGCTTAGAATTTCTAGGATCAAAACCAAAATGCAAATAAATTATGATATGGATATAATGACCTATGTATAACATTCCAAATTGAAAATTTGGGATGTTACAACCTACCCCCCTTAAGATGAACCTCGCCCTCGAGATTCGGGTTGGGTAGAAAATAGGTGCGGTGGTCTTTCCGTAGGTCTTCCTCTCGCTCCCAGGAGGCTTCATCCTCAGGATGGTGGCTCCACTGAACCTTGCAAAACTTGATAACTTTGCTGCGAGTAACTCGGCTGACAAACTCGAGAATCTTGACGGGTTTCTCCTCATAAGTCAGATCACTATCCAACTGAATTGCTTCTAGGGGCACTGTATCTCTCAGAGGAATATCGGCCATTTCAGCATGGCACTTCTTTAACTAGAAACGTGGAACACTGTAGCGACCCGACCCGAATGGGTCAAGTCTCTGTGCTTAAGTGTCATCCCTGGATCGGTATGCTGACACACACAGTACTCGAGGATTTATAACAGAGGTAAATCACATGTAAAAGTAACGTAAATACTATTACCTCAAATCCAAAATAGCAGAAGTAACAAGGTTGTGGATTCCCATCAACATCAACGGCAAAGTTGAGTGTAGAAATCGTAACCCTAATGTATCACTTACTCATCGTAAGATAATCCTGCAACATGAGACGTTGCAGCCACAGAGGGTCAGTACATTGAATGTACTGGCAGATTCACACCATAGAGAATGATGAATAAAGGCTATCACTACATGCATATTTGGCTGGTGGAAAAGCTCTATGGTTATAAGGTTTTTGCGAAAAGCCAATTTTTCCCTACTGCAAAGGAATACAATTTTATTTAACCATCATGGTGGTTGTTGAACATTGAGAATGGTTGACAGCATTCTCAATCCCAATTAAGTAACATCATTAAACCCAACAATATTCATTTAAAGTAACGTGATGAGATCAACAGGATAATCCAAGAACTAGATACTCAAGATGTCCATAACCGGGGACACGGCTAATCATGATTAGTTTATACACTCTGCAGAGGTTTGCGCACTTTTCCCCACAAGACTCGATCGCCTCCGTTTGGTTTCTCGCACTACAGGGTGTTTGAGAAACGGATGACCGAGACATAGTCTTTCAGAAGCGCTAGCACCTTACGATCGGGTAGACCGTACCACCTACATCCCTACATCTGCTAGTCTACCACTGTAAGAGTTCGCACAACTTAGTCAACTATGCCAGAGCCCATAATGGCTTGTGGCTGCACACGGAATTTTCTAGTATGAATAAATCTCATGATCCCTTTGAGCCTGGGTGGCGGTCCAAAAGAAAACAGGCAAGTCCTGGATTACCCAGGTGCCTAGACAGGCAATCCTAGAATAACCAGGTGCCTCAATCCACCTAGATGTGTGTTTAAGTTGCCACCTTAAGTAAACCATTAATTAACAATCTCACATCTGTCATGGATACTCTCAAAACCCAATCCACGTCTACGAGCATAGCATGGCCATGTAAGCATAACGTAAAAGTAACTCCCAAGGTTTGAATGCAGGGCAATAGGTTCCTACCTCATCAACTACTTCCCAATACCCCCAATTTAATTAGATCCTAATCATGCAATATTTGAGGTTTGATCTAATGCAACAAAAACTGGGTATGAAAGAGGTATGATCAAGGTGTGAACTTGCCTGCAATGTTGATGAAGATGATTCACACTCAAAACTCTTGATAGTTCTACCCGTCACACTCTGGTCAATCTATCGTAAGCAAGCAATAGTAATCACACATAAGCAATCACTCAAAAGATCAGAAAGATCAAAGAAGACGATTCGGAAAACATCAAAACCAAGCAAATAACTCTTGCAACATAAAACAATTTCTAACAGTACCAAAATTATATGAATTTGGCCTAACCAGAAAGTTTAGGTCAAGAGCTTTAATTTGCAAAAAGAATCAACTCAAACAGAGCTACGAAACTCAAGTTACGATCAAACGAAGTTTGAATACAAATCTGTTCTAATTCAAATTTTAAAATTTTCAAAACATGTTTGAGTTGTTTTACTGGATAGAGCAGATAATAATGAAGACGTGGGTGTTGGTTTCGTTGAATTTGGTCAAACGAGTAAAAAGTAGTGATCGTTTGAAAATCAGGGGCCAATCTGTAAATAAAATATTCACAAACGAGTCCCTGGCAGAAAACTAAAAGAAAAGGGAAAAATACTAAAAAGCGAGCGTTCGTTACAGAAACTTACAGTATGAAAATCGTTCCCTACCGAATCTAATCTGATGAACGTTCGCTAAGTAAATTAACTAAATAAATAAAAAAACGGGCTTTTAAACGGAAACCGAACCCTAAAAAAAACCGGCGAACTGGGCGGTTTTATTATCGGTTTACAGCGGTTCATGGATTGGGCGGATCGGACCGGCGTCGGCGGTCAACTCCGATGAGACGGGGCAGCGGCGACGGCGAGCTCCGACGCGGTGCGGCTTCGCGAGGAGGGCGAGGGCAGCGCGGGGCGATGGCAACACGGGGAGCGAGGGCGGCGAGGTGGTGGCGGTGGCGCGCGGGGTGGAGGCGCGGCGAGGCGGTCGCGCAGAACAGCGGCGGCGGGGGTTGAACAGCGGCGGCGGCGGCGGATCTGGCGTTGGGCGGCGGCGGCGGCGAAAACGGGGCCCAGGGGTCCCGGGGTGGCCTTTTAAAGAGGGCAGGGGAGGGCGGTGGCGTGGGGGAGGGGCGAGGTCGACGCGGAGTCCGGCCGGACTCCGGCTGGCGGCGGCGATGCTCGGGACTCTGTCCCGAGCTTGGGGCCGGTGCGGCGCGGCTGGGCTGCGGCCTGGCCCGGTTGGCTGGGCCGGCCCAGTCGGGGAAGGAGTTTTTTTAAAACATTTCCAGACAAATAAAATGATAAAAGCAAAATAAATAAAAATATAATATAGGCATATTATATATCAAAATTTTCAAAAAAAGATTCCCTACAACGTGAACATTTTTCTAACATTAACTAAAATACACACAAATTCAAATTATTCAAACAGTGCTCCTGCTCTAATAAAATTCAATAAAAATCATTTTAAAAATACCAAAATTAATTCAAATTGATTTCTCTCCTATTTTCTGTTGTAGGGAATCATGTTATCCTAATTTCCATATATTTTATTTTTGGAGAAAAATAATTTGAATAAAAGTCAAATAACTCCAAATTGAAAATAAATTCAAAAGAACTTTGAATTTAATTCTTTGAAACTCCCAAATCGTATTTCATATAATTTGAAGAATTCATTTTATCTTCTCTCACGAAAATCATTGAGTTGCATAAAGTTTCTGAGTTGGAAAATATTTCCAAATGAAATTCAAATATTTTCAAAAACCCTTTTCATTTATATAAATGGAAGAAGTCATGTCATCTTCTCTGCAGGGTTTTGTGATGAAAAGTATTTGAATTCACGGAGAGCATAAAATGCAAAAATGAAAGTTTGGGAAAGTCCTTTTATTCCCTCTCATTTAACTTTCAAAAACTTCCGAATTTCACTCACTTTCAGTCAATCAATCAAACAATCCATCAAGTCTATCTATTTATTATAACATTCCAAAATTTAGAATTTTGGGATGTTACAAACCTACCACCCTTAAAATGAATCTCGTCCTCGAGATTCGGAGAGGCTAGAAAGAAATAGGTTGGGATTGGGGTCTCCTCAAAATCCATCAATCGTCTGAGGGGGGTATCGGGTGCTACCACCCTTAGAAACATGGTTACGGTTCCATCAAAACTCATATACTCCATCCTTATTGTTGACAGTGTCGGTCTTCTAGATCTCGGGAAAATTCCGTCTCTGGCTCTTCCGGTAGCGGCATAACCTTTTCCTCTATTCTTATGTCCTTTCATCTTGGTAAGGTTATTCCGAGACTGGGTCTTCTTAGCTGACAGTCTGGCGCCAAGACTAAGAAACTATCGATATCTCATGGTGGTCAACAATTTATGGTTTCTCCTGTAGGAAATGGGTCTGGGTTGATCCTCACCGTATAACCTACGGTTGGCAAAAAGCTGCCGTGTACAAGGGAACAATTCTTATACCATTCTACGGTTTAACAAGGTTTAATATCGTCGTCTCTCTACTATAGGCAAGTCACTCAGATTTACCATCCCATATAGCAAGGCGAATAATAAGAGTAAGTCGGTATGGTGATCAATCCATCCCGCACCCAAATCATTACCCTGTATATGCTTTAGTGAATCTCGCATTCTAACACTCGGTCATCCTCACAAGCATTGCAGAATTTCTCTTGTCAATGAACTAAGTTCGGAAAATTCCACGGATTCTGCAAGCCAAACAAACATCTATCGTTCCTTCACAACTCTTAGGTTTTGCGTTACTCCTATAAGATTGTCTGTCGACAAAGGTATATCCTCTTCCAGGGTTCTTCCTTCAGCAAGAATGTGCTTGCTTCTTGGCAGGTCCTGGGGCCTGTGGGTTATGGCACACCTCATCACTTGTAGTCCTTGAACTTATCATTGGGCAACTGATCATTATTCCAACTTCCAGCTTCCTAGTATTCTTAAATCCATCCAATTGTACTATCTTCCTTCCTTCTATTGGCACCAAACTAGGACATGATTACTCGGACTCATCATGGAGTTTCCATTGATCCATATTTCCAACATCATACCTCCTTTATATCCAATAGTAATTCATCTCTTCATCCTCGTGGGTTATCCCTCATACCGAGATAAAAACTTATACTTATGAAGTCCATATTCCACTTCGTGGAACATCATTATAATTTCCGCGGTCAAGCGTCCTTACAGGGAAATATTGGCCATCTCTGCATGGAACTTCTTCAACTGGGAAACGTGAAACACATCTTGAACTCCTGACAGTCCTTCGGGTAACTCAAACTTGTAGGCCACTTCTCTCATACGCTCCAAAACTCGGTATGGTCCTAGAAATCTCGGGGCTAACTGTCCCTTAACTCCAAATTGTTTAACTCCTCGCAGAGGGGTCACACGAAGACATGCTTTGTCTCCAATTTCATAGACTACCTCCTTGCGTTTTTAAGTCTACATAACTCTTGTACCTGGACTGAGCTACTTTCAGTCTATCTCGAATCAACTTAAACATTCTCTTCTGACTCCTTGATCACATTTGGTCCAAACAACTGACGGTCTCCAACTTCATCCCACATACTCTTGGGGTATCACACATATCGAGACAAAACTCGTATTCATTTTGTCCGAAATCCACTCAGTGGAGTATCCTTATCTTTTCCAGGGGTCAACGGTTCTTACAGGGTACTACCACCCTTAAAATGCACAAATCTTCCATAGACCATATTTCTCATATCCTCAGAATGGCCAAAATTCTTCTTCATAGAGTAACAACTCATAAAACCCAAATCTTTACCAACGATGCTAACTTTATTGATTCATCAATGATTACAATCTTTTGCTTTTCCATTACATGTCTCAACTCAACACCTCAATATAAAAGAAAATGTTCTCACTTCTACTACTCCATTTCTTTTGTTGCAAACTCAACTATCTAGCACAAGTATCCTTCTCCTTGGGGAATTCTCTGGCAAAGTGCCCTGCTCCATTACAACTAAAACATATTACTTCTGACAAGTATCGAGGTTTCCTTTTTGGGCAATTGTTGAGGTAGTGTCCTGACTCCTTGCACCTGTAACAGGTGATATGACTCAGATTCTTCCTGGAATCCAGTCCGCTTCTCTTCCTGGACCTTACCATGCCAATCATGGCGTCTATTTCTCTGGGTCATATTCTACTTCCTTTGTTGGGAATTCTACTAGATCCCCATTCAAACAATTTTGGGATATGTGTCCTTCTTCTCCACATGAATAGCAAGACTTAGTGCAGGGTTTACTCGGGTCTTCTTTAGGTGTGTCCTCCATCACAGCTTCTTCTAAAATTTCCATGAGGGCTCCTTTCATTTCTTCTTTGTTCTGCTGGATGGTTCGTTGTACCATGGGGTAGATGTAGCACTGAGCAGGATAGTGGGTAGTCCCTTCACACAAGAAACAAGTAATCTTCCTAGTTGGGCATTCTTCAACTGGGTGACTTCCTTCACAATTAGGGCATTCATCCTTGTGTTCTTTATGGCTGTGTCCTATTTCTCCACAAATCTTGCATGCACAAGGTTTCCTCATATCATTTCCATAGGCTTCAACTTCTGGGACACAAGCCGAGACTTTGGCAAAGTCAACTTTAATTCTCTCCAAGTGGTTAATCCTTGCCATCCATTCATGGTTTGGTACATTCTCCACCAAGTAGCAGCACCTCCTTCAAAGCACTGAAGAGCATGCTGGGTCATATCATTTCCAACTATAGGGTTATTCTCCATGTGATCCTCCATGTTCTGAATCCATCGGTCCGTCTCCAATTGACTTATCGGTCTAGGAAAACATGAGTTCATCTCCATTCGTCCTCTATTGGGTCCATGGGTTTGGGGTGAGATAAGAGATATAGAGAGGGATACACACAATACAAACAAAAGTTTTGAAAAGACAGATTTTATTTGTGGCGTCGGGAAAAGCATCAAACAAATGAGAGCTCACAAATGTCGCATCTAACGTAGGTATATAATAGGGGTTTGGTCTTCTAAAGGTCAATAAATCTTCAACGTCTCCAAACTCTTCAAGCCTTGTTCAAGCCTCCAATGGCTTCTTCTGATCATGCTTGTCCTTCTCAAGTTCTTTTGCTAGATCAACTCTTATGACGCGAAGTCTCTCGTGACGTCCTTTAATATTCTGGATTTGCGTTCCAAACTTCTGGTTTCAACATCCTTCGCATGAACCATGGTCCTACTATCCTTCAGTTCCTGACAAATCTCCGGTATCTCGAGGTTGTAGCTCCTCCAGCTTGGCTACTTTCAGCTTTTGGTTCCTGAGTTCTTCATGAAATGCTTCCTTGTCTAATACAGCTACATGGAGCTCCACCTTAAACTTCTTGATGTACTACTCCAGATCTTGGTGATACACCAGCTAAGTTTAAAACTGCATCCTTTGCTGATAGATGCTCCATCAGCCTTCTACCATCCAATCCTTCCGAAGGAATGCATGCTTAGCTCAGCTCGGTGACCACAGTATCAATGGTGATGACATCACGGATAACCGTGTTTCTGCCCTTGTCATTGCCACGAGCTATCTTGCCAGTTGATATCTCCTGCCTTAGGGTTTTCTTGACAAAACTTTGAGTTCTCAACTATCCATGTTTTGGTCTTTCTCCAATACACCTTGATCTCGGGTATTGACAACTTCCATAGTCTGCCAAGTTCCATAAGGGTAGCCTTCCTAGGTCATATGAATCTGGGAATTCTTTAGAGCCTTCAAATTCTACTTGTCTTCAGCCTTCAACCGTTGTAGTTTCCATTATTCAGATGCACGGAAAATACTCTTCATTCCGAAGTGGTCTTAGTTGTCCAATATCTTGTACTTCTTGGAGTGGTCTCATTAGTGGAATCTTTGAGTGGTCAAAAGGGGAAAGGGGTATAGTCTCACTAAAAGGGAATATTTGAATAAGCTCAAAAGAGAAGAGAGGTAAAAGATCTTTTTGAAAGGGAAAGTTGTAGAGAAAAATCTTTGCTATGGGCTTGCCAGTTTCTAGGGTCACATCCTACAGTCAACATGTGCTCTAATACCATCTTGTAGCGACCCGACCAGAATGGGTCAAGTCTCTGTGCTTAAGTGTCATCCCTGGATCGGTATGCTGACACACACAGTACTCGAGGATTTATAACAGAGGTAAATCACATGTAAAAGTAACGTAAATACTATTACCTAAAATCCAAAATAGCGGAAGTAACAAGGTTGTGGATTCCCATCAACACCAACGGCAAAGTTGAGTGTAGAAATCGTAACCCTAATGTATCACTTACTCGTCGTAAGATAATCCTGCAACATGAGACGTTGCAGCCACAGAGGGTCAGTACATTGAATGTACTGGCAGATTCACACCATAGAGAATGATTAATAAAGGCTATCACTACATGCATATTTGGCTGGTGGAAAAGCTCTATGGTTATAAGGTTTTTGCGAAAAGCCAATTTTTCCCTACTGCAAAGGAATACATTTTAATTAACTATCATGGTGGTTGTTGAAAATTGAGAATGGTTGACACCATTCTCAATCCCAATTAAGCATCATCATTAAAACCCAACAATATTCATTTAATGTAACGTGATGACATCAACAGGATAATCCAAGAACTAGATACTCAAGATGTCCATAACCGGGGACACGGCTAATCATGATTAGTTTATACACTCTGTAAAGGTTTGCGCACTTTTCCCCACAAGACTCGATTGCCTCCGTTGGATTTCTCGCACTACATGGTGTTTGAGAAACGGATGACCGAGACACAGTCTTTCAGAAGCGCTAGCACCTTACGATGGATAGACCGCTACACCTACTTTCCCCTACATCTGCTAGTCTACCCTGTAAGAGTTCGCACGACTTAATCAACTATGCCAAAGCCCATAATGGCTTGTGGCAGCACACGGAAGTTTCTAGTTTGAAAAATCTCATGATCCCTTTGAGCCTGGGTGGCGGTCCAAAAGAAAACAGGCAAGTCCTGGATTACCCAGGTGCCTAGACAGGCAATCCTAGAATAACCAGGTGCCTCAATCCACCCAGATGTGTGTTTAAGTTGCCACCATAAGTAAACCATTAATTAACAATCTCACATCTGTCATGGATACTCTCAAAACCCAATCCACGTCTACGAGCATAGCATGGCCATGTAAGCATAACGTAAAAGTAACTCCCAAGGTTTGAATGCAGGGCAATAGGTTCCTACCTCATCAACTACTTCCCAATACCCCCAATTTAATTAGATCCTAATCATGCAATATTTGAGGTTTGATCTAAGGCAACAAAAACTGGGTATGAAAGAGGTATGATCAAGGTGTGAACTTGCCTGCAATGTTGATGAAGATGATTCGCACTCAAAACTCTTGATAGTTCTACTCGTCACACTCCGGTCAATCTATCGTAAGCAAGCAATAGTAATCACACATAAGCAGTCACTCAAAAGATCAGAAAGATCGAAGAAGACGATTCGGAAAACATCAAAACCAAGCAAATAACTCTTGCAACATAAAACAATTTCTAACAGTACCAAAATTATATGAATTTGGCCTTATCATAAAGTTTAGGTCAAGAGCTTTAATTTGCAAAAAGAATCAACTCAAACGGAGCTACGAAACTCAAGTTACGATCAAACGAAGTTTGAATACAAATCTGTTCTAATTCAAATTTTAAAATTTTCAAAACATGTTTGAGTTGTTTTACTGGATAGAGCAGATTATAACGAAGACGTGGGCGTTGGTTTCGTTGAATTTGGTCAAACGAGTAAAAAGTAGTGATCGTTTGAAAATCAGGGGCCAATCTGTAAATAAAATATTCACAAACGAGTCCCTGGCAGAAAACTAAAAGAAAAGGGAAAAGAGTAAAAAGCGAGCATTCGTTACAGAAACTTACAATATGAAAATCGTTCGGTACCGAATCTAATCTAATGAACGTTCGCTAAGTAAATTAACTAAATAAATAAATAAACGGGTTTTTAAACGGAAACCGAACCCTAAAAAAACCGGCGAACCGGGCGGTTTTATTACCGGTTTACAGCGGTTCGTGGATTGGGCGGATCGGACCAGCGTCGGCGGTCAACTCCGGCGAGACGGGGCAGCGGCGACGGCGAGCTCCGGCGCAGTGCGGCTTCGCGACGAGGGCGAGGGCAGCGCGTGGCGATGGCAGCATGGGGAGCGAGGGCGGCGAGGTGGTGGCGGTGGCGCGCGGGGTGGAGGCGCAGCGAGGCGGTGGCGCAGAACAGCGGCGGCGGCGGTTGAACGGCGGCAGTGGCGGCGGATCTAGCGATGGGCGGCGGCGGCGAAAACGGGACCCAGGGGTCCCGGGGTGGCCTTTTAAAGAGGGCAGGGGAGGGCGGTGGCGTGGGGGAGGGGCGAGGTCGACGCGGAGTCTGGCCGGACTCCGGCTGGCGGCGGCGATGCTCGGGACTCTGTCCCGAGCTTGGGGCCGGTGCGGCGCGGCTGGGCTGCTGCCTGGCCCGGTTGGCTGGGCCGGCCCAGTTGGGGAAGGAGTTTTTTTAAAAAAAAACATTTCCAGACAAAAAAAATGATAAAAGCAATATAAATAAAAATATAATATAGGCATATTATATATCAAAATTTTCAGAAAAAGATTCCCTACAACATGAATATTTTTCTAACATTAAAGAAAATACACACAAATTCAAATTATACAAACAGTGCTCCTGCTCTAATAAAATTCAATAAAAATCATTTTAAAAAATACCAAAATTAATTCAAATTGATTTCTCTCCAATTTTCTGTTGTAGGGAATCATGTTACCCTAATTTCCATATATTTTATTTTTGGAGAAAAATAATTTGAATAAAACTCAAATAACTCCAAATTGAAAATAAATTCAAAAGAACTTTGAATTTAATTCTTTGAAACTCCCAACTCGTATTTCATATAATTTGAAGAAGTCATTTTATCTTCTCTCACGAAAATCATTGAGTTGCATAAAGTTTCTGAGTTGGAAAATATTTCCAAATGAAATTCAAATATTTTCAAAAACCCTTTTCATTTATATAAATGGAAGAAGTTGTCGGTGTACTAGAGTAGGGGTACCCTTAGTACCCCGAACTTGTGCACGGGCAGTCGCAGCGTCCCGCGGCAAGGCCTGCCGGGTCACCGCCAAGATCCTCCGTGGTCCCTTTGAAGACCATTCAAGAACAAAGTACTCAAGACAAGACCCCGGCAAGAGGAGTTTGCCGGGAAGAAGGCAAGACCCCAGCAAGAGGAGCTTGCCGGGAAGGCCATCAGAAGCATCCCAAGGCCCCGGCAAGAGGCGCTTGCGGGGAAGGCCACCCAAGGCATTCCAAGGAACATGCCGCGGCGCGCTACGCGCCCCGACAAGGCCCGGTGAGCGACAAGCTCCCGGAAGCGACAAGTCGACGGCCGTGGCAAGGCGCTTGCCGCGGCAAGCCCCCACTCCACGCCCGCGCTCCAGCACATCCACCCACGTGTCGCTCCGGGGCCCCTCCCAAGCACACGTGGCAGGAGGCTGTGCAGCTAGGGGCGTGCGGTGGCACGCAGGCGCTGACAAGACAACCATCGTGGCAAGACGGTGGCGTCCCTAGCGGTCCCTTTCGGTGCTGTGTAGGCGACACAGACGGGCATTTAATGCCCTTGTCCCCTGCCGTCAGGGTTAGGTATGATAACACTATAGCAGCTAGCTGTGCCTACTGCAGCACCTAGCTGTGCCTACCCATGGCACCCTTTTCCACTTTTGCCCTCCGTTGCCCTATGTCGGTAACCCCTTGAGCATATAAAAGGAGGCCCGGGGCAACGTAGAAGGAGGTTCAGCAATTCCACACACTCACGCTCGATCTCGCTCCCGAGCTAGAAATCAATACCAATCCACAAAGCAGGAGTAGGGTTTTACGCATCCGTGCGGCCCGAACCTGGGTAAATCGCTCGCGTGCTTCGCCTTGATTTACTCCTCGCACGACCAACCGCCCGCGTGCTTCGCCTCGATCTGCTCTTTGCGCGACCTCCTCCCCCCGCCGAACCAAAAGGGACCCGGTCCGCCGGTCCCATAGGTGCCCGTGGATCAGCAACCCCGGCATCTCTGGCGCGCCTGGGCAAGGCCTGCCGGGTCACCGCCAAGATCCTCCGTGGTCCCTTTGAAGACCATTCAAGAACAAAGTACTCAAGACAAGACCCCGGCAACAGGATCTTGCCGGGAAGAAGGCAAGACCCCGGCAAGAGGAGCTTGCCGGGAAGGCCATCAGAAGCATCCCAAGGCCCCGGCAAGAGGCGCTTGCCGGGAAGGCCACCCAAGGCATTCCAAGGAACTTGCCGCGGCGCGCTACGCGCCCCAACAAGCCCCGGTGAGCGACAAGCTCCCGGAAGCGACAAGTCGACGGCCGCGGCAAGGCGCTTGCCGCGGCAAGCCCCCACTCCACGCCCGCGCTCCAGCACATCCACCCATGTGTCGCTCCGGGGCCCCTCCCAAGCGCACGTGGCAGGAGGCTGTGCAGCTATGGGCGTGCGGTGGCATGCAGGCGCTGACAAGACAACCATCGTGCAAGACGGTGGCGTCCCTAGCGGTCCCTTTCGGTGATGTCTAGGCGACACAGACGGGCATTTAATGCCCTTGTCCCCTGCCGTCAGGGTTAGGTATGATAACACTGTAGCAGCTAGCTGTGCCTACCCACGGCACCCTTTTCCACTTTTGCCCTCCGTTGCCCTATGTCGGTAACCCCTTGAGCATATAAAAGAAGGCCCAGGGCAACGTAGAAGGAGGTTCAGCAATTCCACACACTCACGCTCGATCTCGCTCCTGAGCTAGAAATCAATACCAATCCACAAAGCAGGAGTAGGGTTTTACGCATCCGTGCGGCCCGAACCTGGGTAAATCGCTCGCGTGCTTCGCCTCGATTTACTCCTCGCACGACCAACCGCCCGCGTGCTTCGCCTCGATCTGCTCTTTGCGCGACCTCCGCCCCCCGCCGAACCAAAAGGGACCCGGTCCGCCGGTCCCATAGGTGCCCGTGGATCAAAAGCCCCGGCATCTCTGGCGCGCCAGGTAGGGGGCGTCAAAGTTGTGTGAATCAGATCCGGCGTTCTTGCGGGCTAGATCTTCATCTTCTTCATCGATCTTCACCATCTTCATCAACATGCCGCCGAAGAAGAAAGTTTCGGAGGCAGCCGCTCCGTCCGCGCCGAGCCACCCACCGCCGGAGCAAGCGGATGGTGGGGCAGGCGCCAGCGGAAGGGCACGCATCGACGAGGGAACTCACGGTGCTGCCAGGACCCAGGGCAAGGCTGCGCTGCCCATCGGCGGCGTGGCCGGCTCCTACAACGACCGGGCGCACTCCAAGACCTCGGCGTCCGTGCATGCTCCGCGCCCATCTCAGGAGGCGCGGGGCCGGCAGTGTCATGGTACTCATGGTACCATGCACTCGCTGGATCAAGATCGAGCTGGTGGATCTCGGAGCGCCCAAGACCACCATGCACATCAACACACCCAGAACAGATAAGTTGCCAAAGCCTGAGCAACCAGATCTCTAATTTTTGAGTTATCTCCCCTGGATCGGCTCACTTTGTATGAGAAGCCTCTGCATGGAGGAGCCAACTCGTAGCTGGCTGCGCACTTGCGTTGTTTCGAGCTCGCTCAACAACATTAGGTGAGCCGCGGCCAGTTGCTACACTGGCCGCGCCCTTGCATTGTTTCGAGCCTGCTCAACAACGTAAGTTAGCTGCGGCTAGTTGCTACACTAGCCGCGCCCTTACTTTGCTTCGAGCCCCGCTCAGCAACTTAAGTGAGCTGCAGCTAGCTGCGACAAGGTTTCTTGCCGGTAGCGGCACCGCCAACAGCCTGCTGATGTTCCGCACTCAGCGCTCACGGCCCTGGTGCCTGCGCCGGCAAGTTCCCTAAAAGCGTGGGGTAAAAACATGCAAAGTTGACGCCGAAGTGGGAAGGCCCTTACCGGGTGAAACGAGTCACAAGGCCTGGCGCTGTCCGCCTTGAGACCGAAGATGGCATCCCAGTGAGCAACTCCTGGAACATCGAGCATCTTCGTAAGTTTTACCCGTAAGGCGTGGTTGTCGGAACCCGTTCCGGCAACCACCTCTTGTGCAATGTCTTGCCGCTGTTGCATGTAATCCTTTGTACGAGGCCGGGCGCAGATCCCGTGCGCAGCAGAGCTCGCGTGCTCCGCACATTTTGTCGATTTTATGCTTTCTATTTTTCTGGCATATATGATCTGACATTTGTGCAGCACCAACCCCACGGTAAGCGATAACGAGCCGCAAGGCTCTATATCTTTATTTTCTCTTCTTTCTTTTCTTCCAAGGAAAGAAAGGTTCCCTCGCCCACAAGTTTGCCGGGGGGAAGGGAGAAGAAAAGGATATGGACCAGGCGTCGTTCAAGAATTTCGTCTTGCCGGGAAGCAAACGACAGAAAAGCTAAGTTGCCAAAGTTTGAGCGGCCAAATTTTTTAAATTCCAAGTTATCTCCCTTGAACGACTGCACTTTGTATGGGAAACCTGTGCGCGGAGGAGCCAACACGTAGTTGGCTGTGCCCTTGCGTTGTTTCGAGCTTGCTCAACAACATTAGGTGAGCTGCGGCTAGTTGCTACACTAGCCGCGCCCTAGCATTGTTTTGAGCCTGCTCAACAACGTAAGTTAGCTGCGGCTAGTTGCTACACTAGCCGCGCCCTTACTTTGCTTCGAGCCCCGCTCAGCAACTTAAGTGAGCTGCAGCTAGCTGCGACAAGGTTTCTTGCCAGTAGCGGCACCGCCAGTTCCGCGCACAGCGCTCGCGGTCCGAATGCCTGCACCGGCAAGTTCCCTAAAAGCGTAGGGCAAAAACATACAAAGGGAGGAGTCAAGTAAAGGGAATAACACTGCAATGGCTACCCAGAAGAAAGCTATATTACAAAATAGCTTGTCGCAGCTCTAATAAATGTTTTCTATGACATAGCTAGCAGAGACAAGGAAAGAAGGAAGCCGGCGGCCTAGTCAACGCGGTCGCCCTCGACCCTCTTGATCCCGCTCACCTTGTCCACAATGGGTGCGACAAGGGCCTTGAGCTCTTCCTGATCGATATCAGGCGGCAAGGATCTGAGGACATTGTGGAGGCGGAGGCCTGGGTTGTGGAAGGCCACCTTCATCAACACCTTCTGAAGGGCTCCCGCATAGATCTCGCGCGACTCGTCGGCTAGCCGCTTCGGGATCTCATCCCGGAGCCGCCGGAGCGCCATCGCCATGCCTTGGAAGAACATAGTGAGCTTGGCGCTAGGTTGGAGGTTCTCGTCGGAGGAGTACCCGAAGTCCTCCAACCCCAGCTGCGCCAGCTCCTTGTCGATATCCCCGGCGGTGTTCACGAGGCTCTCCGTCCAGTGCTCCACCGTATCCCTAAAGGCGTTTTGGGTGGTGGCAGCACTCTCCAGCAACGCCTTGTCGGCATCGATCTCCTTCTTCAGAGCCGCCTCCCGCTCCTTGGCGCCGTCCAACGCCTTGGTTAAAGCGACCAGCCTCGACTCGAGGGCGGCGTTGGAGTCCTTGGCGGCGCTGAGCTCTTCGCCATATGCTTTGCGGTCAGCCTCCAGCTTCACCACCTTCATCTCCAGCACCTTTTTGGCGGCCTCGGCAGCGGCGGCAGCGTCCTCTGCTTGCTTGAGGGCTCCGCCAAGCTTCTCCTCGCGCGCGGCAAGCTCCTCCTCGTGAGCATCGAGGTTGACCTTCCGCTGCGCCAGCTCGCCCTCCTCCGCGGCTAGTTTCACAGCGGCCAGTCGCTGCAGCTCTTCGGCTTCGGCCTTCTCGAGGAGAAAGGCCTTCTTCGCTTCAGCGAGCTACTCCCGCTCCTCTGCCAGGGATCGGAGAGCTTCCCGGTGGAAACCCCCGAGCTCCTCCGCGCGCCTTTCAATGTCGGCTCCCACCTTCGTGACAAGCGCCTCGCGGGACTCCAGCTTGGCTTGTCGCGCGCGGTAGAGCGACATCAACCTGCGCAGCAGCCGCTCTTCCTCGGGCTCGTTGCTGCTGCCGCTTGGCGCGTCGGCCAGCTTCAGTCCCGCGGAGGCGAGCACTTCTCCGTCGAAGACCTGCCCCTCGACCGGCACCCTGGAGCTTGACGCCCAGGGGAGGTTGATGAAGACGCCTTCGCCGGCTTTCAAGTAAACGCCCGGCTGGGGCTCCTCGGTGCTTGGCGCTGCGGCCTCGGCGGGCGGGTCGGCGGTCTATGCAGCGCCTGGCGCTCCTGCGGCCTCTGGGCCGCCAGTACGATCGCCAGATCCCTCCCCAGCCGCCGCGGCGCCGGCCTTGGCGGCCTCGGCGCCGGCGGCGTCCTCAGCGCCGGCAGCTTCGTCGACGGCGACCTCTGTTTCCATCCGCTCCGTAGCGGATGGATCTGATGGCCGGCAAAGGGGGGAAGAGTCAAACAAGATCCAGCCAAAAACTCAAGAAAATCAGAAGAAGAGCCCAAGGGAAGTTTCGAAGCAAGAAGATTACCTGCGCTGGGCTCGGTGGCCATGGTCTCTGCCGCTGGGGGGATGCTGGTGCCGTCTCTTGGCGGAGAGCTTCCCCTTGCCAGAGAGCCACCCCCTGCCGGAGAATCTCTTGCCGGAGAATTTTCCCTGGGCGGCGTAGTTGAAGCAGATGGCATGCAGGGGGCTGTCTCCGGACGCTCCTGGTGAGGCTGCTCTGCTCCTACACAAGACAACAAGCGGATATCAGCAAAGACAAGTACCCATGCGCGCCTCACCGCGGCAAATAGTCCGCCCTCAGCTCCTTCGCGCCGAGCCTGGGGGGGGAAACGGCCCGCGTCTTCCGCAGCACCGCGAGCCGCTGCGCCTCGGTCGTCTTCACGGTCTTTCCCCTGTCGGCTTTCGGAGCCATGGCGGGAGCAGTGGAGGGGGTTGACGGCGTTGGTGGTGCTGGCGGCGGTGGAGGGTGAAGCGCTGCTCTCTCTCTCTCAGCTTTGGGGAGGCGAGGGAGCGGCGGAGATTTCTGAGATTGGGAACGGCAATGGGCGAATGGCCCGACTGCCCCTGTTTCCCCTGCTTATAAGGGGGGAGGGGGGCGGACGTTCCACATTTCGAGAAAAGGAACCCCCACGACCTCTCTCACGACGCCGCATTCAACGCGTGCCGTTCGGGGGGAGGGCGCGGGGGAAGCGGAGGAAGATTCGGCATAGCTTAGGCCGCGCGTGCCCGTGCACTGTTTTGGGCCTGGCCCAACAGCGCTCGGCACCGTGTCTGGCCCAGGCCCGGGGGCTCCTGTCGGTGTACTAGAGTAGGGGTACCCTTAGTACCCCGAACTTGTGCACGGGCAGTCGCAGCGTCCCGCGGCAAGGCCTGCCGGGTCACCGCCAAGATCCTCCGTGGTCCCTTTGAAGACCATTCAAGAACAAAGTACTCAAGACAAGACCCCGGCAAGAGGAGCTTGCCGGGAAGAAGGCAAGACCCCGGCAAGAGGAGCTTGCCGGGAAGGTCATCAGAAGCATCCCAAGGCCCCGGCAAGAGGCGCTTGCCGGGAAGGCCACCCAAGGCATTCCAAGGAACTTGCCGCGGCGCGCTACGCGCCCCGACAAGGCCTGGTGAGCGACAAGCTCCCGGAAGCGACAAGTCGACGGCCGCGGCAAGGCGCTTGCCGCGGCAAGCCCCCACTCCACGCCCGCACTCCAGCACATCCACCCATGTGTCGCTCCGGGGCCCCTCCCAAGCGCACGTGGCAGGAGGCTGTGCAGCTAGGCGCGTGCGGTGGCACGCAGGCGCTGACAAGACAACCATCGTGGCAAGACGGTGGCGTCCCTAGTGGTCCCTTTCGGTGCTGGCTAGGCGACACAGACGGGCATTTAATGCCCTTGTCCCCTGCCGTCAGGGTTAGGTATGATAACACTATAGCAGCTAGTTGTGCCTACTACAGCACCTAGCGGTGCCTACCCACGGCACCCTTTTCCACTTTTGCCCTCCGTTGCCCTATGTCGGTAACCCCTTGAGCATATAAAAGGAGGCCCGGGGCAACGTAGAAGGAGGTTCAGCAATTCCACACACTCACGCTCGATCTCGCTCCCGAGCTAGAAATCAATACCAATCCACAAAGCAGGAGTAGGGTTTTACGCATCCGTGCGGCCCGAACCTGGGTAAATCGCTCGCGTGCTTCGCCTCGATTTACTCCTCGCACGACCAACCGCCCGCATGCTTCGCCTCGATCTGCTCTTTGCGCGACCTCCGCCCCCCGCCGAACCAAAAGGGACCCAGTCCGCCGGTCCCATAGGTGCCCGTGGATCAGCAGCCCCGGCAGAAGTCATGTCATCTTCTCTCCAGGGTTTTGTGATGAAAAGTATTTTAATTCACGGAGAGCATAAAATGCAAAAATGAAAGTTTGGGAAAGTCCTTTTATTCCCTCTCATTTAACTTTCAAAAAGTTTCGAATTTCACTCACTTTCAGTCAATCAATCAAACAATCCATCAAGTCTGTCTATTTATTATAACATTCCAAAATTTAGAATTTTGGGATGTTACAAACACGTCATGAACTCCTGACAGTCCTTCGGGTAACTCCAACTTGTAGGCAACTTCTCCCATACGTTCCAAAACTCGGTGTGGTCCTACAAATATCAGGGCTAACTTTCCCTTAGCTCCAAAGCGTTTAACTCCTTGTAGACACACGAAGGTATGCTCTATCTCCGATTTCATAGACTACCTCCTTGCGTTTTGAGACTGCATAACTCTTCTGCCTGGACTGTGCTACCTTCAGTCTGTCTCGAATCAACTTAACTTTCTCTTCGAACTCTTTGATCAAATCTGATCAAACAACTGTTTGTCTCCAACTTCATCCGACATCAACAGTGTCCTGCACCTCCTTCCATACAAAGCTTCAAAAGGTACCATCTTTAAATTGGCTTGGTAAATGTTGTTGTATGAGAACTCCCCGTAGGGCACATTATCATCCCAACTAGATCCGTGATCTAGCGCACAAGCTCTCAACATGTCCTCCAGAATCGGATTGACTCTCTTGGTCTGTCCATCTGTCTGCGGATGAAAGGCTGTACTAAACTCTAGTCTGGTACCCAACGTCTGCTGCAGCTGATTCCAAAATTTCGAAGTAAACTATGTTCCTCTATCTGGTACGATGGTCCTTGGGACTCCATGTAGACATACAATCCTGGTCATATATATCTTGGCCAACTTTGCACTTGTATATGTGGTGTTCACTAGGATAAAGTGAGCCACTTTGGTCAACGATCCACAACTACCCAGATAGAATCATATCCCAATCGGGTGTTGGGCAATCCGGTGATGAAATCCATGCCAAGCTTATCCCATTTCCATTCAGGTATTGGCACAGGCTGCAGTAGCCCAGCTGGCTTCTGATATTCTGCCTTCACTCTCTGACACACATCACATATGGCTACATACTCGGCAATATCCTTATTCAATCAAGTCCACCAGAAACGCTCCCTCAAATCCAAATACATCTTGGTGTTTTCAGGGTGTATCGAGTATGGCGAGTCATGATCTACCTGAAGTATTAACTTTCTAATCTCTGCATTATTGGGTACATAAATACGGTCCTCAAACCATAAGGTGTCATGCTCACCCTCATGAAAACCTTTGGCTTTTCCTTTGCTCTTCTTCTCCTTTACCTCAGCAATTTCCTTATCATCCTTTTGAGCTTCTCGAATCTTTCCCAATAATGTTGACTGAACCACCATCGCTGCAACAAAACCTCTAGGGACTATCTCCAAACGAAGCTTCCTGATATCTTCAACTAACTCCTGCGGAAATTCCCTGCTTACAAGGGTATTGGCATAACTCTTCCGGCTCAAAGCGTCTGCTACGACATTGGCCTTGCCGCGATGATAGTGCAACTTCATTCCATAATCTTTTATAAGCTCCAACCATCTCCTTTGCCTGAGATTCAGCTCCTTCTTTGTGAAAATGTACTTCAAACTCTTGTGATCCATGTACACATGACAACGGTTTCCAATAAGAAATTGTCTCCAGGTTTTGAGCGCATGAACTATGGCTACTAACTCCAAATCATGCGTGGCATAATTCATCTCATGCGGTCGAAGCTGACGTGAGGCATATGAAACCACTCTTCCGTCTTGCATAAGTACACCTCAAAGTCCTAAGCGAGAGGCGTCGCAATACACTTGGAAATCCTTATGTATATCGGGCAGAATCAGCACAGGGCTATAACCAAACATTTCTTCAACTCCTGAAAACTTGCCTCACATTCATATGTCCATTTAAATGTAGCGTCTTTCTTCAGCAACTCCGTCATAGGCTTTGCAATCTTAGAAAAATTATCAATGAATCTCCGATAATATCCACGAGTCCAAGAAAACTGTGGATCTCTCCAACTGAGGTGGGTGCCAACCACTCAGTGACAGACTGAACCTTGGTAAGATCCACTGCTCTTCCTTTTCCTGATATAACATGGCCAAGAAATCCAACTTCCTTCAACCAAAACTCTCATTTGCTGAACTTGGCATACAACTGATGTTCCCTGAGTTTCTTGAGAACTAAACACAAATGCTCCTTGTGCTCCTCTTCATTCTTCGAGTATACCAAAATATCATCAATGAACACCACTAAAAATTTATCCAAGAACTCCATGAACACCTTATTCATCATACTCATGAAATAGGTAGGGGCATTGGTCAAGCCAAATGACATAACCATATACTCATATAGCCCGTACCTTGTGGTGAAGGTTGTCTTGGGTATATCCTATTCTCGGATCTTCAACTGGTGGTATCCTGATCGCAGATCGATCTTGGAGAATACTTTAGCTCCTTGCAGCTGGTCAAACAAATCATTTATCATCGACAGTGGGTACTTGTTCTTGATCGTCACTTCATTCAATGCACGATAATCAACAACCATTCTTAAAGATCCATCTTTCTTCTCAACCAAAAGCACTGGTGCTCCCCATGGTGATGAACTTTGTCGAATGTAACCTTTCTCCAATAACTCCTTAATCTGCTTCTTTATCTCCTCCAGATCATTTGGGGGCATCCAGTATGTTCTCTTTGATATTGGTCCGGTGCCTGGCATCAACTCTATCAAAAACTCAATGTCGCGGTCCAGCGGCATGCCTTGTAATTCCTCTGGAAATACATCCGGGTAATCCTTTACTACAGGAACTTCCTCCTGAACAACTCATGAGAGTGAATTTACTTGGGTTCTCCTTGGTGCGTGCCTGGATACATACTTAATCCTTTTTCCCTTTGGGGTGGTGAGCAGAATTGACCTACTAGCACAGTCAACATTTACTCCATACTTCGACAGCCAATCCATGCCTAGTATCACATCCAATCCTTGTGACTCCAGAATTATTAGGTCCGTGGGGAAAACATGGCTACCAATGGTTAAGGGTATCCGATCGCACCATCGAATGGCCATATAATCTGCTCCTGGTGAGCTTACTAACAAGAGTGTCCTAAGGGCTAAGGTGGGTAAGTTAAAATTTTCCACAAATATGCTTGAAATGTATGAATGCGATGCACCAGTATCAAAAAGAACGATTGTAGTAAATGACTTAACCAAAAACTTTCCTATAACTGCGTCTGGCTGCTCTTCAACCTCTTCCACGTTAATGTGGTTCACTTGTCCCTATTAAAAGGGATGGGCTTCTTCCCAGAGCTTCCATTGCCATTTCCATTCTTTGCTTCAGGACACTCATTGGCATAGTGTCCAGTCTTCCCGCACTTGAAACAAGTAATGTGACTTTGGTCCTTCTTGGCGGGTGTGGCTGGGTTAGAGCGGTTCTGGTTGCTGCCTGCTCCATTCCCATTTCCACTATTGGGGCCACTATGGTTATGCGAACTTCCTCCATTGTTCGTATGGCCTCCATGGTTATGGGTATATCCTCCCGAGTTCGCGGTAAAACAAGGCTTCTGCTGAGCTCTTGAATTGTACATCCCTTGGCCATACTTCCTTTTGCGGCTCTCAATCTGCTGCTACTTACCTTCAACCATAAGAGCCTTGTCTACCAACTCTTGGTAGTTGTTGAATGTTGCCACCATTAACTGCATACTCATCTCATCATTCAACCCTTCCATAAACTTCTCCTGCTTTGCGGCATTTGTGGCCACATCATCTGGGGCATAGCAGGCTAACTAACTGAACTCATCCACGTACTATCCCACAGTACGGTTTCCCTGGCATAAGTTGTGAAACTCACGTTTCTTCATACTCATAGCTCCAGTTGAGACATGTGCGGTGCGGAATGCTTGCTGAAACTGCTCCCACGTGACATTGGCTATGGGGAAAGTGGTTGTGTAATTCTCCAACCATGAGGCCATAGGTCCATCCAATTGATGTGCGGCAAAACGCACCTTCGCAGCATCTGTGCAACCCGCGGTGGTGAACTCCCTTCCAATCCTACGCAACCAATTATCAGCAACAATCGGCTCGGTGCTACTGGAAAACACCGGCGGCTGCAACCTCAAAAAACGGGCTAAGTTATCAACTAGAGGTGGTGGCGGCGGGTTGTTGTTATTGTTGTTGTTGTTGCCTTGGTTCTGGACTAGTAGTTGCATCAAGGCATTTTGCTGTTGGATCAACTGTGTGAGCTCCGTTGGGAAGGCAAATCCGGGGTCATGTCTCGGAGGCATCTGATGAGTTCAGAGGGGAGAGATTAGAATAGAGCGAGGTCTAGTGAGAATACACTACCCATATGCACATGAGACAAACACATTCATATCACACAAATCAATTCAAACAAGGGCATACAATCGATCTAACTATCGTTACAAAAGTGCTTGTACTACTACTATATACATGGGGAAAATACTACTAATAATATGGTGGTCGATTAGAAAGTTTGATCGGTGGAAGACTCCATGATATCCGATCCAGCTTCGTCTTCGTAGTCATCGTCACTACTTTCGGGATCGGAGTCGGTGTGGTCGATGATGATGTAGTCCTTGAGATGGTCCTCATCTCCTCGTGGCGCGGGGTCTCCCATGAATACTTCTAGCTTCCTTGTCAGGTCGTCATTCTTCTCCACTAGTATTGTGATTTCCTCCTTGTATCTGTCGCGTGTAGACTTGTATTCCTCTTCAAGCTCCATGTTCCTAGTCATCAACTTCTTCAGATCTATCATGCTTGCACACATCTGGTTCTCTTGTCGACGAATGTGCTGGTTTAAATACTAGATGTAAGCTGCAATGGACCTGTTCCTCTTGGTGCTGATCATCTCCCATTGCTCATCTCGGTGCCCACATATCTGATAGATGGTGTCCTTAAGATCCTTGTGATAAACTTCGCCGATGCGTCCCATGACAATGTGGGCTGACATGCTCTTTCCTAGAGTCCAGGTTGGTGCATCAAAGGAAAATTCTATGGGCTTAGTAACTAGCGTGAATGACCTCCCTAGAACTTGAACTCGAATCATCCAACGCTCCTCTTCTTGTAAAGTGGCGGTGTAGGTCCCGGTGAAACTTGGTATTCCGATGTTCAGGTACCTAGTGACCTCCGGTTGTGCAAACTTGTTCCTTGAGTCCGCCATCCTGTAGTGTGGAAAATGGAGAGGAGTTAGAAAATGTGAAAACCTATGGCTTATCTTAATGGTCATGTCCTACATTCTGCGAGGGCTCTGATACCATCTTGTAGCGATCTAACCTCAAACAGTCAAATCTCTATGCATAAGTGTCATCCCTGGATCGGTAATGCTGACACACATAGTACTTCAAAGGATTTATAAGAGAGAACTTAATACGAAAATATGGCTTAAGGCCATCTAAGTAAGATAACAGCGGCATAGCTGAGTGCACGACAACGACCTAGCGCACCTTACTCTTGATCTAAATAGTCTGCAACATAATATGTTGCAGCCCGAAACGGGTCAGCAGAAGGGATATTCTGGCAATATAACAAAGTAGAGCAATGAACAAGTAAGTGCTATCACTACATGCAATTATGGCTGGTGAAGGATCTACGGTTATAATGTTTTTTGCGAAAAGACAATTTTCCCTACAACAAAGGAATATATTTTATTTAACTATCAAGGTAGTTGATAAACATTGAGAATGGTACCCCCATCTCAATCCCAATTAAAAAGTAATTAACAACCCAACAAATTAGTTTACAGTGATGAGATTGATACGTCTCCAACGTATCTACAATTTTTGATTGTTCCATGCTATGTTATCTACTATTTTGGGCAATATTGGGCTTTATTATCCACTTTTATATTATTTTTGGGACTAACCTATTAACTGGAGGCCCAGCCCAGATTTGCTGGCTTTTTGCCTATTTCAGTGTTCCGAAGAAAAGGAATATCAAACGGAGTCGAAACGGAACGAAATCAACTGGAGAAGTTATTTTTGGAATGAAAGCTACCGGATGGACTTGGACCCCACGTCAGGAGCCAAGGGAGGTGCTCACGAGGGTGGGGGGCTCCCCCCTAGGGCGCGCCCCCTGCCTCGTGGGGCCCCCGAAGCTCCACCGGCGTACTTCCTACACCCATATATATTCACGTACCCTAAATCTTCCAGAAAAAGAGATCAGACCGGGAGTTCCGCCGCCAGAAGCCTCCATAGCCACCAAAAACCAATCTAGACCCGTTCCGGCACCCTGCCGGATGGGGAATCCTTCTCCGGTGGCCATCTTCATCATCCCGGCGCTCTCCATGACGAGGAGGGACTAGTTCTCCCTCGGGGCTGAGGGTATGTACCAGTAGCTATGTGTTTGATCTCTCTCTCTCTCGTGTTCTTGAGGTGATACGATCTTGATGTATCGCGAGCTTTGCTATTATATTTGGATCCTATGATGTTTCTTCCCCCCTCTACTCTCTTGTAATGAATTGAGTTTCCCCTTTGAAGTAATCTTATCGGATTGAATCTTTAAAGATTTTAGAACACTTGATGTATGTCTTGCCATGGATATCTGTGGTGACAATGGGATATCACGTGATTCACTTGATGTATTTTTTGGTGATCAACTTGCGGGTTCCGCCCATGAACCTATGCATAGGGGTTGCCACACGTTTTCTTCGTGATTCTGCGGTAGAAACTTTGGGGCACTCTTTGAGGTTCTATGTGTTGGTTGAATAGATGAATCTGAGATTGTGTGATGCATATTGTATAATCATACCCACGGATACTTGAGGTGACATTGGAGTATCTAGGTGACATTAGGGTTTTGGTTGATTTGTGTCTTAAGGTGTTATTCTAGTACGAACTCTAGGGCTATTTGTGACACTTATAGGAATAGCCCAGCGGATTGATTGGAAAGAATAACTTTGAGGTGGTTTCGTACCCTACCATAATCTCTTTGTTTGTTCTCCGCTATTAGTGACTTTGGAGTGACTCTTTGTTGCATGTTGAGGGATAGTTATGTGATCCAATTATGTTATTATTGTTGGGGGAACTTGCACTAGTGAAAGTATGAACCCTAGGCCTTGTGTTCAACGCATTGCAATACTATTTACGCTCACTTTTATCATTAGTTACCTTGCTGTTTTTATATTTTCAGATTACAAATACCTTTATCTACCATCCATATACCACTTGTATCACCATCTCTTCGCCGAACTAGTGCACCTATACAATTTACCATTGTATTGGGTGTGTTGGGGACACAAGAGACTCTTCATTATTTGGTTGCAGGGTTGCTTGAGAGAGACCATCTTCATCCTACGCCTCATACAGATTGATAAACATTAGGTCATCCACTTGAGGGAAATTTGCTACTGTCCTACAAACCTTTGCACTTGGAGGCCCAACAACGTCTACAAGAAGAAGGTTGTGTAGTAGACATCAAGATCTTTTCCGGCGCCGTTGCTGGGGAGGTGAGTGCTTGAAGGTATATCTTTAGATCTTGCAATCGAGTCTTTTAGTTTCTTTTTTTATCACTAGTTTAGTTTATAAAAGAAAACTATAAAAATGGAATTAAGGATGCCTCATATGCTTCATCTTTTTAATGTCTTTCGTGAGAATAAGGATTCCGATAATTGTGCTCAAGTGCTACAAGAAGAATGCATTAGAATGTTTGGCACTAAATATTTGAATGATTAGCATGATTTCAATGTTGTTAGTATGCATTCCTTGAATACCTATGATGCTAATGATATGCAAAGCCACAAGCTTGGGGAAGCTATGTTTGATGAAGATGATATTTTCTGTCCCCCAAGCTTTGATGAGCAAATTTATTATGATGAAAGCATGCCTCCTATCTATGATGATTATTGTGATGACACGTATGCTTTAAAGAATAATGATAACAATGAAACTTGTCATCTTGATTACAATTTTCAATCGCATGATAGTTATTTTGTTGAGTTTTCTCCCACTACTATTCATGAGAAGAAGTTTGCTTATGTGGAGAGTAGTAAATTTTCTATGCTTGTAGATCATGAAAAGAATGCTTTAGGTGCTGGTTATATTGTTGAATTCATTCATCATCCTACTGAAAATTATTATGAGGGAGGAACATATACTCGTAGGAATTGCAATAATACCAAGTTTCCTCTCTATGTGCTTAAAGTTTTGAAGTTATGTTTGTTTTGCATTCCTATGCTAGTTAATTATTGTTCCGACAAGTTGTTTGATCACAAAATCCCTATGAATAGGAAGTGTTTTAGGCTTAAATGTGTTAGTTATATTCTTCATGATGCTCTCTTTATGTTTCAATTCTTATCTTTTATGTGAGCATCGTTGAAATCATCATGCCTAGCTAGGGGCGTCAAACGATAGCGCTTGTTGGGAGGCAACCCAATTTTATTTTTGTTCCTTGCCTTTTCTTCCTGTTTAGTAATAAATAATTCATCTAGCATCTGTTTAGATGTGGTTTTATTCTTTTAATTAGTGTTTTAACCAAGTAGAACCTTTAGGAAGACTTGGGGAAAGTCTTGTTGATCATGCTGTAAAAGACAGAAACTTTAGCGCTCACGAGAATTGCTGAAATTTTTATTTTGAGAGTGATATTTAGTTAATTATTTTTGCAGATGATTAATAGATAAATTACTCAGGTCCATAAATTTATTTGAGAATTTTATGAGTTCCAGAAGTATACATTTGATCCAGATTACTACAGACTTTTCTGTTTTTTGACAGATTCTATTTTTCATGTGTTGTTTACTTATTTTGATGAATCTATGGCTAGTAAAAGAGTTTATAAACCATAGAGAAGTTCGAATACATTAGGTTTAACACCAATAAAAATAAATAATGAGTTCATTACAGTACCTTGAAGTGGTGATTTATTTTCTTATACTAACGGAGCTTACGAGTTTTCTGTTAAGTTTTGTGTTGTGAAGTTTTCAAGTTTTGGGTAAGGATTAGATGGACTATGGAATAAGGAGTTGCAAGAGCATAAGCTTGGGGATGACCAAGGAACCCCAATGTAATATTCAAGGATAGACAAAAGCCTAAGCTTGGGGATGCCCCGAAAGGCATCCCCTCTTTCGTCTTCGCTCATCGGTAACTTTACTTGGAGCTATCTTTTTATTCACCACATGATATGTGTTTTTCTTGGAGCATCAATTTATTTTGTTAGGATTTTCTTGATGTTATTTAGAACAATGTTTTTCATCTTTTATTTCAATAAAAGTGGCATTGATAGCCTTTACTATGCCTATTTTAGAAGTCCACATGTTGCTGTTTGAAAACAGAAAGTTTACCACTGTTGCAATAATTCCCTAGAAAATTCAGAATGTGATAAAATGTTGAAACCTTTTTCATATTAACCTCTGATAAATTTACTACAGTGGATATTTTCTTTCATATTTTTTGGAGCTAGGGAAGTATGGATGTTGCTGCATTCTTTACAGACTATCCTGTTTAGGCTGATTGCTGTTATATTTGCATTGTTTGCATATGTTTGCTTCTTTAATGATTCTATTTGAGGATAGGACTACTAAATATACAGAGGCATTTAGTATGCAATGTTGAATAATAATTTTAGTGATTTGCTACAGTAGAGTATGATAAGGTTTTTGCAATGGTTTATACTAACTTGTCTCACGAGTCCTTGTTGAGTTTTGTGTGGATGAAGCTTTTGAGATTTAGGGAGACGTGATATGAGAGGAATTAAGGAGACACAAAAGCTCAAGCTTGCGGATGCCCAAGGCACCCCAAGATAATATTTCAAGAAGTCTCAAGTGTCTAAGCTTGGGGATGCCCCAGTTGGCATCGCACCTTTCTTCTTCAACAACTATCGGTTAGTTTCGGTTGATCCTAAGTTTTTGCTTCTTCACATGATGTTTTCCATTCTTAGAATGTCATTTTATTTTGCTTTGCTTGCTGTTTGAATAAAATACCAAGATCTGAAATTCTTAAATGTTAGAGAGTCTTCACATAGTTGCATAATTATTCAACTACTCATTGATCTTCACTTATATCTTTCGGAGTAGTTTGTCATTTGCTCTAGTGCTTCACTTATATCTTTTAGAGCATGGTGTTAGTTTTATTTTGAAGAAATAGATGAACTCTCATGCTTCACTTAGATTATTTTGAGAGTCTTAATAGCATGGTAATTTGCTTAAAATCCTAATATGCTAGGTATTCAAGAATAATAGAACTTTCTTATGAGTGTGTTGAATACTAAGAGAAGTTTGATGCTTGATGATTGTTTTGAGATATGGAGGTAATAATATCAAAGTCGTGCTAGTTGAGTAGTTGTGAAATTGAGAAATGCTTGTGTTGAAGTTTGCATGTCCCGTAGCATGCACGTATGGTAAACGTTATGTAACAAATTTGAAACATGAGGTGTTATTTGATTGTTCTCCATACGAGTGGCGGTCGGGGACGGGCGATGGTCTTTCCCTACCAATCTATCCCCCTAGGAGCATGCGCGTAGTGCCGAGGTTTTTGATGACTTGTAGATTTTTGCAATAAGTATGTGAGTTCTTTATGACTAATGTTGAGTCCATGGATTATACGCACTCTCACCCTTCTATCCTTGCTAGCCTCTTCGGTACCGTGCATTGCCCTTTCTCACATTGAGAGTTGGTGCAAACTTCGCCGGTGCATCCAACCCCGTGATATGATACGCTCTGTCACACATAAACCTCCTTATATCTTCCTCAAAACAGCCACCATACCTACCTATTATGGCATTTCCATAGCCATTCCGAGATATATTGCCATGCAACTTTCCATCATTCCGTTCATCATGACACATTCATCATTGTCATATTGCTTAGCATGATCATGTAGTTGACATAGTATTTGTGGCAAAGCCACCGTTCATAATTTTTCATACATGTCACACTTGATTCATCGCAATCCCGGTACACCGCCTGAGGCATTCATATAGAGTCATCTTTGTTCTAGTATCGATTTGTAATCATTGAGTTGTAAATAAATAGAAGTGTGATGATCATCATTATTAGAGCATTGTCCCAAGTGAGGAATAAAAAAAAAGAGAAAGGCCATAAAAAAGGAGAAGGCCCAAAAAATGAGAGAAAAAGAGAGAAGGGAGAATGTTACTATCCTTTTACCACACTTGTGCTTCAAAGTAGCACCATGATCTTCATAGTAGAGAGTCTCTTGTTTTGTCACTTTCATATACTATTGGGAATTTTTCATTATAGAACTTGGCTTGTATATTCCAACAATGGGCCTCCTCAAGTGCCCTAGGTCTTCGTGAGCAAGCAAGTTGGATGCACACCCACTAGTTTCTTTTGTTGAGCTTTCATACATTTATAGCTCTAGTGCATCCGTTGCATGGCAATCCCTACTCCTTGCATTAACATCAATCGATGCGAATCTCCATAGCCCATTGATTATCCTCGTTGATGTGAGACATTCTTCCTTTTTGTCTTCTCCACATAACCCCCCTCATTATATTCTATTCCACCCATAGTGATATGTCCATGGCTCGCGCTCATGTATTGCGTGAAGGTTTATGAGTTTGAGATTACTAAAGTATGAAACAGTTGCTTGGCCTGTCATCGGAGTTGTGCATGATGAGAGCATTCTTGTGTGACGAAAATGGATCATGACTAAACTATATGATTTTGTAGGGATGAACTTTATTTGGCCATGTTATGTTGAGAAGACATAATTGCTTAGTTAGTATGCTTAAAGTATTATCATTTTTATGTCAATATGAACTTTTGTCTTGAATCTTTCGGATCTGAATATTCATGCCACAATTAAGAAGAATTACATTGAAATTGTGCCCACTAGCATTCCACATCAAAAATTCTTTCTTTTATCATTTACCTACTCGAGGACGAGCAGGAATTAAGCTTGGGGATGCTTGATACGTCTCCAACGTATCTATAATTTTTGATTTCTCCATGCTATGTTATCTACTATTTTGGGCAATATTCGGCTTCATTATCCACTTTTATATTATTTTTGGGACTAACCTATTAACCGGAGGCCCAGCCCAGATTTGCTGGCTTTTTGCCTATTTCAGTGTTCCGAAGAAAAGGAATATCAAATGGAGTCGAAACGGAACGAAATCAACTGGAGAAGTTATTTTTGGAATGAAAGCTACCGGATGGACTTGGACCCCACGTCAGGAGCCAAGGGAGGTGCTAACAAGGGTGGCCCCCCCAAGGGCTCGCCCCCCTGCCTCGTGGGGCCCCCGAAGCTCCACCGACGTACTTCCTGCACCCATATATACTCACCTTAAGTTAACCATTAATTAATAATCTCACATATATCATGGATCACTCAAACCAAACCACGTCTACGAGCATAGCATGGCAACCTAAGCATATCGTAGAAGTAACTCCCAAGGGTTGATAATAAAAGGGCAATAGGTTCTACCTCATCATCTACTTCCCAATACCCACATGTTAACCACATCCTAATCATGTAGTGTTTGAGGATTGTAACTAATCCATAAAAACTGGGTATGAAAAGAGTATGATCAATGTGTTACTTGCCTTGCTGATGATCCGCAAACCCTAGAGACTCGTAGTAGCACGCTTCGCACTCCGGAAATCTATCACAAACAAACAATAGCATACGTAAGCACTCAAGCATAGATGCAAGGGTAAAACTCAAATAGGAAGATCCAAACTGAAATTTCAACTGAAGAGCTTCAGTTTGCAAAAAGAATCGATCAAATCGGACCTACGGAACTGAAACTATGTTCAAAACAACATCAAATTCAAGTCAGTTGAAACCAAATTTTAAATTGTCAAAATCATGTTTAAGTTATTTAACCAGAAAGAGGGCTTCGAGACGAAGATTTTGGCGTTGGTTTCACTGGATTTGGACAAATGGTTAAAAAGTTGCGAGGGTTTGAAGATCAGGGGCTAATCTGCGATAAAAATAATCGCGTATAGGTCCCTAGCGAAAATAAAACAGAAAAAGAAAAATCTAGCGGACGAACGTCCACTAACAGAGGAAAATGAACGAATTAGTTCGTTAAAATGAACTAACGAACGAACGTTCGTAAAATAAACTAACCGCGAAAAACCTAACTGATCTAAATAAATAAATAAAGCCAATCTAGGGTTAATAGAAATGGGCGGTTTTATACCTAAACCGAAAAAATAACCGGCGGTCGACAGGGTCAACGGCAGTGGCAAACTCCGAGGGGCAGTGGCATCGGCGCGGCGAGGCGAGGCGGTGGAGCAGCGCGGCGTGGCGATGCTGGGGCGGAGCGGCGAGGGGCAGCGCGGCGGCGAGGCTGCGGCAGCGGGGCGAGGCGTGCGGCGGCGGCGGCGGTGGTGCGGGTCGGGGAGAGGCGGCGGGGGCGGCGGCATTTATAGGTGGGGGCAGCTAACTAGGGGAGGGGGCGGCCTTGGGAGGCGTGTCCCCGGCAGACTCGACGGCGTCGGCGTTCGGGAATCCGGTCCCGATCCAGAACGGGAGGTGGCGGCGCGCTGGGCTTTGGCCCGCCCGGCTGGGCCGTTGGCCTAGTCGGGCGACGCGTTTTTTTCAAAAATAAATAAATTCCACCGAAGAGGAAAAATCCTAAATAAATATAACGAAATTCTAAAAATGCCCAAAACAATTTTCGCCGTCTAAAGAAAATATTTAGAACGAAGTGAACATTTTCTTGGCCTACAAATGCAATTTTGAAAAATGCATATTTTTCTAATTCGAATAAAATATCAATAAAATCCAAATAAAATTATTTAATTGATTTTAATATGTTTCCTCCAATATTTCCTTTATTTTTGGAGAATTCATATTATCTCCTCTCTTTTATTTTTTTATATTAGGAATATTAATTGGAGAGAAAAATAATTAAAACCAAGATGATCCCTTTTTTCAATATTTGAGAAAACTCAAATATGAAAATAAACGAAATCCCAACTCTCTCCGTGGGTCCTTAAGTTGCTTAGAATTTCTAGGATCAAAACCAAAATGCAAATAAAATATGATATGCATATAATGACCTATGTATAACATTCCAAATTGAAAATTTGTGATGTTACACTATCGTTCTCTAAAAAGATATAAGTGAAGCACTAGAGCAAAATTGCCTAGCTCAAAAGATATAAGTGAAGCACATAGAGTATTCTAATAAATGCATGATTAATGCGCGTCTCTAACAAAAAGTTTTTACCGAAACGATGATTGTGGCAAACTAAAGAGCAAATACTCATATCATACAAGACGATCCAAGCAAAACACATATCTCAAGTAAATTTACCGATGGAACGAAGACGAAAGAGGGGATGCCATCTGGGGCATCCCCAAGTTTAGATGCTTAGTTGTCCTTGAATATTACCTTGGGGTGCCTTCGTCTCCCCAATCTTAGGCTGTTGCCACTCCTTATTACATAGTCCATCAAATTTTTACCCAAAACTTAAAAAATTCACAACACAAAACTCAACAGAAAACTCAATATATCTGTTAGTATAATAAAATAAATCACCACTTTTGGTACTGTTGTGAACAAATTCTTTATTTATATTGGTGTAATATCTACTGTATTCCAACTTCTCCATGGTTCATACCCCCCCGATACTATCCATAGATTCATTAAAATAAGCAAATAACACATAGAAAACAGAATCTGTCAAAAACAGAACCGTCTGTAGCTCCAAAAATAAGCAATCTGAAAACTCCGTATACTTCTCTAACTCCAAAAATTCTAAAATATTAGGACAATATAGGAAATTTGTATATCAATCTCCTATAATAATTCAGATCAAAATCACGCTTCTGTGAGTTTTCAAAATTGTTTTACCGGGTGCAGAAGCTTCTGTTTTTCAGCAAGATCAAATCAGCCATCACCATAGACCATCCCAAAGGTCTTGCTTGGCTAAAACACAAATTAAAACACAAAAACAAAATTACTACAGAGGTAATAATGTGTACTTATTTAAAAATAGAACCCAAAGCAAAAAAACACAAAAGTAAATTTGGGTTGTCTCCCAACAAGCGCTATTGTTTAACGCCCCTAGCTAGGCATAAAACATAAATCTAGGTATTTTCATCTTTGGTATTAAATCCATAAGTGGCCCTCCTAATAGATTCATATGGGAACTTAATTTTCATTCTTGGAAAGTGTTTCATGCCCTTCCTTAACAAAAATTGATATCTAATGTTTCTTTCTTTCATATCAATAATTGCACTAATCGTTCTAAGGAAAGGTCCACCAAGAATAATAGGACATGTAGGATTGCAATCTATATCAAGCACAATGAAATCTATGGGCACATAATTAATATTTGAAAAAATAAGAACATCATTAATCCTTCCCATAAGTTTCTTAATAGTGGAATCCGCAAGATGCAAATTGAAAGAACAATCATCAAATTCACGGAAACCTAGTTCATCACCTAAATTTTTCAGAATTGTGGAAACACTAGCACCCAAATCACATAAAGCATGGCCCTCATAAAATTTAATTTTAATCTTAATTGTAGGTTCCCACTCATCATGAAGGTTTATAGGGATAGAAACTTCCAACTCAAGTTTTTCTTCAAAAGATTTCATCATAGCATCAACGATATGTTTAGTAAAAGCTTTATTTTGATTATAACTATGAGGTGAATTCAACATGGATTGCAACAAGGAAATACAATCTATCAAACAACAATTATCATAATTAAAATGCTTGAAATAAAAAAGAGTGGGTTCATTGCTACTTAACGTTTTGACCTCTCTAATCCCACTTTTATCAATTTTTGCATCAAGATCTTTAAACTCCGAATCATTGGAACGCCTTCTAGATAAAGTTGACTCATCTCCAGTCCCATCTTTACCAAGATTTATATTAGAAAACAAAGATTCAATAAGAGTCACATAAATCACTTTAAGATCTTCATCATTATTTTCAAGGGACTCCGGTTTAGCGGCCATCTTATTTACCAAAGTAGTTTGGTTATCGGAAATTTGGCCTACTAAATTTTCAATATGAGAAAATTGATATAAGATCATATATTTCCTTAGTAACATCATCAAGCTCTTTATTGATATACTCCATCATAGTTTTTTATTCTTTAAGTTCATTCCTGAGGAAACTATTATGCTCAAATTGTAAGGACATGAAGCTTTTAGCATTATTTTCAATCTCTTCCAACATCCTATTGTAAGGATCAAAGCTTTTAGGTTGAGCCATAGTGACAAACAAGCAATCTAGCACACAAGCAAAAAAGAAAACAAAAAGATGAACAGAAGAAGGGAGAATAAAAAGGCAAATATTTTTGTATTTTTTTGAAAATGTTTTAGAAGTGGGGGAGCAGAAAACGAGAGTCAAATGGGAAATAATGCAATGCAAGAGATGGGATTTTATGATGGCTACTTGGTAGGCTTGATGTAGAACCTCCCCGGCAATAGCGCCAGAAATTCTTCATGCTACTTCTTGAGCTTGCGTTGGTTTTTCCCTTGAAGAGGAAAGGGTGATGCAGCAAAGTAGAGATAACTATTTCCCTTAGCTGTAGAACCAAGGTATCAATCCATTAGGAGTACACGGAAGTCTCCAATCTATGCACCTGCACATACAATAAAACACTTGCACCCAACGCGAAAAAAGGGTTGTCAATCCCTTCATGGTCACTTGCAAGGATGAGATCTTATAGAAATAGATATAAAAGATTACTAGACGTAAAACAAAGTAAAAACAAATAAATTGCAACAAGGTATTTTTTTGGTTTTTTTGGTTTATAGATCTAAATATATATGATGGAAAATAGACCCAGGGCCATAGGTTTCACTAGAGGCTTCTCTCTTGAAAGAAAATAATACGGTGATTGAACAAATTACTGACGAGCAATTGATAGAAAAGTGCAAAGTTAGGACGATATCCAAGGCAATGATCATGAATATAGGCATCACATCTGTGTCAAGTAGGCCGACTTCTGCCTACGTCTACTACTATTACTCCACACATCGACCGCTATCCAGCATGCATCTAGAGTATTAAGGTCATGAGAACGGAGTAACGCGTTAAGTAAGATGACATGATGTAGAGGGATAAACTCAAGCAATATGATGAAAACCCCATATTTTACCCTTGATGGCAATAATACAATACATGCCTTGCTACCCCTACGATGTCACTGGGTGAGGACATCGCAAGATTGAACCCAAAACTAGGCACCTCTACCATTGCAAGAAGAACCAATCTAGTTGGCCAAACCAAACCAATAATTCGAAGGGAAATGAAAAGATATTTGATCAGGCATATCATAATTCAGAAAATACTCAAATAATATTCATAGGTAATCTGATCATAAATCCACAATTTATCGAATCTCGACAAACACACAACAAAAGAATATTACATTGGATAGAACTCCAAGAACATCGAGGAGAACATGGTTTTGAAGATCATAGAGAGAAAAGAAGCCATCTAGCTACAAGCTATGGACCCGTAGGTCTGTGGTAAACTACTCACGCTTCATCGGAAGGGCAATAGAGTTGATGTAGATGCCCTCCGTGATCGAATCCCCCTCTGGTAGGGTGTCAGAAAAGGCCCAAAGATGGGATCTCACGAGAATAGAGGCTTGTGGCGGCGAAAAAGTATTTTGGTGCACTCTTCTGGTCATTTGGGAATATTTGGTAATTTATAGAGCAAAACTTAGGGTTGGAGGAGTCCCATGGGACCCACAAGCCAGGGGGCACACCTGAGGGATTGTGGAGCCCTTGGGACTCTTCTGGCTCCCTCTCCAACCTCCGTAGATGTCTTCTAGTCCAAGAAAAATCATCGCGAAAGTTTTATTCCGTTTGGACTCCGTTTGATATCCCTTTTCCGTAAAACTCAAAAACAAGGAAAAACAGAAACTGGCACAGGGCTCTAGGTTAATAAGTTAGTGCAAAAAAAATATAAAATAGCATATGAATGCATATAAAACATCCAAAACATATAATATAATAGCATGGAACAATAAAAATTTATAGATATGTTGGAGACGTATCACCACCCATGTTTAGCAGGCCGAGGGGCATGCAGACGTAGTTTGTGGTGTGGCCCCCGCTCCGGCCGACGTGCGACAGCCAGAAGATGTCCTGAAAACTGGCCTTGTTGAGGCCCGGGACGTTGACACACACGCGCAGCTTGCTGCCCACAATGGGAGCAGAAGGTGCATCGACGTGCGACGTGCGATAGCCAGAAGATGTCCTGAGAACTGGCCTTGTTGAGGCCAGGGAAGTTGACACACACACGCACCTTGCTGCCCACAACGGGAGTAGCAGGTGCGTCGAGGGGCCGTGCGGGGCTGCGCTCGCCGCGCATGGACTGAGCCTCCTATAGCTTGTGCATCTCCTAGGTAATGAACTCCTGTGCTCGTGGTGCCTCACGTCGTGCTTCTTGCTTACGAGGGTGCGCGCCGAACCACGCCTCCAAGTGGTGCCCAAGTACCTCCCTCGTCATGCTGGCCAGGTCAGACGTTCTCTAGGTGGAAGCCCCCGAGCCTGCCTAGAGGGAGGCACCGGGTGGGCCTTCTTATGCGGGAAGGAAGGAAAGCCCCGTCGGCAAGCGCGGCGCTGGAGGTGTCACCAACTGATGCCTTCATCGCCTCAGGATGACTCTTGGGGAGGAGCTGCTTCTTCTTCATGGGGGCGGGCTCGGGAGGCGCAGTGGCGTTCTCGTTGTCAGAATTCTTAGTCATAGTTGCCCGGCAGGCATGCTCAATGGAGCAGACCTTGGCCTTTTCATCATAGGCGACAAAGATGATGCCGCTGCACCCTGGCATCTTGAGGACATTGTAGCCATGGTGGGTTGGCGCCACGCACATAGCGAGAGCGGCATATCCCAGGATGACGTTCTATGGGAGGATGATGTGGGCCATGTCGAAGTCGATGAGCTCATTGTGCTAGTTGTCGCGAGTGCCGAAGGTAACTAGGAGGCGCACTTGCCCCAGGGGAGTGGTGGAGCCATCGGTCACCCCCGAAAAGGGTCTGGTGGGCATTAGCTAGTCGTAGGGCACATAAAGCATATCGAAAGTTGCGATGGAGATCCCGTTGAGTCCGGTAGCCCCGTCGATGAGGGTCTTGGTGACAGAGACGTGTTGACCCACAAGTATATGGGATCACTTGTAGCCTTTTCGATAACTAAGGGTGTCGAACCCAATGAGGAGCAGAAAGAAATGACAAGTGGTTTTTAGCACAGTAATGTTTGCAAGTGCTAAAATTGTAAGTAACAGAGTAGTTTAATACCAAGATAATTTGTAACGACCAAGTAATGATAGTAGTAGCAAAACAGCAGCAAGGTAGCCCCATCCTATTGAGGTAACGGACAGGCCAAAACGGTCTCTTATAATAAGCAAAGCGTTCTTGAGGGTACACGGGAATTTAATCTAGGGACTGTCATCATCTTGATTCGATTCATGTTCGCTACTTTAATAATTAGATATGTGGGTGGACCGGTGCTTAGGTGTTGTTCTTACTTGAACAAACCTCGTACTTATGATTAACCCCCTCGCACGCATCTGCAACTACGAGAAAAGTATTAAGAATAAATTCTAACCATAGCATTAAACTTTTGGATCCAATCGGTCCCTTATGGAATTGCGCATAAACTAGGGTTTAAACTTCTGTCACTATCGCAACCCATCATCTAATAACTACTCCACAATGAATTCCCTTAGGCCCAAATATGGTGAAGTCTCATGTAGTCAACATTCACATGACACCACTAAGGGAATCACAGCATACATACTATCAGAATATCAAACACATATCAAGTTCACATGATTACTTGCAACATGATTTCTCCCGTGACCTCAAGAACAAAAGTAACTACTCACAAGTGATAAACATGCTCAATATCAGAGCGGTATTAAATAGCATAATGGATCTGAACATACAATCTTCCATCAAATAAACCATATAGTAATCAACTACAAGATGTAATCAACAATACTAGTCACCCACGAGCACCAATCTATAGTTCCGGTACAAAGACTGAACACAAGAGATGGACTAGGGTTTGAGACGTGATGGTGTTGTTGAAGATGTTGATGGAGATTTCCCTCCCCAAGACGGGAGATTTGTTGGTGATGATCATGACGATGATTTCCCCCTCCGGGAGGGAAGTTCCCCCGGTGAATCACTCCGCCGGAGGGCAAAAGTTTTCCTGCCCAAGTTCCGCCTCAAGACGGCGGGGCTCCATCCCGAAATTCCTCCCCTCATTTTTTCTATGTCAAAAATGACTTATATACTAGAAGATTGGCACCGGAGGTGGTCTGAGGAGGGCACAACCCACTAGGGCGCGCATGGGCTTACTGCCGCGCCCAGGTGGGTTGTGCCCACCTGGTGGGCCCCCTCTAGTACTTATTGACTCCAATTTTTCTTATGTATTCCATAAAAATTCCATGTAAAGTTTCAATTCATTTGGAGTTGTGCATAATAGGTAGCCTAATGTAGCTTTTTCAGGTCCAGATTTCTAGCTACCGGAATTCTCCCTCTTTGTGTGTACCTTGCATATTATGAGAGAAAAGGCATTAGAATTACTCCAAAAAGCATTATTATGCATAAAAACATTATAAATAACAGTAGTTGAACATGATACAAAATGGGTGTATCAACTCCCCCAAGATAAGACCTCGCTTGTCCTCAAGCGAAAACCGAAATCGATAAACATGTCCACATGCTTAGAGAGAGAGGTGCCGATAAAAACAAAATATGGACATAGAAGCATCATGTGAATTATTATAATAGCAACAAACTTTAACATAAAACTTTTATCATAGAAATTTTATTATAGGCTTCTCATGAATAAGTAACAATTCATCACACTATTGAAGTATAAAGCAGAAACTCTGTTGGAAACCAACAAACTATGTTCTCAGTCAACTTTGCAACTACAATCCATCATATTTTCAGGAAGGGTCACATATGGGAGCCTTTAGGCAAGTCCATATACTCAACCATCATATAGTCTTCTATCATTAGATAGTACCAGTTCTTTAATTTCTTTTTAAATAGGTGGATGATATTTAAACCAATTCTCCTTATGGAGACCAACATGAGTAGCAAATGATTCACAAGAGGAGGCTACTATCTAAGAGTCAAGGCCATGTCTAGTGCTAAACTTTTGAAAAGCATCGGTATTCATAAAAGATTTAACACAATCATACTTAAGCTTAATACCTGACTCTCTACCTTCATTGAGTTAAAATCTTCAGAGTTGTGTTTAATTATTTCTAGAAGATCCCACCGGAATTCAATAGTCTTCTTCATAAATGAACCAGTACAACAAGTATCGAGCATGGATTGATCATCACGGGAAATCCGAGCATAGAAGTTATGAATTATAATTTCTCTTGAGAGCTCATGATTGGGGCATGAATATAATATTGAGTTAAGCCTCCCCTAATCTAGAGAAATACTTTATCCTTCACGAGGCCAAAAATTATATATATAATTCCAATCATGATGAACTAGATCCATAGGATAATTTTTTGGTGAAATTCCAATTTCAATCGATTCCAGTTCCAATATCCAATATCAACACATAGTCTATACCATGCTAATGCTTTTCCATTCAAAGATAAAGGGAAAACGTTATTCTTCACTTCATATCTAGGTAAACCTGCAAGCTTAAACAATCCACAAAGTTCTTCCACATATATCAAGTGCATATCACGATGATCGATTTCCATCTCCTGCATAAGGATTAGCTAGCACTTGTTCTATCATACCCGAAGGAATTTAATATTCAATATTTTCAGTAGGTGCAGTAGCTTGAGGGATAACTACTTGTGGTTCCGTTCGAGGTGAACATACCCCAAACAAACCCCTCAAAGGACTGTTTTCCATCGTAACAAGTGACAATAAATTTCAGCACGTAGTAATAATTTTTCTTTACCAATTTCCACTTACCAAGAGCGTTCACTCCCCGGCAACAACGCCAGAAAATAGCCTTTATGACCCACAAGTATATGGGATCACTTGTAGCCTTTTTGATAAGTAAGAGTGTCAAACCCGACGAGGAGCAGAAGGAAATGACAAGTGGTTTTCAGCAAGGTAATTTCTACAAGTGCTAAAATTGTAAGTAACGGAGTACTTTGATAGCAAGATAATTTGTAACGAGAAAGTAATAATAGTAGTAGAAAATTGCAGAAAGGTAGCCCAATCCTTTTGAGGTAAAGGACAGGCCAAAACGGTCTCTAATAATAAGCAAAGGGTTCTTGAGGGTACACGGGGATTTCATCTAGTCACTTTCATCATGTTGATTCGATTCGTGTTCGCTACTTTGATAATATGATATGTGGGTGGACCAGTGCTTTGGTGCTGTTCTTACTTGAAAAAACCTCCTACTTATGATTAACCCCCTTGCAAGCATCCACTACTACGAGAAAAGTACTAAGAATAAATTCTAACCATAGCATTAAACTTTTGGATCCAATCGGTCCCATACGGAATAGCGCATAAACTAGGATTTAAGATTCTCTTACTCTTGCAACCCATCAACTAATAACTACTCCATAATGCAATCCATTAGGCCCAAATATGGTGAAGTGTCATGTAGTGGGCGTGCACATGACACCAGTAAGGGAATCACAAGATACATACTACCAAAATATCGAACACATATCAAGTTCACGTGATTACTAGCAACATGATTTCTCCCGTGACCTCAAGAACAAAAGTAACTACTCGCAAGTGATAAACATGCTCCAGGTCAGAGGGGCATTAAATTGTCTAATGGACCTGAACATATAATCTTCCACCAAATAAACCATATAGTAATCAACTCCATGATGTAATCAACACTATTAGTCACCCACAAGCACCAATCTATAGTTCCGGTACAAAGATTGAACACAAGAGATGAACTAGGGTTTGAGAGCAGATGGTGCTGTTGAATATGTTGACCGAGATTGCCCTCCCCAAGATGAGAGACTTCTTGGTGATGATGATGATGATGATTACCCCCTCCGGGAGGGAAGTTCCCCTGGCGGAATCGCTCCGCCGGAGGGCAAAAGTGCTCCTACTCAAGTTCCGCCTCGAGACGGTGCGCTTCATCTGGAAAGTCCTCCCCTCATTATTTCTAGGCCAAAATGACTTATATACTAGAAGATGGGCACTGGAGCTGGGCCGAGGAGGCCACAACCAACCAGGGAGCGCCTTGGCTCCCTAGCGCGCCTAGGTGGGTTGTGCCCACCTGGTGGGCCCGTGTGGTACTTATTGACTCCAATATTTCTTATATATTCCATAGAAAGTCCCCATGAAGTTTCAGTTCATTTGGACTTGTGCAGAATAGGTAGCTTGACATAGCTTTTTCAGGTCTAGATTTCTAGCTGCCGGAATTCTCCATCTTTGTGTGTACCTTGCATATTATGAGAGAAAGGGCATTAGAATTACTCCAAAAAGCATTATTATGAATAAAAATATTATAAATAATACTAGGTAAACATTATGCAAAATGGACGTATCAAGACGATGATGATGGTGGTAGTGCATAGCATGGGGAGCGCGCCGGCGGTGGCTCAGCACCTGAGGTGGTCCTTGGAGTCAATGGCATACTATGACCACTTGAGGGGCTGCACAGCCGCAAGCCTCGGGAGGTTAGCATTCACCTTGCGGGAGAACTACTTGATGGGGCGGTTAGATGTGGAAGCCCGAACTGACATGAGGATGCAGGCCACGGTGCGAGGCTCCTGGTAGCCCCCAGCACCCTCATCTTGATGGTTGTTGTCGTTCCTCCTAGGTGGCGGTGACAGTAGTGGAAGTGTTGAGGAATGTAGTAATTTAAAAAATTCTCCTACGCACACGTAACATCATGGTGCTGCATAGCAACAAGACAGGAGAGTATCGTCCACGTACCCTCATAGACTGTAAGAGGAAGCGTTATGAGAACGTGGTTGATGTAGTTGTACGTATTCACGATCCGACTGATCCAAGTACCGAACGTACAACACCTCTGAGTTTAGAACACGCTCAGCTTGATGATGTCCCACGAACTCCGATCCAGTAGAGCTTCGCAGGAGAGTTCCGTCAGCACGACGGTGTGATGACGGTGATGATGTTGCTACCAACGCAGGGCTTCGCCTAAGCACCGCTACGATATGATCGAGGTGGATTATGGTGTTGGGGGGCACCGCACACGGCTTGGAACAATCAACTTGTGTGTCCTAGGGTGCCCCTGCCCCCGTATATAACGGAGCAAGGGGGAGGCCGGCCGGCCCTTGCAGGGCGCGCCAGGAGGAGGAGTCCTCCTCCTAGTAGGAGTAGGACTCCCCTTTAATACTCCTACTAGGAGGTGGAAAGGAAGGAGGAGAGGGAGAAGGAAAGGGGGGCGCCGCCCCCGCCTTCCCCAGTCCAATTCGGACCAAAGGGGGGCACTATCATGCGCTTTACACCAATATGGCCTAAATTGCAATAGCACAAATAAGATGCACTATCATTATCACTACTATCGAGATTCATTAAAAATAGACCACTCTTCAAGGGTGCATGACCATAAAAGATATTACTCTTATATATAGAACAACCATTATTCTCTGATTTAAATGAATAACCGTCTCGCACCAAACAAGATCCAGATATAATGTTCATGCTCAACACTGGCACCAAATAACAATTATTCAGGTCTAAAACTAATCTCGAAAGTAGATGTAGAGGTAGCGTGCCGACGGTGATCACATCAACTTTGGAACCATTTCCCACACGCATCGTCACCTCGTCCTTAGCAAATCTTCGCTTAATCCGTAGTCCCTGTTTCGAGTTGCAAATATTAGCAACAGAACAAGTATCAAATACCCAGGTGCTACTGCGAGATTTAGTAAGGTACACATCAATAACATGTATATCACATATACCTTTGTTCACCTTGCCATCCTTCTTATCCACCAAATACTTGGGGCAATTCCGCTTCCAGTGACCAGTCCCTTTGTAGTAGAAGCACACAGTCTTAGGCTTGGGTCCAGACTTGTGTTTCTTCTCTTGAGCAGCAACTTGTTTGCCGTTCTTTCTCCTTGAAGTTCCCTTTCTTCTTCCCTTTACCCTTTTTCTTGAAACTGGTGGTTTTGTTGACCATCAATACTTGATGTTCCTTCTTGATTTCTACCTCCGCAGCCTATAGCAGTGCGAAGAGCTCAGGAATTGTCTTATCCATCCCTTGCATGTTATAGTTCATCACGAAGCTCTTGTAGCTTGGTGGCAGTGATAGAAGAATTCTGTGAATGACACTATCATTCGGAAGATTAAATCCCAGTTGAATCAAGTGATTGTTATACCCAGACATTTTGAGTATATGTTCACTGACAGAACTATTCTCCTCCATCTTGTAGCTGTAGAACTTATTGGAGACCTCATATCTCTCAATCCGGGCATTTGCTTGAAATATTAACTTCAACTCCTCGAACATCTCATATGATCCATGACGTTCAAAACGTCATTGAAGTCCCGGTTCTAAGCTGTAAAGCATGGCACACTGAAGTATCAAGTACTCATCAGCTTTGCTTTGCCAGATGTTCATAACATCTGGTTCAGCTCCTGCAGCAGGTTTGACACCTAGCGATGCTTCCAGGACGTAATCCTTCTGTGCAGCAATGAGGATAATCCTCAAGTTACGGACCCATTCCGTGTAATTGCTACCATCATCTTTCAACTTTGCTTTCTCAAGGAACGCATTAAAATTCAACGGAACAACAACACAGCCCATCTATCTACAACAACATAGTCAAGCAAAATACTATCAGGTACTAAGTTCATGATAAATTAAAGTTCAATAAATCATATTTAAGAACTCCCACTTAGATAGACATCTCTGTAATCATCTAAGTGATCACGTGATCCAAATCAACTAAACAATGACCAATCATCACGTGAAATGGAGTAGTTTTCAATGGTGAACATCACTATGTTGATCATATCTACTATATGATTCACGCTCGACCTTTTGGTCTCAGTGTTCCGAGGCCACATCTACATATGCTAGGCTCGTCAAGATTAACCCGACTATTTTTTCGTGTGCAGAACTAGCTTGCACCCATTTTATGTGAACGTAGAGCTTATCACACCCGATCATCACGTGGTGTCTCGGCACGACGAACTTTGGCAACGGTGCATACTCCGGGAGAACACTTGTACCTTGAAATTTAGTGAGAGGTCATCTTATAATGCTACCGTCAATCAAGCAGAATGAGATGCATAAAGGATAAACATCAGATGCAATCAATATAGGTGATATGATATGGCCATCATCATCTTGTGCCTTTGATCTCCATCTCCAAAGCAGTGTCATGATCACCGTCGTCACCAGCGTGACACCATGATCTCCATCGTAGCATAGTTGCCGTCTCACGAAATATTGCTTCTATGACTATCGCTACCGTTTAGTGATAAAGTAAAGCAATTACAAGGTGATTGCATTGCATACAATAAAGCGACAACCATATGGCTCCTACCAGTTGCCGATAACTCCGTTACAAAACATGATCATCTCATACAATAAACTATAGCATCATGCCTTGACCATATCACATCACAACATGCCCTGCAAAAACAAGTTAGACGTCCTCTACTTTGTTGTTGCAACTTTTACGTGGCTGCTACGGGCTGAGCAAGAACCGTTCTTACCTATGCATCAAAACCACAACGACATTTCATCAAGTTAGTGATGTTTTAACCTTCAACAAGGACCGGGCGTAGTTACACTCGGTTCAACTAAAGTTGGAGAAACTAACACCTGCCAGCCACCTGTGTGCAAAGCACGTCGGTAGAACCAGTCTCGGGTAAGTGTACACGTAATGTCGGTCTAGGCCGTTTCATCCAACAATACCGCCGAACCAAAGTATGACATGTTGGTAAGCAGTATGACTTGTATCGCCCACAACTCACTTGTGTTCTACTCGTGCATATAACATCTACGCATAAACCTGGCTCGGATGCCACAGTTGGGGAACATAGTAATTTAAAAAATTCTCCTACGCACACACAAGATCATGGTGATGCATAGCAACGAGAGAGGAGTGTATCGTCCACATACCCTCATAGACCGTAAGCATAAGCGTTATGAGAATGCGGTTGATGTAGTCGTACGTCTTCATGATCCGACTGATCCAAGTACCGAACGTATGGCACCTCTGAGTTCAGCACACGTTCAGCTCGATGACGTCCCATGAACTCCGATCCAGTAGAGCTTCACAGGAGAGTTCCTTCAGCACGATGGCGTGATGATGGTGATGATGTTGCTACCGACACTGGGCTTCTCCTAAGCACCACTATGATATGATCGAGGTTGATTATGGTGGAGGGGAGCAATGCACACGGCTTGGAACAATCAACTTGTGTGTCCTAGGGTGCCCCTGCCCCCGTATATAAAGGAGCAATGGGGGAAGGCCGGCCGGGCCTTCCAGGGCATGCCAGGAGGAGGAGTCCTCCTCCTAGTACGAGTAGGACTCCCCTTTCCTACTCCTACTAGGTGGGGGAAAGGAAGGAGAGGAGGGAGAAGGAAAGGGGAGCGCCCCCCCTTCCCTTTCACTAGTCCATTTCGGACCAGAGGGGAAGGGGGCGCACGACCTGCCCTGGCCGGCCCTCTCTCTCTCCACTAAGGCCCATGTGGCCATTACTTCTCCCGGGGGGGGGGGTCCGGTAACCCTCCAGCACTCCGGTCTTCTCCGAAATCACCCGGAACACTTCTGGTATCCGAATATAGTCGTCCAATATATCAATCTTTATGTCTCGAACATTTCGAGACTCCTCGTCATGTTCGTGATCACATCCTTGACTTCAAACTAGCTTCGGTACATCAAATCAGATAAACTCATAACACCGATCTTCACCGAACATTAAGCTTGCGGACCGTACGGGTTCAAGAACTATGTTGACATGACCGGGACACTTCTCCGGTCAATAACCAAGAGCGGAACCTGGATGCTCATATTGGCTCCTATATATTCTACGAAGATCTTTATTGGTCAAACCACATGACAACATACGTTGTTCCCTTTGTCATCGTTATGTTTACTTGCCTGAGATACGATTGTCGGTATCTCAATACCTAGCTCAATATCGTTACCGGCAAGTCTCTTTACTCGTTCCGTAATGCATCATCCCGCAACTAACTCATTAGTTGCATTGCTTGCAAGGCTTATAGTGATGTGCATTACCGAGAGGGCCCAGAGATACCTCTCCGTCAATAGGAGTGACAAATCCTAATCTCGTTCTATGCCAACTTAACTAGTACCATCGGAGACACCTGTAGAGCACCTTTATAATCACCCAGTTACGTGGTGACGTTTGGCAACACACAAAGTGTTTCTTCCGTAATCGGGAGTTGCATAATCTCATAGTGATAGGAACATGTATAAGTCATGAAGAATGCAATAATAATAAACTGAAATGATCAAGTGCTAAGCTAATGGAATGGGTCAAGTCAATCGCATGATTCTCCTAATGATGTGACCCCGTTTATCAAATGACAACTCATGTCTATGGTTAGGAAACATAACCATCTTTGACCAACGAGCTAGTTAAATAGAGGCATACTAGTGACACTTTGTTTGTCTATGTATTCACACATGTATTATGTTTCCGGTTAATACAATTCTAGCATGAATAATAAACATTTATCATAAAATAAGGAAATAAATAATAACTTTATTATTGCCTATAGGGCATATTTCCTTCAGGAAGGCCCGCATTGTCCAGACACTACAACAAACACCCCCATATAGCAACACATGTCTTGCAACGACGATAATACAATGTGTTGTTTGATTGAACCCACCTTCCCCACTTAGCGTTAACCTCCTCGTACCCACCTCCATCTCTTTTTGCACTGTCAACACTCAGTCACGAAAGGTGAAATATCCCTTCACTAAAACAAATCCAGAGACACAACCAGCAGCCAAGGCTCCCATCGTCGCTGCCGCTCCCTCGCCCTCGGCCGCCTGCCCTTGCTCCTCTTCCAAGCTTGCCTCCCTCGCCAATTTCTCGGCTCCTCGGGGATGCACACTGTGTACGTCGCCCATCCTCCTGCATCGGGGAAAGCATCGCTCCCGCCGTTCCTCCGGCCGACCGTAGATGCAGACGCCGCCGCCGTTCTTCCGCGTGATCGGGGATGCAGATGCCGTCGTTGTTCGTCCGCACAGCCAGGGAAGATGCAAGTACTGACGGACCCTTCCTCCTCAACTGCAGGAGTTCAGCAGGTCTTATTTTGTCCCTCCCGCATATGCTTTTCTTTATTTGTATCCTCAAGGATTTGTTCTATTTGATTTATTCCCCAAAGGGAACCAATCAACACATGGATTCAGTGGATTCCTGCATGTCACTCGGATCACTCGGATCCCTTTAGGGATTGAATCCCTTGCATCAACTATTACCTCCATATAAATACTATTCGATTATATACAGGGTTTGACATGGATTTAATTATTGTATCATGATGGCAGACACCAAAAAACAGAGATTTGAAGCACAAGTACTCTTATTATAAAAAAATCATGAAGCAATGTACGTACAGATCCCAGTTAATGCACCATCACATTCCTATTTCTAAACAACCACATGTTTGTTTACCACGATTATTGCTAGTATATATATTTTCACATTTAATAGTGAAGCAAAAGCTTATTTTCTTGTTGCTTCCCAGTTTAAATCTTCAATGCAAAGGCATTACACAGTTACTAATAAGTAGAGTATACTTTAATAAGTATATGTAGTAATCAACTCTGATTAATACTAATAAGTGGATTTCAGAAATCTGGAAAAAAAGCCAAATACATGCCCACAACAATTGATTAATTGGTGAGGAGAATGGGATAATTCAGCCCTAGGTAGGAGGTAGTAGGAAACTAGGATCAAGAACTGTCTCAATCTAACCATATCCTATAACTTAAGAAGAGGAGAAGAAAGAGAAGCGAGATGTACCTGTGCTGCAGTCATCGTCGCTGCTATCTGGAGATGGCCGCCCTGTCCCTGACACTTCTGCCTCGCGGTGCAGACTCGCAGTGTTCTATTCCTGTCCAATCCATGACTTCTTTCTATGCATGAATCTCTAATGCAAGGGGAAGACCCTCTAGCCTCTATGAGCGCTCGCCGAAGCTAGTGCCGCCGGCAGCAACTACGCCATCATGTACCTTTCCCACAGCCCCTTAAACCTCTCACCAATGTGTTCTTCCTCCCTTCTTATCCCCGTGAAGGGTCAAAGTGCCAGCTAGCATTCTAGCTCTTCCATCTTTTCCATATTTGGTTAGCTAATCTTCTAATGTTTTAACCCCAACAATTGATTCCTCACAAAATTTACATCACCGTTTTGCCTCCTCCTCGCCCTTATTCATGTGGAGACAGCAACTTAAATTAGAGATGAACCAATCATAAGTGCCATTACTTTACTGTTTGTACCTACAGTTCTGCTTCTTGATTTTTCTGTGTGATTACTTTACCTCGGCTCATTGATTTCAGGTGTCTCTTTCAAATTATAAGTGGCTATAGAATGAGATATCCTGATCTTTCAGTTTGGGTTCTTTCAATTGTTTTCCTCTTACCTCTAATGAATTTATTTATCATATATATCCTTTTGTTTCCCGACTGAATCACACATGGACCAGTATGCACTTGCCTCATCGCATTACTATTTATAATAGGGAGATATTGTGCCTTCTGCATTATAAGAAATGAATGCATGGCATGTGTGTTTGGCTCAGCTACCTTGGATTGTGTACATGATATTTTTGGAAATGTGCTATGTAATACACGAATACTTAAGTATGGATTATTTTTGCGCCCAACACAAGCGACCACTTCTCAACTTCGTTTTCTTTTCACAATTTTTGTTTAGTGAGTAACTACTCCATATTTGGTAACTTGAGTGTCCGCTTCTGACAACTGGATATTAGATGTCTCATTGTGCCCACACTCCCGATCATTCTACCAATCGGGTATGCCTGATATTTCTGTGAAATGACTACACGGCTGTGTCCATGGAGCCATGTGCGACTCTCATGTGCGAGGTAATGAAATACATCTCTACAAGTAATGGCTAACTAACGATACCATTGATCTTACATGCTATTTGGCTGTTATGTGTGTCACGTGTCTTGGTTTGAGTACCCAGTATTACATAGGCGCTGCCTTGGTTCTCGGAAATAGTTTAGATATATCCTCGTATGCTTAAATTTGGCTAGAGTTTAAATGAAATCTCTTAACTATAAGATAACATAGTATACAGAGTGTTCTAAACTACAGATGGGGTGATGGTCTACTTTTTTTCTTTCTTCGTGCTTTCAGTTTGGTTGTCTCTCGCCAAGTTTTATTGGAGAAAACATGTGACCATGAGTTGATAACTCCAACCATCCCAAATCGGATGATGCTCTTTTTTTCTGTTGTTTCTTTTTTAGGTTCCGAGAATCTTATTCATGGATCAGGAAAATATAATTCTCGGGTAACTACAAAGTTTTCCATGATGTACATTACTTAAGGATTTTTCAAGTTGTTCGCACTGAGATTTTCTCCTAATACAACATAGCAAGCATGGCTAAGGAATCATCCCAAGCTGAGTACTACAGGAGTAATGTGACGCAAAGCTAATTAGTGCAGAGATCTCAAGAAAATGGCGATGTTCAACATTTTAGTAGTCAGTACTATTGGTTACGTACATTAGCTAGTTGCTGAATTCATCCAGTGTGTTTTATAATATAATGTTTGGATACTTTTTAGTAGCAAAGACAAGCTGATAGTTTTCACAATGAACAACCACACCAATAGGTCAAAGGTGCTTGGTTTTTTGCTTTTCAAAGGTGAAAAAAATAAAATTAGTACACGGATATAGGTTGCATATAATCTGCAATGTTTTTTTAATAAATTCATGTTAAAGAAGTGTTTCTATTCAGATTGTTAATTATACATTTAAATTTTACTTCGATTAGCCTGATTTTCTTTACTATAAGTTACTCATCTCATATTGTTGTTGTAGATCACTAAGATAAATTTACGACGCAAGTCTCAGCTGTTAGTTGCAAGGTTAAGAATGGAGCTACTACTACAAGATAATTAGAGTGCCATTTTAGGAGCAATGTTTCAAACATTATAGTTGATTGCAAGGTCAAGAACTACTAGATATAGTTTCACCTCATGTAATCGTTGGATCATGTTCTTTGTAATGCAACATAGTCTATTTAATATATGAGATTTGTAATCTTTGGATCATGTTCTTTGTAATGCAACTTATTCGATTTAATATATGAGATCTTTTGGTTTGTTATATTGTGCCTCCTATGCACTTCCGCATTGACCTAATAATTATGGATGACAATATATTAAATGTCATTAATTGTTCATGTTATCCAATGAAGCTTAAAGTCATTGCAATGCTTTGTTATCTCCATTTAATTAAAAATCCTTTTGTGTAGGGTCGCCACCAATGTATATGAAGTGTTGTTGGACTCTAGCTTTATATGTTGCTACCTAACAACGCTTCTACATGTCGTTTACCAATGCATGCATATACGTTGTTGTTGGTCCTTCCAACGCCACCAACGGCAACACATAATAATCCGTTGGTTTATCCCTTAACAACACATATATGGACATAAGACACGGCATTGATGCGTTGCCATAGGGAGGTTCTTATTGTAGTGAGAGGGCGTTCCTCATGGGGCTAATCGCACTAGGCGCTATCGCGAGGCTGATCATGCCAGCCACCCTAGCAAGGCTAGTCGCGCTAGCCCTGGCGGGGATTGTAGTTGTCCCATCGGCCTCCACCACGGCCGCCTCCATGGACAAAGCCATGATCGCTGCGGTCAGGGTGATAGCCCAAGCGCTCGTCGCACAGCGCCTTGAGCTCCTGGCAGTCATCGGTGTTGTGGGTGCGCATGTTGTGGTAGAAGCAGAACAAGAAGCAATGTCTGACAGGCTTATCGGTCATGGCCGCGCTTCTACTCAGGCTCCGCCGCTAGCACGGCAGGGCCCTTGCTCTTTACTTCCTTTGCCTTGGCTTTATTGTCGTCTGCTTTGGTGTCGAGGTTGCTAAGGACGAAGAGGCGGCCTTCCTATGCCTTGGTGCACTTGTCATCCATGTTGAACAATTCAAACGCTGAACTCGGGTCATCATTGATGTCAAGGTATTCACACATCTTGTCGTCCATGACGCCATTGGTGAATGCCGTGATGACGGCTTCATCGGAGGCCTTCAAAATCTTGTGGCGCACTTGGGTGAAGCGCGGAATGTACTTGCGGAGGGTCTCGCCAGGGCATTGCTTCACGCGCCACGAGTCGTTGTTGGTGAGGGCGTTGTCGCGAGTGCCCTAGAAGTTGGAGATGAACTTCCTGCGAAGCTCATCCCACTAAGAGATTGAATCCTTAGGTAGGTTCATGAGCCAGGAACGCACGCCATCCTTGAGGGCCATAGGAAACCAATTCGGCATGACCTTGTCGCCGCCATTCACCGCCTCGATGCTCAGCACGTAGAGCTGCAACTTGGGTGAAGCGCTGAATGTACTTGCGGAGGGTCTCACCAGGGCGTTGCTTCACGCGCCACGAGTCGTTGTTGGTGAGGGCATTGTCGCGAGTGCCCTAGAAGTTGGTGATGAACTGCCTACGAAGATCATCCCACGAAGAGATTGAATCATCAGGCAGGTTCATGAGCCAGGAACGCACGCCATCCTTGAGGGCCATAGGAAACCAATTCGACATGACCTTTTCGCCACCATTCACCGCCTCGATGCTCAGCGCGTAGAGCTGCAGGAACTCCGTGGGGTCGGGGATGCGGTTGTAGCACGGGGCAGTTCTAGCTTGCACTTGACTGGCCAAACCACCTGACGCAACTCGTGAGTGAAGGCCCTGCAGACGGCGGTGCCACTACAGAAAAGACACATCTATGACATTTTGGGCCAAACGAATATTTTTCTGTCATGCTTATGACACTTCTATGATGATAATTGTGACAAAACCACGTATCATCATAGATGTTGTGGGTCCTACTTCCATGACAAAAAATCATTACATAAAAATCGGCTTTTTGTCCTGGACGGTCCGGGGACGCACCTGTATGACATTCTTTGGGCCGTCTACGATGGAAAAAATCATGGTAGAAGCAAGGGCGAGGGAAATTTCAGGGAGTTCTCGGGTATGGTGGGTGGTTGGGGCCGAGAGATGCACGGAGGTTTGCGTGTTTTTCTCATACACGTACGCATGTGCGTGCAAGGGATTGGGCTCTAACTGCACCCGAGCGAGGCGTTCGCTTACTGAACCCGAGCAATTGCACTAGCTACATTACTTAACCAGAGTGATTGATCCCTTGCTGTTAACTGAACCCAAGCGATTCCTTCGCTACTGCTGCTAACTGAAGCCGATCGAACCTGCTGCCTTTTGATGAACAATGACCGCTATTGGGGTTGGATGAACAGTTCCCTGTGGGGGTTGGATGAACAGAACCCCGTGGTAGTAGAGGTTGTTACCGCTGGATGAACAGGACCCCGATTGAGCGGAGGCCGCTACACACCCGAGCCGGTTGGGGGTGGATGAACATTACTCCATGGAGGGTTGGTTGAATAGTAGCCAGTGGAAGCTGGATGAACAGGACCCCATGGAGGACTTGTTGAACAGTAGCCGGTGGAGGCTGGATGAACAGGACCCCGTCGATGAATAGTAGCTGGTGGAGGTAGGAGGATGTCGACGGAGGATGAACAGTAGCAGGTGGATGCTGGAGGAAGTCGACGGTGGATGAACAGTAGCCTGTGGAGGTTGGAGCGAGGTAGTAGACGGTGGATGAATAGGACCCCGTGGAGTCCCTTTTTGCGGTATGCCATACCCCTCCCGATGAACAGGAGCCCATTTCGACCATAGGCGCTCCAAGACAAGTCTGTTTCCTCTTTTTTGCGATACGCCACAACCCTCCCGATCAACAACACCCCGTTTCGACCGTAGGCGCTCAAATATACGTCTGTTTTCTCCGTTTTGCAGTACGCCAGACCCTTCTCGATGAACAGGACCCTGTTTCGATTGTACAACGTTGAACAGAAGGTCGTGTCCTCCGTTCTGGGGTACGCACCTCGTTTCGGCTTTTCCGTCCAAGCCGGTTGGCTCTCGAGGAACACGATGCATTTCGTTCCCTCTCAATGAACACAACGCAGTTTCTCCATTCTAACCAGGCCGGTTGGCTACCAATGAATAGGACGCCATCGCTGTCTGCGTTCGAGATCCCGCCCGTATGTACTTATGTAGCCGCATTTACTTTCTTGTAGCGTGGTTGTACATACATGTACATTATTTATACAGGACTGCCTCAACTGCTCTGTCACACGTGCCGCTCCTTGCTCGGCCACGGTTCATCCTTGCAGAGAGACCGATCGACTAGTATGTATGTACACATTCGCTATCAGAGAGACAACCCTACGCATGGTATGACCGGGTGGGTCCCAGCCGTTAGGGAGGATAAGGAAGCACTTCCTTGCATGCAAAGTTATAGCTGATGGGTCCCAGCTGTCAAGGGGAGGAATCATTTTGTTTGCCCATAATAAGGATGCACTTCCTTGGGTGCGAAGATGTAGCAGGTGGGTCCGAGCTGTTAGGGGGAGAAAACATTATATTTCAGGGTAAAAAGGATGCAGTTGCATGCATGCGCCCCCACTGCCAGCCTCTCGACATACTGTCATCTTCCGTATGACTCGTTTATTGACCATGTTGACCACACCGTGCCAAGTGCACCATGGTCGATGGACGACGACGAGGCCCCAGACTGGAATGACCCGGAGATGGGGAAGACACAACAATGGAGACACAGATGGAGAGGAGTGGGAAACTTGACTGGTTCGGGTACACAGCAGCACTGCCGCCCATGAGAGACATGAGCAAGATCAGAGGTTGAACAAGCAGCACGGCTGTTGGATTAACATCCAGCGGTCCAGCTGCTAGAATCATTTGTTGATTAAGTTGACAATACCCTGCGTACGCGTCAGCTTTGTAGTCCCACAAGTCAGCCACCAAATCTGCCGGCTCCAAGCTGTCATCGGGAGGAATAGTTTTTTTTGCATAAGAAGGAGGCACTTCCTTCCGTGCGAAGATACAACCGGTGGGTACCAACTGTCAGCAGGAGCAACTTCACTTTTTCATGTAATAAAGAGGCACTTGCTAGTGTGGGTCCCTACTATCAGCCTCTCCACTTACATTCCTCTTCCGATGGTTGTTGTTTGTTGGCCATGTTGACCACGCCGCGCTGAGAGCAACAACATGGTGGACGACGGCAAAGCCACAGCAGCAGATGCCCACGCCGAGGGGAGTACGAGGGCTGGCTGGTCGGCTATGGGGTGAGGTTGACATCATCGGAAAATAACAGGAGGTGCGGGTGGGTACAGGGCTGGCCGGGCGGCAGGACAGCCGCCCATGGGAGGAGGGATCAGGCAGTTCCACCGGCACTAGTTTGGGCGGCTAGAGTACGACGGCCGTTGGATGGACATCCAACACACACTCCTTTTTGTTGACTAAGTTGAGAAAGCCTTGCGTACGCATCAAATTTTTTTAGGATAGCGTCATCATCAACCTATTAGGCCCACAAGTGAGCCTCCAAATCTTTTAATCACGAAATTTTGAGTCACGTTAAAAATAATTTTAAACAAATTATATCAAAATAAATGACAAAGAAGTTTTCTTGGCAAAAAAGTAATGAAATTTAGAATATTGAATCCCACAAAAAAAATCAAATTTGAATGTAATTGCCGGTTGGCTTTGGTTGAAAAATTTACAGCCCATTTCTTACTACATATAGCCCATTTTCTTAGGAAGCCCACTACATCCCTCCTCATCTTGGAAGATTTGCAGCCCAGAAGGGGTGAGAAAAGCAAGTACACCTTGGTTGGGTATTCTCCAAAAAATGAACTGGGCTAGTCATTTTTAGAAAGAAAAAAGATATAAACTGGGCTCATCTTATGCTTAAATAAAAGCGTGGGCTAGACGGGCCACAGCCCCCGCACAGCGTGTAGTTGAACTCCGTCCCTAAAACTAAAAAACAACTGGGTGAGCTGCTGGGTCCCTGGTGTTAGCCACTCAATGTGTAATTTTCTCGTTTATTGACTACATTGACAATTGCGTGGGACCTAGATGTCAAACAATTAGGAGGAAGTATTTTTTGGCTTGTAATAACGAGGCACCTGATTGCGTAATGCCATGACCCTGGTGGGTCCCTACTGTCAGCCTCTCCATGTACAAACATCTCCTGATTCCTCTCGATTGTTGACCATGTTGACAACGCTAGACGGCGGCGGGCACAGCGAGCAAACCAAGGCAGAGAAGGACGCCGAGGCCTTGGACGGGAACAAACAGGAGCCGTGGAAGATGCGGCAGTGTAGTGGCAGGCAGAGGGGAGTACAAAAGCCCAAGCATTAATTGTTCATCAAATTTAGACAAAACCTAGAATGAACATGGCAATAACATCTAACCCAAGCACTCTTTTTGGTAGTCACAAACAAATGGATCGGTCTGATCCATAAAATCAACATCCTGTGCAAAAAAAAAGTTGTAACATGACCACAAGTTGTTGTAAATAGAAGCCGAGCATGTTTAGAAGCTCATTTGTCCACCTGAAACTTCTTTTTTTCCTGTTCAACATGTTCGTCCATGAGAAATTTCCTGTTGAAAAGAAACCATAAGCCTCATGCACAATAGTAACCTCGCATTCAACAGGAAGAATGTGACAAAGCTTCTGTTTGCCTGGTTGAATGCATATCCTTCCATCATTATTGTCCTCAAATGAATGTCATGAGAACTGAGAAAATCCTGATGCTTATTACGCCACCGATTGGTTATATGTTTTTCTCCATGAGGGAGTCCTGGATTAGGGGGTCTCCAGACAGCCGGACTATCTCCATTGGCCGAACTGTTAGACTATGAAGATACAAGATTGAAGACTTCGTCTCGTGTCCGGATGGGACTCTACTTGGCATGGAAGGCAAGCTATGCAATATGTATATGGATATCTCCTCCTTTGTAACCGACCTTGTGTAACCCTAACCCTCTCCGGTGTCTATATAAACCGAAGGGTTTTAGTCCGTAGGACAACAACAATCATACCATAGGCTAGCTTCTAGGGTTTGGCCTCTCTAATCTCGTGGTAGATCTACTCTTGTACTACCCATATAATCAATATTAATCAAGCAGGACGTAGGGTTTTACCTCCATCAAGAGGGCCCGAACCTGGGTAAAACATCGTGTCCCCTGCCTCCTGTTACCATCCGACCTAGACGCACAGTTCGGGACCCCCTACCCAATATCCGCCGGTTTTGACACAGACATTGGTGCTTTCATTGAGAGTTCCTATGTGTCGTCGCCGTTAGGCTTGATGGCTCCTACTATCATCGATGGCGATGCGGTCCAGGGTGAGACTTTTCTCCCCGGACAGATCTTCGTATTCGGCGGCTTTGCACTGCGGGCTAATTCGCTTGGCCATCTGCAGCAAATTGAAAGCTACGCCCCTGGCCATCAGGTCAGATTTGGAAGTTTGAACTACACGACCGACATCCGTGGAGACTTGATCTTCGATGGATTCGAGCCACAGCCGGGCACGCCGCACTGTCGCGATGGGTATGACCTGGCTCTACCGCCGACCAGTACCCAGAGGCCGCGCCCGCATCAGCTCTGACCCTTAGTTTGGAGCCAACTGCGCCAATTGAGGATGGGTGGTTAGACACCGCCTCAGGGGCCGCAGTCTCAACGATGATCGAGCCGAACACCTGCCTAACCCTCTGCGCAGCCAGTGACTCCAAGGTGTCGGACTCTTTTCCGGACTCCGATCCATCCGCGCCACTGCCAATCGAATCCGATTGGGCGCCGATCATGGAATTCACCGCCGCGGATATCTTTCAGCACTCGCCCTTCGGCGACATTCTGAATTCACTAAAGTCTCTCTCTTTGTCAGGAGAGCCCTGGCCGGATTATGGCCAACAGGATTAGGATACGGACGACGATGAAATTCGACGCCCACCCACCACCCACTTAATAGCCAATGTCGATGACTCAACCGACATACTCGACTTTGACTCCGAAGACATCGACGGTATGGACGATGATGCGGGAGGCGAAGAGGAACCACCACCCACAGGGCGCTGGACGTCCACCTCATCATATGGCGTATACATGGTGGACACACCAAAAGAAGACGACGACGAGGAATGGAAGGACGCACCGAAGGCTTGTTCCCTCGAGAAGCAGTCAAAGCGGCAGCGCAAGCGCTGCCCCAAACCCTGCCTCGGCAAAAACAACAATCATACAGACCCAGTGTTGGAGCAGGGCAAAACACTGCCGGAGCACGGCAATACGGAGAATCAAACCGAACAAAGATAATAGTCCGGACGACATAACGCCGGACAGGCACCCGGAGCTGCAGAATGCCCGTCAAAGGCTTGTTGCCACCGCGAGGAGCCTGAAAAAGCAGAAGCAAAGGCTCAAGGCTGCGCAGAACATACTCCAAATCAGATGGAGCAAAGTACTCGACACAGCAGCGAAGTACGGCGGCAATCGCCCCACCAAGAGCTACCCAAAGCGGAAGCTGCTACCTGAATTCGATGAGGAGGCCTTAGACCCCCCACAACCAAAAATTTAAACAGCCATCTGGCCGGATAGACGACCTCACGGCCAACATAAAGTGGCAAGCAACGCCGCACATAAGCCAATACGCGGTCTACGAGAGGGATCACATCAAAAGGACGGCGAAACCAGATCCATCTATGGACCACGCAAGCGTGCTCTAGCATACGATGCAACACAACAAACACCCGAACAACGCGGTACACCCAGATATAGGGGTGCCGCACACCCCCTATGTTTCACCGATGAGGTGCTGGACCATGAATTTCCAGAGGGATTCAAACCCGTAAACATAGAGGCATACGACGGAACAACAGACCCTGGGGTCTGGATTGAGGACTATATCCTCCATATCCACATGGCTCGAGGAGATGATCTCCACGCCATCAAGTATTTACCCCTCAAACTCAAAGGGCCAGCTCGGCACTGGCTTAAAAGCCTCCCTGAAAACTCCGTTGGAAGCTGGGAAGAGCTCGAAGACGCTTTTCGGGAAAAATTTCAAGGGACTTATGTCCGACCTCCAGACGCGGACGATTTGAGTCATATAACTCAACAGCCCGGAGAGTCAGCCCGAAAACTTTGGAACAGGTTTCTTACTAAAAAGAACCAAATTGTTGACTGTCCAAACACCGAAGCCTTGGCAGCTTTTAAGCATAGCGTCCGTGACGAATGGCTTGCCAGACACCTCGGCCAAGAAAAGCTGAGAATAATGGCAGCATTAACAAGCCTCATGACCCGCTTTTGCGCGGGTAACGATAGCTGGCTAGCCAGATGCAGCACCAGCGACCCCAGTACATCTGAAGTTAGAGATGGAAACGGGAAATCACGGCGCAACAACAATAACAAACGCCGGAATAAAGAAGACAGCACGAAGAGCACGGCAGTAAACGCCGGATTCAAAAGCTCTCAGCCAGGTCAGCAAAAGCCGCCCTCTAAAGGCGCCAGAGACGACCGGTCTAGCCTAAACAAAATTCTGGACCAAATATGTCAGATCCACCCTGGTAAACCCGCTAATCATACCCACAGAGAATGTTGGGTCTTCAAGCAGTCCGGCAAACTCAACGCCGTACACAAGGGGGAGGATACACCAAGCGAAGACGAGGATGAGCCTCTCAAGCAAGACACTGGGGAACAAAAGAAATTCCCACCAGAAGTCAAAAAAGTCAACATGTTACACGTGATCAAAGGAAGAAACAAAACGGCACTCCTAGAAAAATATGCCCAAGGGCCTATCACCGCGAAGTCCTGCCACTGGTCGTCTCAACTGATCATTTTCGATCATCGTGATTACTCACCAAGTATCCGGCGTGCAGGATGGGCTGCCCAGGTATTAGACCCAATAATTGACGGATACCACTTCACACGAGTCCTCATGGACGGTGGCAGCAGTCTAAACCTGATATACCAGGACACAATCCGCGAAATGGGGATAGACCCAACAAAAATTCGCCATAGCAATACTACCTTTAAAGGAGTAACGCCAGGCCCAGGGGCTCATTGTACGGGCTCCCTGCTACTAAAGGTTATATTCGGCTTCCCCGATAACTTCCGTAGCGAACATTTAACTTTCCACATCGCTCCGTTCCAAAGTGGCTATCAAGCACTACTTGGATGCGAAGCTTTCACTCGCTTTAATGCAATACCGCATTACGCTGCCCTCACGCTCAAGATGCCCGGTCCACATGGCATCATTATAGTGAATGGAAATATTGAGCGATCTTTGCGTGCCGAAGAGAGTGAGGCGGCCTTGGCAGCCACACACTAAAAACGGCCTCACCAACTAAAGCATTTAACAGGTCGTCAAGACCTCGGACACGGTTAGACGAGTCTGGCGCAGCCATATGTAATTCATACCGGATCGATGGTCACACCCCTATTACAAATACAAGGGGCTCAACGCGCGCAGACAACTGGCAATATTTACTCATCTTGAATTATACATGGTTTTTTAAAAAAAACTATCTTTTTGCACGACAACTTTTTCACCTAAGTTTCTCTCTTTTACAGATGATCATCGTGCTACACCCATCCAAGATACGGCACAACGGAGACACAGGCGCAAATGTGCAACAGGGACCCGCTCCAAGGATTCTTTTTAGATTAAGACCGTGCGTAAAACTTTTTTACTGTCTCTTGTTGATACATATCCACCGAATTCTCAGCACGGTTGAGAAGGATGCTGACGTCTTGGCATGTGGCCATGCCAGAATAATGCACGTACCTGGACACAAGGGGTTCCTACAAAGGGCACTATTTAGGCCTGGTTTATACCATAAAGACCGAATACCTTAGGGAGTGTTCGGCGTCGCGAGTTTGGCCTTATATGCATCAGCTCCGAATCATTGCCTTTGGTCAAATATTGGGTTTGCCCGGCTCCTGTGTTTTGGTGCCTTACGTTTCACTTTACCGGCTAAGGAAGCACCAGGAGAACTACTGCGATTGTGCCCTGGTTCATCCGGACGAGCACCTCAGTAGAGAAAGCCGAAAACTGACTGTCATGATATAGCGTGAGATTGGTCAACCACTCGATGACCTATAGGGATGTTAGAATTCCTCCGCCTTAACGAAGGGTTGTTTCCCGGCCAGGCATGTACGCACCCCGAGATCGGGAGAGTGCGGAGCCACCAGGGGCTATCTAGTAGCCCCACTATCGAACTCCTATGGCCAAGTGAAAGTGTTAAAGCATTATAGTCCGGTTGCCTCATTCGCTGCGCTATCACCTCCTTAATAGGACCAAGACGTTTGGTTAAGTGTGAACACGTGTTTTTTGCGAGCACCTCCGCATTATATGCGCGGGGGCTAAAGCCGACAACTGCAATCTTTTAGGTTATACACATGTATACATAAACGGCCGCACAGGAGGCATCATATTACTTTCGGGCAAAGGTATAAACACAGCCTTATAAAATTTCAAAAAAACATTGTGTTTACAATGGGAATACATGTCACTCAAACATAATATTCTTCGAGCACTGGGCCTCTATCAAACAAGCACCCTCGAGAACCTCCTCAAAATAGTGCTCGGCAGCCACTCGGCCTATGGCCGAACCCTACGCCGCAACAGTGGTAGCGTCCATCTCCGCCCAGTATGCTTTAACATGGGCAAGGGCCATCCGCGAGCCTTCTATGCATGCCGACGTATTCATCGCATCAATGCGCGGCACCGCACCAAGGACCTGCTGCACTAAGCTAAAATAGCTATTCGGCTTTGGCCTTTCCGGCCATAGCTGATCCACGACAGACCTCATGGCGAGTCCGGACAACCTATATAGTTCGGCCCATTCGGCTAGCTAATCAGTCAAAGGAAGCGGACGCTCTGGAACGTTGAATTGCGACTAGAACAGCTTGTCCACCCCATGATCTGCTTGACCTTGGAAGTATTTGGCCGCATCGCCAGCGCTCGCCGCCAAGTCCATATATGCATCTGCCGAACTCCACAGCCGATCCAAAGGGGCATACCGTGGATCTCTGAACTTCCTCCGTAGCATGAAGGGCTTCCCAGCTGCAATATCGCCGGCTTCCCGCAGCTCCTCCTTCTTCGCTCTCATAGCATAGCGGGTGTCTTTGCCCGCCATCGTGGCCTTCTCAAGGTCCGTTGCCTTCGCACGGTTTTCTTTTTCAAGAAGCCGGCAACGGTCGGCAGTGTCTTTTAATTCTACGTCCATCTTGGCCATCTTCTCTTTGCTCTCGCCATGTGCGGCCTTCTCGGCTTTCAACTCTTCAGCCGCCTTCAAAGCAGCCACATTACTAATCCTCGCTTGTTCCTTGGCTCGGGCAAGTTCTGCCCGCAAGGTTTCCACGGCGGTAGCTCCATCTGCAGTCACAACATATTAAAGATACTGGCATCATGCTTCTCTTACTATGTGGCGTTCACCAGATAATAACACTTACCCTGTGCCTCGTCAAGCCTCTTGTTAACAAGCTCGATGTCGCGTCTGCCTCATCCAGTTGCCGTTTTAATTTGGCAAACTCACTAGTCCGGCTAGCCACCGGAGCTTCCACCACCTGCACATAGGGGCAGTCTGGTTATTGCCTGGGACTGTGATCCTCAGTTCGCCGCCGTTCTCTTCGACAACCAGAGTCTTAGGGGCTACTATCTACACAGGGCACACCTAACATGTGCAGTACTATCACATATTGTCTCACGTACCTCAAAGCCTGTCAGTAGACTCATAAAAAGCTTCATGTAATCTGCTTTCGGCGGACGAGATTCTCTCCATCACCATACGCATCAGCATACGGTGTTCTTCTGAGATGGCCGCTCGCCCCACCAACTCCCTCAGAACGTCCGACCGCACACCAGACGGTGCAGGATTCTTTTGTCTGCTCTCTTCGGGAGCCAGACGCTGGGGACTTCGGGGGTCTATGTGATTATCTTCTGGCCTCACCGGATCCGGAGAGGCCCTCCGTGATGACACTTCGGGGTTGCCCGCTTCTTGAGCGGAGGAGTCCGGGGGAGGCGTTTTGCTCTCCATCATCTCTGGAAGAAGATCCCCCGAAGACGAGCTCATCTGAGAGGGGCTAAGTCCCGAACTACAAGATATATGCGGTGGTTATTTTCTCAGAAAAAAGATAGCATACCTTTACTATTAAAGTATTTTGGATCACTTATGACTCGTTGGAGGGCTGATCCCCTGCGGACTTTGTGCGGCAAAAGCACCCCCCGAGGCAGGACCCTCTGTGGGAGACTTCTTCTCCCGTTTGGAGGCTTCAGCTTCCGGATCCTCGGAAGTAGTCCTTTTCCTCCCCCGGTTGTCCTCCTTCACGGAGACGCTCATTCCCTCGATTGGAACGGGCAGCGATGGGGGCCCGCGTCCGCCCATATTATCCCCCCCGGTATCTTCCTTCAAGGGCTCCGGGCAAGGTGCGACCTCGAGCATCTTTTCCAATACCGGATTTTCCAAACCCTCAGGGAGGGGGGCCAAACACCGAATCATCTTCGCCTTTGTTAGCCAGTCCTGGTCAAAAGGCGAACTCTCAGAAATAACTTCGTAACGAATAAAAGACAGTGTGTTTGGCCAGAGGATTTCTTACTTGTTCGGCGGCGCGGTTACTTCTCAGGCCCACGTCCTCGGTAATATCCGGACAATCTACTTGAGGTCCAAAGAATGACTTGTACATATCCTCGTGCGTGAGGCCGAGGAAACTTTGAATGGCACGTGGTCCCTCTGGGTTGAACTCCCACAAGCGAAGGGGCTGGCGTTTGCAAGGCTGTACTTGACGAACCAGCATAACTTGTATGACCACAACCAAATTAAAATCTCCCTCGAAGAGATCTCGGATGCGGCTTTGCAGTATAGGCATGTCCTTGGATGGACCCCAACTCAGACGTCTGCTAATCCATGACATCAGTTGTGGTGGGGGGCCCGAGTGAAAAGCAGGGGCAGCCGCCCACTTGGCACTTCTGGGAGCTGTGACATAAAACCACTCCCGCTGCCATAATTCAGACACCTCTGGGAAGGAACCTTTCGTCCATGGAGCTCCTGCCATCTTGCCTATTGATGCACCTCCGCACACTACATGTTGCCCCTCGATCATCTTCGGCTTCACTTCAAAGGTCTTGAGCCACAAGCCGAAGTGAGGGGTGATGTGGAGGAAGGCCTCGCACACGACAATAAATGTTGAGATGTGAAGAAAGGAGTTCGGAGCTAGATCAAGGAAATCTAGCCCGTAATAGAACATCAAACCCCTGACGAAGGGATCCAGAGTGAGGCCTAGACCTCGGAGGAAGTGGGAGACGAATACGACGTTCTCGTTGGGTTCAGGAGTAGGGACGATCCACCCTCAAGCAGGCAGCCGATGCGAAACCTTGGCGGTCAGGTATCTGGCCTCCCTCAACTTCTTAATGTCCTCTTCCGTAACGGAGGAGGGCGTCCATCCTCCTTGAAGGCTGGATCCGGACATGATTGAAGATCCGGAGCACCTAAACCTGGGCTTTTGGTGTTAGAACTCGAGGTGGGGGAAGGGTTCGATTCAGCATGAGAGGGAAAAAAGCGAAAACCTTGTCCCTTTATAAAGAGGGTGAATATCAAGCGCCCTCTCTGTAGCCGTTTAGGACTTGTCTATAATCTAGGAGTCCTAGACACAGTTGGGTTACCCATGCCCGTATTAATGAGAATCCCGTAATAAGGGAGCACGATCTCTGCTTTGACACGACGTGTCAAAAAACTGCCACGCGTTATGTGCGGGTATGGTTAGAAGAAACGGTTTGAATAATCACCGGCCCATGACATAACATCACACTGCCAAAACAAGCCAGCAAATTAGATCTGCGAAAATATTATTCTCTCTACGGTGGAATGTGGAACTTATTTTGCAGGGTCGGACACTATCCTCATATTCAAATTCTTCTGTGATGTATTCGGAGAAGGAACCCGCCTTGCAATGCCGAAGACAATACTGCGCGCCGGACTCATCGTCATTGAAGCCTGATTTAGGGGCTACTGAGGGAGTCCTGGATTAGGGGGTCTCCAGACAGCCGGACTATCTCCATTGGCCGGACTGTTAGACTATGAGGATACAAGATTGAAGACTTCGTCTCGTGTCCGGATGGGACTCTACTTGGCGTGGAAGGCAAGCTAGGGAATATGTATATCTATATCTCCTCCTTTGTAACCGGCCTTGTGTAACCCTAACCCTCTCCGGTCTCTATATAAACCGAAGGGTTTTAGTCCTTAGGACAACAACAATCATACCATAGGCTAGCTTCTAGGGTTTGGCCTCTCTGATCTCGTGGTAGATCTACTCTTGTACTACCCATATCATCAATATTAATCAAGCAGGATGTAGGGTTTTACCTCCATCAAGAGGGCCCAAACCCGGGTAAAACATCGTGTCCCCTACCTCCTGTTACCATCCGTCCTGGACGCACAGTTCAGGACCCCCTACCGGAGATCCGCCGGTTTTGACACCGACACTCCATGTGTAGACATGAAGATTGAAAACGGTTAAGGTCTAAAAAAATAGTATGCCGAAATAGCGACAGCTGAACAAGTAATTCTAGTACAATATATACAAGCTTTCAATGTGCATGAAATCATCACCTTTATATAGAAATTCTCCAAACATGGAATGCATCACAGCAAGCCAATAATTATGTTCAGATCATAACTAAACATTCTGATATATAAGATCTTCACAGAATCCAGTAGCACTAATAGGCTATCCATGGAGGTACTCTTCATTGAGCATATAAGATAATATTAGTACCCAAAGTGTACTCCAAGATGATATAAAACTTATGCGCATAGATAAAAATGCAGCTTATGATTACAAATGAGTAGATGATAATATATGGTACCTGAATAAGTGTGGAGCCAAACACCAATTGTGATCATTAAACAGATCACGAATTACACCCAAGATCTATAGTTTGGGCGCATAGACGATAGTTATTTATGAATGTATATACAAATAATGAAGGAGCAACCTTTGAAGTGAAGGGGCATCTTCGATCATGAGTTTTCGTCCTTCAATAAAAATTCCAATGCTTTTATGGTGAGGCAACTTTATTTGAAGACAACTGATACGGATTTCTATTCCCAAAACAATCAGCAAGCGCTCTAGGGAGGGAAACTGGCGTGGATGACGCTGTGCAGTGAGGCCTCCGACGGATTAACCACCACAAGTGAAAGTTTTTTAGTAGTGGGAGTCAAAGCATTTGTACCAGATCCTCTGGTAGATGCACCGGGCGAACGTGGCGGTGTGGAGATAGGAGGAAAACCATGATATGGACAATGGTGGTGTGGGCAAAAATTCTTGGTGTTCGGTTCTTGGTATGAAACTTTCATGCTAATGGTAGAACTCAATCTGCTGGAGTTTTTCGAGTTCAGGGGATGTCAGCTAGGTGTCCACCATGCATGGTATGGACAGCAGGTAGCCTGTCGGGATGCAGAGGCGTTCAATGGAGCCCTGGTGGGAGGAGATGATGGATCTGAGGAGTTCAAAATTATGAACGACAGATAGCTTATGACCCTCGTGATTAAGGGGCGTGGTGCGCCATAGAGGGCGCCAACAAATTAAGAGAACTTGGGTGCAGCAGCAATCCCTTGTGGGGAGAAGCGAGATCTCCCCAAGGGTGACATCTGGGAGATCACTGATGTGGTCCACCTGAGATTCTATGGGTTCCTCAGATATGGTGGGGGGCCTGCCGCTTTCCCCCGTGCTATCGGGTGCGGGATCTAGAACCAGCGTTGCCAGTGGCGGGAGCCTCATCTTCTTGGTGCTGGGGCCAGCCGACTCCATTTTCCTTGCGGGTGTCGCACCGAGCTCACGGGTTTGAGTAGAGTAGCGAGAGACCAGCCTAGTGGCAGTGCGAGTGGGGAAGAAGGATGGTTGGGATTTTCTGTAGGAGTGGAAGAAGAGGAGCAGGCATTTTCTATATGAGTGAGGAAGGAGGTAAGCGGTGGTTTTCTATACGAGTGAGGAAGATGGGGAGCGGAGGTGATTGGAGGCGACGAAAGCGGGAGAGTCCAAGGAGATGTAGTATAAGTGGAAGCGAGCAGGAAGGAGGGTTTTTCTGGGATCGCCCCCTTTTCAAAAAATATGGGCTTTTCCTCACAAAAAACAAAAACAAATGGGCTTTAAGATGGATAGGGTTTTGTATCGGCCTTGTTGGTTGCCCGTTTTTCGTACTGGAGGGCCTTAACACTAGAGTCAGCTCATTAGAGACACTCCCCAGCTCTCTAGCTTATTGCCCATTCGAAAGAAAAAAAGATACGCCTCCAGCTTAATTATGGCTCCTCATCGGTAACATTTTTCAACCTAAAAAAGCTATATCTCCTTTTTGGGCAGGCTTGGCATCCACCAAATTAGAGGATGGTGTACTGCATGCAGCCACTCACACTGGTCGTAGCGCGGCAAAATAAGGGGTCAAATAACATGCCCACAATATACATAAATTATAAAGGTTGACACGCTAACATTCACACTAAACTAAGCTTCACAAGATACGTTATGCATACTAAGCTAACAGTCACAAGCACTTAAGTTCAGCATGTTTACTCATCTAAATGATTCACAAGACTATAGCCAAGACAAAGTTGTGAGAAGGTGTAGAAATAAAGAAAAAACGGTTGATGCTTCTCTGAGCAAAGGGCCTCCCTACACACGCATTTTAATTTCCTGGGCATGCTTCTTTCTGCTCCATGTTGCATGCACTTTGAGCACGTTGGCAACTCCACAGCTAGCTTGATGGATCATCTTGCATTTACGCTGACACATTGCAAAAAACAAAGGAGGCAATAGAGATCACTCAACATCAGACCATTTTTTGCAGTTCCACTGTAATCATCTTCATTGTCCTGAGTGTGAAAAGATAGGAAAGCAATGTACTTAAATAGTGTCACAAAGTAGTAGCACATGTCCATAGCTCGGTCATCTGGACGGAGGGGATACTGACCTACGTGAGGAAGATTATGCATTTATTATAGGTGGTTAGTTGATTTCCACCTTGGGATCTCCTATGATGGCACGTAGGAAATTCTATGCAGTTGATGAGCGCAATTCCTTCCATGTGGCTGTAGAAAATTTGTCCGACTAACCCCAATATCTTTTTGGTGCATGTTCCACTAAAATAATACACCGCCGTTTGCATGACCCCTACTCGCCGGCCAGGCCATCAATGACTCGGTCTCTTTTATCTTGCGTTGACGGCCCGACTGCAGCGCTAGTTTGCTCCTCCACACATGACAGGCTCGTGCCACACTGCAAACACGAATTCGACATACGAATAAGCTTATTTCATCTTGGTTTGATCATTTTACCTAGTTACGAATGTAGGAATACTTGGAGCACCGTGAGGTCAGCTAACAGCAGGATCCACTAAAATTGAGGGTTGTGCTTCCGTTTGCACAAATAGACACCATATGTGGAGATAGACAACCCTGTTTGCACAAATATGTATCAGGGTTATTGAAGCAATGTAATTTTTTGCAACAGCATATGATTAACAGCGGCATCTCATACGTTATCAATGGCATTACAGTGACAGTATGAAAAATTTACATTAACTAAGAAGTGACATCACATCAAATCAAAACTGGCACTAGATTAATGGGGGCTTACATTAACATGCATAACAATTGCATTATGACTATGTGATGACAGATTCCGAGTAGCACTTGATCAGTATGTACGTGCAGGGTTAACATGAACGATCATTCTAACAAAGGGTGATATGGAAAGGAGAAACAGATCCTTGTGTCAACCATTATGCAATTAAATTTTGTGCGGTTGAACAGAGATGCAGCTATGTTACCAGTGTCAGAGTTTAGTGTAACGGCCCAAACTACTCTTTATGAGAAGTAAAGAAAGACAAAAGAATTTCATAAAACAGTGGTGGCATTGATTCATTTTAATAATGGATATAGATTGACAACAACATCACTTAATAGCGACATCACATTAACAGTGGCATTGTTTCATTTTACCTATGATGTTAGATTAACAACAACAGTAAGGGCATAGGGACAGGTGAGGCACAAGCATGTTTTACATCCACCGAGGCATAAAGTGGTGCGGCAGAGATGTTACCGAGTGCGCCAAACATGCAAAGCATGTCTGCATTTGTGCATTTTTGTTCTCGTCAGTGACATTTTCCATGTGACCACAAGAAATCTAGACTTGCTCATTCACGGTTGCGACTCAACATCCCCCACTTTCTGTCCTTTTTCAACCAAGAGACCGGTCAGGACAACATCTTTATTTCCCTTTCCAACCAAGAAACCGGTTCGTTAGCCAGTATCCCCAGTACCTTTTTTCCTATAATAGTAAAAATTTAGGTGGTGTTCGAGTGTTGGACAAGCCGACTGAGCAAGCTACATGGGGAGCTTTGTAATACTAGAAGAATATCCACATGGAGGATGTAGAGACGTGGGGAGAAATCCTAACTTGATCAAAAAAAGGGATGTAGTGACGTGGGGAGCTGGGCCATTAGAACAAGGCCGGTTCTAAAATAAGTTATACCTCCGGTCGGCAGGATGTGGCGAGGCAGGCGGCGGGATCTGCCACTTATCGACAGTGGGGAGCAAGGGTGAGGAGGACCTCCCACGCTGGCGCTGGGTTAGAGAAAACGGCGTGTGTCGACTTCCTTCCTCGCCACCGGTGACCACCAGCAGAAGGTATCCGACCGGACCTGTATCAATCGGAGAGAAGAGAGAGAAACAAAGAGAGTGGGCACCACCGTCTTGTTTAGATCTAGAGAGGGTGAGAGAGTGAGAAGAAGAGAGTAACCCTAGCAAGCAAGTCCCGAAGTGGATTGGTGCAGTAGTAATTGTTTTTCTCTCTGTAGAGATCGTTTTAAATTGAATACGCGCGGAGCCATCTTTTCATTTAACGTACGAGTACAAATAAACTGGATCAATAACCGCGCCACCGCATTCAGGTCACACTTGGTATGCGTGACATTTGGTCCCAGACCCCACATTAAGTGGACGACTAGATGTCTCAAATTGTCACGTTACCTGCCTGTTCGTGTGCAAATGCGCAACACCGTGAGTGTACCCGTGCATGTGCGTGAGGGGAGAGTGAAGTCCGATTTATAAACCTTGAGGTTATAGAGCTAGTCGGAAACAAACCATCAACTTTAAATCCCTGAAGTTTGTACCCTATCCTGCGTAATCCAGTCATTTTTAACCTTAAGGGCATGTGTGGTTCAAGGGGTTATAACGGGGATTAACAGGGATTGTGGGGGTTAAATCATGTATAAGCTAAATGCCTCTCCATTCCTCTCCAAACCCCTTGGGAGGAGGTTGAACCGAACAGGGCCTAAGACTAACCACAGTGGGAGTAACTTCAAGAGTAACATTGGGTCCAACTCAGCAAATTCGCCTATGTGGCAACTAGTTAAGGAGGATAGAGGTAAATTGAGTAATTTCGAGCTAGTTACTCATTCTTTGAGTAACATCACACATACCAAAACAAAATGACTCTATAACCTAATAAATGAAGCTTTGCATGACACTACATGTGCGATGACCACAGGAGCAATCCACTCAGGTTGTACGTAAACAGGTTTATACTCTTCATTCATGATTTTTAGTATAAATAGGATGTACATGGTGATGTCATCCTCATACTAGCAAATATTGATGGATGGCTACGCAGCATCGCCGTGCTCACCTGCAACTGCAACCCGAGTTGGGCATGTAGCAACTATGACTGCAATGGAGTACTAGACGGCACAAGCAATGTTGTTCCTGCTGCTTCATGAGCTATCGAGCCGTCTAGATGAGCGCGTGTTAGTGGCCATAACCCGCAGAATGAAGGACGTCGTCCTTTTGTCGAGTCCTGGCCATCACAAACGTGGTGACATACTTTGTGGGGTTGTCAGAGACAGAGTCCGTCATCCCAGTCCAACGACGGACAGCGGTCGCCCGAGAGCGCGAACATGAACGCAAATTCGCGCAAACACGGTCGGATTTCATATAAACATGACAGATTTCATTTCAGTTACATTAAATAACTTGTGCTAGTACGAAGCTAAAGGTAGAATTAATATACATAATCTAAATGGTCGTCAGCCGATCACTTTGTCTGCCTCTAGCATCTGGCTGAAGAAGAATCGTGCAAGACACCAACTGTTTTTGTCGGCGTCACCTCGGCGATAGCCTTCATGAGATACAATTGGCGGCAACCTCCCGTGTTGTACTTCTCCTCGATGATGGCGGCAGACAGGGACGTTGTAGGATTGAACGTATGTCTAGAGGGGGTGATTAGACTAACTGACCAAATAAAAATCTAGCCTTTTCCCAATTTTAAATATTGGCAGATTTTAGCAACTTATCACAAGCCAAGCAATCAACCTACAAAAGCAATTCTAAGAGTATAGCAGCGGAATGTAAATCATTGCATATGAAGGTAAAGGGTAGGAGTTTGAGGGGAGCAAACGTAATGTAGACATGGAGATTTTTGGCGTGGTTCCGATAGGTGGTGCTATCGTACTTCCACGTTGATGGAGACTTCAACCCATGAAGGGTAATGGCTGCATGAGTCCACGGAGGGCTCCACCCACGAAGGGTCCACAAAGAAGCAACCTTGTCTATCCCACCATGGCGTCCCCCATCAAGGACTTGCCTCACTTGGGTAGATCTTCACGGAGTAGGCGATCTCCTTGCCCTTACAAACTCCTTGGTTCAACTCCACAATCTTGACGGAGGCTTCCAAGTGACACCTAACCAATCTAGGAGACACAACTCTCCAAAAGGAAATAGATGGTGTGTTGCTGATGATCTCCTTGCTCTTGTGATTCAAATGATAGTCTCTGCAACACTCAACTCTCTCTAACAGATTTGGATATGGTGGAAAGATGATTTGAGTGGAAAGCAACTTGGGGAAGGCTAGAGATCAAGATTCTTGTGGTTGGATTGGAATATCTTGGTCTCAACACATGAGTAGGTGGTTCTCTCTTAGAAAATGCGTAGTGGAAGTGTAGGCACGTCCTAATGGCTCTCACCCCGAATGGAGGAAGGTTGGAGGGGTATATATAGCCTCCACACAAAATCTAACCGTTACACACATTTACCAAACTCGGTGGGACCGAATAGTGAAACTCGGTCAGACTGATTCAGTTCAAAATGTGAATGTTAGACTTTTGGTGGGACCGACACGATCAACTCGGTGGGACTGATTGTGTTAGGGTTAGGGCATAACGTAATCTTGGTGAGACCGATTTCTGTAATAGGCAAACAGAGAGTTGGTCAGGCAAACTCGGTGGGACCGATCGCTCATTTCGGTCAGACCAAAACATTACGAAAAGGAAACAGAGAGTTTGCATTGCGAACTCGGTGGGACCGGTCAGTCATCTCGGTTAGACCAAAACGTTACGAAGGGAAACATAGAGTTTGCAATCCCATCTCGGTGAGACTGAACTAATTAGGGTTTCTAGCTATGGCTGTGTCAAATGCACTCGGTGGCGCCAGATAGATAAAATCGATGGGGCCGAGTTTGACTTTAGGTTGGGGACATATGTGGATATGGGGAAGTGGTTGAGGGCTTTTGGAGCATATCACTAGGCATTTTGAGCAAGCAAGCCATTAAGCAACACCTCATCCCCTATTAATAGTATTGGCTTTTCCTATGGACTCAATGTGATCTTGGATCACTAAAATGAAAATGTAGAGTCTTGAGCTTGTGCAAATATGTGTCCTTAGCATTTTGAGGGGTCCACATATCTAGTCCATTCCATGCCAATCATTGAACTTTCTAGAAATATTATCTTGAATGGATATTAGTTCAATGAGCTCTATGTTGTTAATAATTACCAAAACGACCCAGAGATTAGTTGCACTTTCAATCTCCTCCTTTTTGGTAATTGATGACAACATATAGATCAAAGCTTTGAGAAATGATAATAAGAATGAAATATATCTTCGCTTTGAGAAGTATGTCATAAGCAAGAGCTCCCCCTAAATTTGTGCATTATTTAAATTTGCGTTTGAATGCAAATGAACAATCGATTAGGATCATGGGTTACTCTTCCATGTCACATACATCTTGGTGGAGCGTTAAAAATTATAGAGTATGAAATAAACACTCGTCACCAAGACAAAGTGAATGATCATACATGAGAGATAGGTAATATCATCATCCAAAGCACAAACATTAAAGTATGATATGATGAAACACATGACCATACAAGTATCTCTCACACACATAAAGTATCATCCAAGCAAGCAAACAAATAAGTAGCAAACAAGTAGTAAAAGATATAGCAAAAATAATCAAAGCTCTCTCTCTCTCTCAAAGCCCTATGATCTATACACTTTCTCCCGCTTTGGCAACAAGTTAACAAAAAGCTGGAAAATGCATAGTGCTATGCGGCTCTCTAAGCTTGATCTTCAGGAGGTGGCGTGGATAGGAGTCCTACAACAAATGCATCTGTAGAGGTAGTAGGAGCTAGTGGAGTTGCAACCGGAGGGGCAACTGAAGTTGTGGCTGCAGGTGCTGAAATTGTAGCTCTAGCATCTGTGACTGGCACTGCTGCAGACCTCTGCCTTCTTGGCACCCTTTGATAAGCATCAGTGGTGGTCTTGTCACTCCTATCCTCAAGCTCTTCTTGGATCTTCTCCACAGAAGTTTGAATCTCTATCACCTTGACATCCAAGTCATGAAGTTTGGTCTCAAAGATTCTCTCAAGACTCTCTTGATTTTGGGTTAGGTTGGACAAACCTTTCTCAATCCTCAAAGTGTCTTGAGTAAGATAGCCAAGTTGGTCTTGTCTTGACTTTCTTTAGCACTTGGCATCTACGCTGCCTTCTGTGCTTTTGCTTTCTCCCTCTTCTCTTGAGCCTCTACGGATGTAGGATCTGAAGCATCCATAACAACTGTGTTGTCCTCATGATCAGGCATCAAGGGAAGGTGCTCTTTATCCAAGATATACATGCCTTTGCCCATCTTGGAGTTGATAAGCATCTGAATGTGTGGAGCATACCCACATGATCTCTTTTGGTCTATTGCAGTTCTCTTGATGATTTAAACAATCAAACTCATCACTTTGAATTTCTGGGGCACATCAAACATCTGAAGAAAGTTTATGGAGTGGGCACTAATCATCCTGTGATCTCCTTATTTGGGAAGCAAGCTGTGCCCCAAAATGGTGTTCATGGTGGCCAGTCCAGACAACAGATAATACACTGAGCCTAGCTTGTGCGTCTCCAAGGCAATGTCAGGTATCTCCTTGTACATGTTTGCCATGGAGTTGTGACCCTTCCTAGGTTTAGCATAGACATCAATGTCATCCTCATGCTCTTCACGAGCATTTATAAGCTTGGCCCACTCAGCAACAGTAGACTGATATATTGTTCCTTCAGTCATCCATACAATCCTTCCATCATGGTAGAAGTGAGCTGTTGAATAGAACTGCATAATGAGCCCATCATTCCACTTGGTCAACTTCTGACCCACAAAGGTGTCTACTCCATTGAGTCTGAAGCTTTCATGTAATCCATGGAAGTGGTCTTCATTGTTATCGATGTACTTCCAATCAACCCACTTGATGTCACACACTATGGGCTTCTTATCTACAAGGATTGTCTCATAGAAGTCTTGTTGATCCTTGGTGTGAAATCTGTAGTCCACAACAGTCCTTCTCCTCACAGCATAAGATTCTGATTGTCTCCATAATCTGAGACCTGCATCCTGTCTCTCCTTCATGTTTTCAGCCACTGGGTGATTCTCATCATGATCAGGGATCTTGGGATTGAACTTTCTGAGCACTTGGGCTTCATCTTATAATTCTTCTATTTCAGGCACTTGGGCCTTGTGCTTCTCAACAGCTGGTATATTCCTCGTGTATCTCTTGGGTGCAGACTTTGTGGCTGGAGCAGTAGCTTTGGGGGCAGTCTTGGGCTTTGAAGGAGCAGCCCCAGACTTGATGGCATCCCCATCAGCTTCTGAGTCTTTGATGCTGGTGCAGCATCATCTTCTTCCTCTTCCTCATCTGATTGGATCATCATTGAGGGCTTTCCAATAACTCTTGACATAGTTTTCTTGGCCCTTCCCTTCACCAGTAGCCTCTTCTTTGGTTCATTTGGAGACTTCAAGAGTTGAGGCTCTGGCCTTAGACATGGGCACTCTCTTGGCAGCAGCCTTCTTGTGCATACCAAGCTTGGTTGAAGCTGCTGTCCCAAATTCCTTCTTGACCACTTTCTTCTTAGAGCTAACCTCCTCCTTAACAGCTTGTTTTGGCTGTCACTCTAATCAGACATTTCTGACACTACAAACTGAAAGGTGACCCTGTGAATAGATGTAGTTGAGATAGAGTGGATGAGAATCACAAAGTGCAGAGATTTTGCAAAACAATTGAGTCAAAAAACTTAGTTTTGTTTTTCCACAAAAAGCATTTCAGAGCTACCAATTTGTTAAACTCGGTTCCACCGAAGCAATATTGGAGTCTGAAGTAGTAGACTCGGTCAGACCGAGACACAGTTCACTGGGAATCAAACTCAGTCACAACGATTTGCAAGTTTCGGTCAAACCGAAAGTTACAAGTGCAATGGCCTAAGCCAAATTGGTGAGACCGATTTCTACAACTCGGTCTGTCCGAGATGAGTTCGGCGGAAACCTAACCCTAAATTTTCGAATCAAAACTAATCTAAAGAAGTTTTTGCAAGATAGATTGATTTCATAAATGGTAAGAATCATGGCATTGACTTTGTGCTAAGAATCAGAGGTAAAGATTGCACAAAGAATCAAACTCATACCCTAACTTGGCAATGAGTTGCTACGACAGCAACGACGGTGAAGATTCCCATTGACGGCGGCGGAGACCAGCGGCGGAAGGTCGCTGGTGATGAGCAGATGATCCAGAGACCTGAGTCGGTAGAGGAGGACATGCGCAGGCGGAAAGTTTCGGTGGAATTTCCAAAATTTGTCCCGTGGTTATATATATCCTGACCTTGTCGGTGTGACTGAGTGGAACGACTCGGTGGCACCGAGATGAAGAATCACAAGTAGTTACTACAACTCGATGTGATTGAATTGTTTAAATTGGTTGCACCGAGATTGAAAACCCTCTCAACTCAATGAACTCGGTATGACCGAAAGGAATGAATCGGTCAAACCGAAATACACAGAGAGGTTTTGGAAGTTTAAGTCTATGACGAATCTGTGACTCCAAGTGCTCCTCTAGAGGGTTTGAATTTTACTTGATCAAACTTTGTGATGTAGCATGAATAGAGTTTCAGAAGAGAAATTCACAGATAGCTAGAGGAAGTTCTTAGGCATTCTTGTCCATCCATTTGGTAAAAGGAAAACACAAAACAATAATAGATACAAATGGATATTCTTGAATGAGAAAAATATGCAATCAACAAGCTCACGCAATAAGATAGCAAATGAAATATGTGGCGAAGCATGCACAAACATTTTAGCATCTATCAAACAATTGGCGTTGACTAGGTCATCTCTATATGAGTATATTGACTGTGGAGTCAAATGAGAACATTTGGTCATAGGTCATACTCATTGTTTACACACAAATGGGGTTACCACTTTTACATAAAGCATTGTTGTGTTCACATCATTAGAGTTGCTTTATCTCAATTCTTAGAGTAAAGCTCCCCTAGATGTGATATCCCCCTAAGAGGGATGAATTAACCTTGGGTTTTGTCGATGATGACTTCATGTAGATGTTGAAGATGTGGATGCTCAATGTTGATGTAGATCATTTGGAGCAATCCATTGGAGTGAGTTGCACTCTCAATACCTACACTACAAAAAAATATACTTTCGTGATGATACATGTTTCTCACAGTAGGTCACATTTTCTATCATGCATGTACATCCATTACAATTTTATCACAGAATCAAGATAGTCGTACCTGTGCTATCATAGAAGTGTTCCATGACATTTCCAAAATTATCATCACGGAAGGGTCCACTTCCATGACGGTAAATCGCGCGTCATAGAAGTGCTTTCATCAAGGGTGACCGAATGTGGCATCCACCGTAATGGGTCACCGTAAAGCTATTGGGTCCGGTTTTGGATCCGATAACCCGCTAATAGCCACGACCAATGACGATTTTCCACGTGTAAAATTCTCATTGGCTGAAGGAACCGCGTGTCAGCTTCGCGTTGGCACATGTGTCACTCATCCAATGGGCTTGCTTCTTTCCGGGTTGCTTCCCTCGTTAGCTTCGGTTTCGTTCCGGAGTTGTGAGGATTCGTTCGACTACGTCTGTTTGCCTTCTTTGTGGACTCGTTCTTATTCCTTGCGGGATCACAGGCAAGATGACCATACCCTCGAAATTACTTCTATCTTTGCTTGCTAGTTGTTCATTCTATCGCTATGTCGCGCTACCTACCACTTGTTCACAATGCCTCCCATATTGCCATGTCAAGCCTCTCACCCAGCTTCCTAGCAAACCATTGTTTGGCTAAGTTACCGCTTTTGCTCAGCCCCTCTTATAGCGTTGCTAGTTGCAGGTGAAGTTGAAGTTTGTTCCATGTTGGAACATGGATATGTTGGGATATCACAATATCTCTTATGTTAATTAATGCACCTATATACTTGGTAAAGGGTGGAAGGCTCGTCCTTATGCCTGGTGTTTTGTTCCACTCTTGGCGCCTTTGTTTCCGTCATACCGGTGTTATGTTCCTTGATTTTGCGTTCCATACGTGGTTGGGTGTTATGGGAACCCCTTGACAGTTCACTTTGAATAAAACTCCTCCAGCAAGGCCCAACCTTGGTTTTACATTTGCCTAACAACCTATTACCCTTCCCTTGGGTCGGCCAACCCAAGGGTCATCCTTATTTTAACCACCTCGGGCCAGTGCTTCCCTAAGTGTTGGTCCGAACCGAGTAGACTGCGGGGCCACCTCGGGGAAACTTGAGGGCTGGTTTTACTCGTAGTATGTATCATCCGGTGTTCCCTGAGAATGAGATACGTGCGATTCCTATCGGGATTGTCGGCACATCGGGCGGCTTTGCTGGTCTTGTTTTACCATTGTCAAAATGTCTTGTCGGGTCTTCCCGGGATAAGGAATATCCTTCGTTGACCGTGAGATCTTGTGATGGGCTAAGTTGGGACACCCCTGCAGGGTATAAACTTTTGAGAGCCGTGCCCGCGGTTATTTGGCAGATGGGAATTTGTTAATGTCCGGTTGTAGAGAACCTGACACTTGACTTAATTAAAATGCATCAACCGCATGTGTAGCCGTGATGGTCTCTTTTCGGCGGAGCCCGGGAAGTGAACACAGTTCTTGTGTTATGGTTGTGCTTAAGTAGTTTCAGGATCACTTCTTGATCACTTCTAGCGTCTCTTCTCGCTCTTATTTGCATATGTTAGCCACCATATTTGCTTAGGTCTTGCTGCAGCTCCACCTCATTACCTTATCCTATCCATAAGCTTAAATAGTCTTGATCTCGCAGGTGTGAGATTGTTGAGTCCTCGTGACTCACAGATACTTCCAAACAGTTGCAGGTACCAATGATACCAGTGCAGGTGACGCAAATGAGCTAAAGTGGGAGCTCAATGAAGATCTTGATCATTGTTATGTGTCTTTTCCGGTTGATCAGTAGTGGAGCCCAATTGGGACAATTGGGGATCTAGCATTTGGGGTTGTCTTCTTTGATTTTGGTTCCATAGTCGGACCTTGATTGTACTATGGATGATGTATGTTTGACTTGTTATTCGTGTGAAGTGGCGATTGTAAACCAACTCCTTATCCCTTTATTATTCATTTACATGGGATTGTGTGAAGATTACCCCTCTTGCGACTAAACCACAATGTGGTTATGCCTCTAAGTCGTGCCTCGACACATGGGAGATATAGCCGCATCGTGGGTGTTATAAGTTGGTAATCAGAGCCATCCCCGACTTAGGAGCCCCCTCCTTGATCGAATCGCTGACGTTGTTGAGTCTAGAGCAAAATGTTTTGAGTCTTAGGATTATATATATATATCGGAGAGTAGGATTCTTTTTACTCCTCAGTCCCTTTGTCGCTCTGGTGAGGCCTCCTGATGTAGAAGTTTTGACTTTTCTCTCCTAAAATTTCACGAACAAAATTAGGATCACGCGGGTATCTTGGAATCGTTCCAATAGTCTTGTGATGAGAACATTGTTCTTGGTACCTCCTGACATTTAGGGGTTGTGGTAGTGTCCTGGGGAGTTAAGCTCCAAGGTGTTGTCGTCACAATTTTATCGTTGCAGTTCTGGAATACCTGAGTTCGCCGACATCGAAAATCTCTTTTATGTAGTTGTTGGTGAGATAACCTCGACGCCAGCTAGTACTGGTGCGGGAGTTCGGGAGTATTGCCATAACTCATATAACGGATGCTTTTCGAAGGTTGAGGTACACGATTTCGGAAGGTTTCTTGGTTATGTGTTGAAGGATGGATACAGCTGGATGTAGGGATTGTTAGTTTGGGTGAGATATTATGGTTCCCCTGTATCCCCAACACCAGATTGCATAACTAGAAAGTTTCAGGAGTTTATAAGTGGGAATTCAAGTATCACGTAGGATATCATTCCAACAGACATATGATACGATATGGGATCTAACATATGTTTGTTTCAATCATATGTTTGTTTTGATTGTGGTATTCGAGTTGCTTCGAAGTCAAGTGTTGAATCCATACCTTTTCCTAAATGGTGTTCTCATATTTCTATGGGAGTGCTAATCTTTTTCGATCATCGAGATCGTCAGGCCAATTCTTTTTCAACCGGCTTGTTTCTCTTCAAGTGGATCCGATCATTTTCAACATTCACAAAGATCATCCCTCGGTTTTCTCAACGGTGTTTGTTTCAACCATCCCAAGTTGCCTTTGTTTTTCCCCACCCTCCCACCCCTATTCCTACAAGGACTCATATTTCTTACTCAAGTATCCTTTTATTGATGGGAAGTCTCTTCATTCTTTTCAATCAACGTTCTTACCCGGTGGTTCTCATGAAGATGCTCTACAAGTTTACCATTCTTCGTTCTCTTTTCTTCTCTGGTGGTTTCAAACGAAGCTTTGTCGATCATATCTTTTCCTTGTTTCGAATGCTTTCTCATGCCGGTGCACCTCTTAATCATTCACTTCTTGCTATTCATTTGTTCTGGAGTGCTGAAGATATCTCAGAATGCTCGTCTTTTCATCCAACATTCGTTCAACCTATTTTGATGTTGTTATCTCATTCAAGACATTTAATTCAACCTATGCAATCTCTCTTCTAAATCATTTGAACGGTGTTTCTTTTGAGTGGGCTCTAACCCACAGGTCTTTTCCCCAGGGTCTTACCTGACTCTTCTAATTTTTCCGGAGCTATCTCAAATTCTTTCAAAGTTGACGTAAGAATGAATTATCATCAGTCATATGTCTTTCTCCAAGATCTTTCAAATTCTTTCATCGTCGGTTCAAACTTTCTATTCTTTATTTCGGAGTGCCTCAACAATTCATGGTGGTTCTCATCATCATTCTCAACATTTGAAGACCGAAGAAGAGTTTTTCCTCCAAATCTTATCCGTTCTCTCAAAGATGCGTGGTTCTAACTTGTTGCCATCCTCTCATAATTGTATTCGATTGTGAGAATTCTTTTCACCCATCCGGAGAAATTTAAGAGTCTTTTCAGATTGATTCTCTGGAGCCCATCATCTCAGAATTATTCATTCCAGCTTTCAGCTCTCGTTCTCCAAATCGTACCGGTGCATCGTTCAAATATCCTCTAATCAGTTCATGATATCTTCGTTCTCATGTATCTAAATTCTCTCAAGTATCCTCATTCACTTTCTAATTCTTACGGTGATTCGTTCTCTTTTTCTTCAATCATTTTCAAGAGTTCTCTTCCTTCATTATCACATAGATTCATTCATTGTTTCCAAATCCTACCGGCAGATCATTGAAGACTTTTCTCAAGTTTGCGCTATGTCTCTCTTAATCCTTTCTACGAGAATAAGTAGTATGCCAAATCCGTTGCTTGTCATCAATTTAACTGATGAAGGATACGCATAACGTAATTCTTATTATTGTTTCATCCAAGGGTTCTAATTTCTTCTTTCAGAGTTGTTCATATTTCTTATATGGAGCTCCAAGTTATTTCAATTATATCATTTCAAAGCTTCATCTAATAATTGCAAGGCTTCTCCCGAAGTTCTTTTCTACTTTCCCTTTTGTTTGATCATTCTTTTATTACCGGAGTTCTTCATGGAGGTTCTACATGGTCGTTCGTCAAGGATTATTTTCATTCTTCAATTGTTCTTCAAGATTTCTCTCGAAGTTATGATCCGCCAAGCTATACTCAAATATAAACATGGTGCTCAACACATGTTTTGTTTCAAGGAGGTCAAGCATTCTTCATCTTGCATTCCGAAGTGAAATTATGTCTACCTTATCAGTTGAGGTGGTGTTATGTCACTCTTGACAATTTCCCTTCGTTTTTCATGATTCACAAGTTTTCAAGAGTGACATATCTAAATCCAACATTTTCTCTTCGCTCAACACATCTTTTCAACCGATCAATCTCTTCACTAGAGTTAGATTGGGTTATATTTCACCTAAAGCTTTCCCTAGGGATTGTTGCTATTTATGGTGCTCATAAATGACCCAACTTCTTCATTTATTCTCCCGGTGAAATAAGTTTCTCGTCTCCTTGTTCATATCAATCCAATCTATTGTTTTTCGTTAGTGGCAGAATTTCACCTCAAGATTTCGAGATGTTTTCCATAAGCCCACAACAAGCTTACTCTTTTCGTTGTTGGTTTTCCAACCAATCCGTTCGACCCTTCTCATCAAGATGTTTTTTCAAGCTCATTTGAGGTAGAAGATGTTGTTTTCTCCTCCGTTCCTTTGATTCCATTCTTACATTTGTTCCAGAGGCATTGTGATGTTGCTCTCTTCGACCCATCATCTTGTTTTGTCAAGATCATGTTCAATTCCTTCCATTTACAGTGGAAGTGCTGCCCAAATTATATCGTTCTTATTCCTTATCTACCTTGTTTAACGGGAGTGTCATGTCTATCATTCCTCTTCTAACCGAACTCCCATCCAAGTGCTTTCATTTTGCCAAGTTCATATTCTTTACCTTCCTTTTCCAACCGGAGTGTTGTTGTAATTGATCTTTATCATTCCTTGTACATCTCATTTCTACCGGAGTGCTTGCATGTACGACTTGTCCATTGCATCCATTTTCTTATGTCTTTCAACTTACAAGGTTCTTGTAATGTTCCTTGTTCCTCTGTTCTAATGAAGTGTTTTCAACTTTGTTCAACTTCGTTGTATTCTTTCTTTCAATTTGTTCAACCTCTCAAGGTTCTTTGGTTTCACTCATTTGTCAAAGAAGCAACATAGTTTTACTTCTTCTCTTCCTCTTCTGTTTCTCTCCGGTGCCATCCTTATATCTCGGGACGAGATCCTCTTGTAGTGGTGGAGTGTTGTAACGCCTCGAGACCGTTGCACAAGGTGTCTTCCAGTTATTCGCTATTGTTGCCTTGCCTTTTCTTGCATGTTGCATCTTTCCATGTCATCATCCGCATTGCATCTGCATGTTTTCGAAACTTGCATCCGTCCGGTTTTCCCCAGTTCCTTCCGTTGTCCGTTCTGAGACCAGACACACTCGCACTCCCCCGCGGCATGTCCGAAATATTATTTTATAAGTGGCCAAAAAATGTTCTCGGAATGGGGTGAGAGTTGGCGTGCGGTCTTGTTATAGTGTAGGTACACCTCCTGCCAAGTTTCATCGCATTCGGAGTTCGTTTGATGCCCCAACGGATAACTATAGCGGCAGTATAGCCGGTCTATCGTCGGACGTTTTCGGTCTCCGGAAACAGCCGCCGAGCTGCATTCCTCCTCTTCCCTCGCAGAACACCTCCTCTCTACACAACCCACTATCCTCACCGACAGCCTACCTACCCCTTCTCGTGTTCGGAGCCTTCCGATGGTGATCGCACGGTCCGAAAACCCCTCCTAACCCCTCAAACCCTAGCCCTAGCTATAAAAGGAAGCCTCCCCTTCGCCGTTCCTCCTGCCCCGAGTTGGATGAGGAGCTCCCGGTCGAGCTCCTGGTGCCGCCCGTCCCCGTCCTCACCAGCGGCCTTGCCGGAGCCGTCACCGGAGATCTCCTAGGCCAGACCCTGCCGCCCTACTTCTACTTCCCCTACCTGTCTTCTTCTCCTCCATCCTCTCACATCTCCCTCTCTCCTGTTCTACAGGAACCACCGCCTCCATTGATGAGCGCGAGTCGAGCTCGCCATCGCCGGGTCTCCACCACCGCCACCGAAAACGGACGGATCAGGCGGATCCCGTCCGGATCCACTCGTTCTCGTCCTTGCCCACCTTGCCCCGTCGCCGTCCTCACCGGACAACCGCTGCCGTAGCGCCCTTCGCCGTCTGTGCGTGCGTGCGAGCACACACACAACCACCGTGTTGACCTCGCCAGCAGGCCTTCCAGCGCCAGGTGGGCCAGCCTCCACTCTAGCCGTGGAACAACGCCCATCTTTGCTTCCCCTTCAACTGGCTGGCCTCCCCTACACCAGCTGGGCTTGGCCCAATGTGAGTGAGGGAGTCCTGGATTAGGGGTCTCCGGACAGCCGGACTATATCCTTTGGCCGGACTGTTGGACTATGAAGATACATGGTTGAAGACTTCGTCTCGTGTCCGGATAGGACACTACTTGGCGTGGAAGGCAAGCTAGGCAATACGGATATGTATATCTCCTCCTTTGTAACCGACCTTGTATAACCCTATCCCCCTCCGGTGTCTATATAAACCGGAGGGTTTTAGTCCGTAGGACATCATACAATCATACCATAGGCTAGCTTCTAGGGTTTAGGCTCTTTGATCTCGTGGTAGATCAACTCTTGCAACACTCATATCATCAAGACCAATCAAGCAGGACGTAGGGTATTACCTCCATCAAGAGGGCCCATACCTGGGTAAACATCGTGTCCCCTGCCTCCTGTTAGCATCTGCCTTAGACGCACAGTTTGGGACCCCCTACCCGAGATCCGCCGGTTTTGACACCGACATTGGTGCTTTCATTGAGAGTTCCACTGTGTCGTCCTCATAAGGAGGATGGCTCGCCTCGTTGTCAAGAACAACATCCCCTCTGGGGGAGCCCTGGCTGTAGGCCAAACTCTCCGACTAGGCGGCTTCGTCATGACCGCCCACTTGGCCGCGGCACCGACAATGACTTCTCGGGTCATTGAAAATGGCCTCCACATCGGCTCGAAATTTGCCGAGAAGATGGATACAATGGAGCTCTCCTCTTTGAACGAGCTCTTGGATTGCGTCGCCGCTCGGGGAGTCACTACAGACTATGATCGGATCGGGCTTAAACCCGACCAAAGGGAGATTAACTCTCCGCCGGTCACCCATCAGATAGCGGTGGTGGAGGAGCAATGCGGTGATTCTCCTTCTATCCTGAGGACGAACTATGTCCGGATTCCCGAGCTCCCTGAGCCGGATACTCGCTCACGGGAGGACACCGCCCTAATCCTAAATCCAGAATCAGGCCACATACCGAACCCACAGGGCCACATCCCGGAGCCCGAAGTTCCAAGATTGGAAACTCCCCTACCCCGGGATCACAGATTGGGTCAAGGTCTGGACTTAAATCCACCCACCCACCCAAATACAAACGATCTTTCCCACATTAGACAAGCGCCCCAAGAGACAGGACATCACTATTGGGCCAGATTCCTCCTTGTAATGAACAAGGTCAAGGACTGTCACGGGGAAGATGCAATTTCATTCTTTTGCAACAATTGCACGGGCAAGGGAGTCCTCAACGCCATAAGTCGTCGTGACATAGCACACTTCGCTGACTTGGCGGCCATAGTACAGAAATACTGTGCGATGGAAAGTGCCTGGAAAACCTAGATGCAATTTTGGGATAATCCGGCTCTGACAAAACCCCCAGTCCGAACTAAAATGGTGCACTCTCATAAGTTGCCAAACTCAATTACAAAGAAGCAAAAGCCCACTACAGGGCGTGGAACTGTATTGGAGGGATGGCTTAACGGGCCATGCAAAATCCATAGTACAGTGGATACCATATCAACACACAACCTTAGAGCATGTTGGGTACTCCGGCAGGTGGCCAAAAGCGGTGAGGATCTTCTCACCCAAAATACCTCAGAGCACCTTCCCACGGATAACAATACAGTATTAACGGTCTTCGAGACCTTCGCCTCAAATAATAGGCATAAGCGAGCACTCCGCAGCCTTGCCGAAGTCTGCCACATGGCAGCCATAAATCCATGGAGTGACACGGCTATCACCTTCAATGCCAGTGACGAACCTAAATTCCGAACAGCCCGAGCACCAGCCGCTTTGGTCCTCAGTCCAATTGTGGACGACTTTCGGCTCACTAAGGTGCTCATGGACGGCGGCAACGGGTTAAACCTCATTTATGAGGAAACTCTCCAAAAAATGGAAATAGACAGCAACCGTATTGAGAAATCAGTACAACCTTACGATGAATCATCCCAAGTCGGGAGGTACGTTGCGCTGGGAAAATCACACTCGATGTGGTATTCGGCACTCCGGAGAATTACAGGTCCGAAGAAATTACATTCCAAGTGGCCCCGTTTAGTAGCGGATACCATGCCCTTCTAGGGAGGGAGGCATTCATGATTTTTCTAGCCATACCCCATTACGGGTACATGAAGCTGAAAACGCTCGGACCCAATGGAATCATCACTCTATATAGTGATCCTCTAGAGTCGACCTGCAGGCATGCAAGCTTGAGTATTCTATAGTCTCACCTAAATAGCTTGGCGTAATCATGGTCATAGCTGTTTCCTGTGTGAAATTGTTATCCGCTCACAATTCCACACAACATACGAGCCGGAAGCATAAAGTGTAAAGCCTGGGGTGCCTAATGAGTTTGCTAGTGATCCAGACACAGCAATCCACGCCGAAAACAAAACAGTCGCATTGACCCTCGAGGCATTATCTGAAGCCCTTGCGACCAAGGAATTAAGTGCACTGCGCTCCACAGTGGACATGGATGATGTGATACTTGGCAAGAGATCCAAGTCCACCTCTTTTAAACCAGTGGATGAAATAGTCAAATTCCAAGTCCATCCAATGGACCCTACAAAAAACAGCCTCCATCGGGGCACAGTTAAACCCCGCCATGGACGCCGCACTACGAGAGTTCCTGCGCGAGAATTGGGACATATTCGCCTGGCACCCCTCAGACATGCCAGGAATCCCACACAGGCTGGCCGAGCACAGCCTCAATATTCTAAAGGGATTCAAGCCGATCAAGCAGACTCTTCGGCGTTTCTCTGAACCTAAGAGACAAGCTATGGGAGAGGAACTAGCCAAGTTATTTGTAACATCCCAAAATTCTAAATTTTGGAATGTTATAATAAATAGATTGATTGTTTGATTGTTGTGTGATTGATTGAGTGAAATACGAAACTTTTTGAAAGTTAAATGAGAGGGAATAAAAGGACTTTCCCAACCTTTCACCTTTTGCATTTTGATCTCTGTGAATTCAAATTCTATTCAAATAGCAAACCGCTTGACGAGAAGAATGAGCATGTACAGGAAGGCAGACTCCATTTATTTAAAAGTATAATGAAGACTGGTTGTAGATAGAACCTGGAGTTATGAGTCTCTTCACTAGATGAAGGTAAAAAATGGATTTCAAAATCCTCCTAGGAGGAAGAAGCCTTTTGAAGGCACTCACACTGGAATTGTGCTCAGCAGAGCGAACGGCCAATGAATACATGGGGTCGTTAATCAAGATAAAAATGAACTTCTTCGAGAGATATACATGAATGAAAAGGTAGAAGTTCAAGTGAGTTGGGAGTTCAAAGGATCGATATTCCAAAGTCGCTCTCTCTGTGATATCTCATTTTGTGCAGATTTGGAGACGTAAGTTATTCTACCTGACGTGTGTGGTCTCATTTAAATGCAGATATTATTTTTCTCGCAACAATAGGAGATATAGTACATATGGAGCACGTGCACAATATGAGAGGCGTAAGACGTGCATTAGGGTAACATGATTCACTACATCAGAAATTTGGAGATAAATAAATTTGAAGTCATTTTGGTATTTTTTTATAATGTTTTTTATTGGATTTATTAGACCAGTAGCACTCTTTGATTTATCTGAATTTGTGTGAATTTTATTTAATGCTAGGAAAATGTTCATGTCGTAGAAAATCTTTTTCTGAAAATTTTGATTATATCTATATGCCTATATAATATTTTTAGTTAGTTTGTTATTATTTGTTTAGTTTATGTGAGTGCTTTTAGATATTCTCCCAAAACATGAGAATAAGAGTGTTTAAGAACGTATAAGAACTTCCGCTCTGACATGAGGGTTGGTGGTCTCGGCTACTTCCGGCCTCGAGAGTAGATCGACGCGCAGCCCTTTCTTCAAATAGGCCTCAGCTAGTGGGCCCCAGTGCCGCACATGTGTCGACGTATGGACTCAAACGGGCCAGCCTTTTCAAAAAAATAGGCCTCAGTTGGGCCATGCCATGTGTCGACGTATCCATAGGCGCCTTCGGTCCAATGAGTGGATGACATCTGTCCCAACAGTGAGCCGACACGTGGTTCCTCTGGCCATTGAGAATTTTACATGTGGAAAATCCCCATTGGTCCGGGCTATTAACGGGTTATCAGATCCAAACTAGAACCCGATAGCTTAACGGCGACCCGTTACGGTGGATGTCACGTGTCGGTTACCCTTGACGAAAGACAATTCTATGACGTGCGATTTATTGTCATGGAAGTGGACACTTCCGTGATGATAATTTTGGTAATGTCATGGAACACTTCTACGACAACAGGTATGACTATCTTGATGTCATAAAATGTCATGGATGTACATGCATGACAGAAAACGTGACCAACTGTGACAAACACGTATCATCACGGAAGTGTAGTTTTTTTGTAGTGCGAAGTAGCACATAAACTAGGGTTTAAGCTTCTGTCACTCTAGCAACCCATCATCTAATAACTACTCCACAATGCATTCCCTTAGGCCCAAAGATGGTGAATTGCCATGTAGTCGACGTTCACATGACACCACTAAGGGAATACCACAACATCTCTCATCAAAATATCGAACACATATCAAGTTCACTAACAGTCACTCCATCAAAATAGCACGACACACAAAAAAAAATATCAAGTTCACATATTACTTGCAACATGAACTTCTCTCATGGACTCAAGAACGAAAGTAACTACTCACAAATGATAATCATGCTCAAGATTAGATGGGTATTAAATAGCATAATGGATTTGAACATATAATCTTCCACTAAATCAACCATATAGTAATCAACTACAAGATGTAATCAACACTACTAGTCACTCACAAGTACCAATCTGAGGTTCCGGTACAAAGATTGAACACAAGAGATGAACTAGGGTTTGAGAGGAGATGGTGTCGTTGAAGATGTTGATGGAGATTGACCTCCCAAAGATGGGAGGGTTATTGGTAATGACGATGGTTTCGATTCCCCCCTCCGGGGGGGAGTTCCCCCGGTGGAATCGCTCCATCGGAGGGTAAAAGTGCTCCCGCCCAAGTTCCGCCTCGAGACGGTGGCGCTCCGTCCTGAAAGTCCTCTACTTATTTTTTCTATGTCAGAAGACCTTAAGTACTAGAAGATTGGCACCGAAGGTGGGCCGGGCTAGCCACAACCCACCAGGGCATGCCTGGGGGGCCTAGCGTGCCCTGGTGTCTTGTGGTCACCAAGTGGCCCCCTCCGGTATGCTCCAATATTTTTCATATATTCCAAAATAATTCTCCTTAAATTTTCAGCTCATTTGGAGTGTGCGGAATAGGTAGCTCTGACGTAGCTTTTTCAGGTCCAGAATTCCAGCTGTCGGCATTCTCCCTCTTTGTGCAAACCTTGCATATTATGAGAGAAAAGGCATTAGAATTACTCCATAAAGCATTTTATGCATAAAAACATTATAAATAACTATAGAAAACATGATGCAAAATGACGTACCGGTATAGCATGCACTCTAGATCAATAACATAGCACGGAGTCTTTTTGTCTCAGTAGTAGGACATTATGTTGTCTATTCTTATAACAATAAACGCTGACACTCATGACTCTCACAAGATCTGGGACTTTATGATAGATGGATGTTTTTATAACCATGCTGCATAACCATACACACATGATCAAGATTGCTTAAGCATAGTTCATATAGATCTCAGAAACAGTAAAGTTTCGTAAGAAGAAAAGCGTCACCATTGCGTGAGTCTCAATTTTAGAATTTCTTTTTCACTCATCATGTTCGGAGATATGCAATACCATCCATGTGCTTTGAAAGGTCAAGGTGCATGGATCCTATAACGATAGAGGTGATTATAGTTGTTATTATTTCTACAGTTTAGCCCCGCTTAGATTCATGTCAAACGCAAGTTCCATAAGGACAAGGGTAATAGATGGGCATGGTCTTGAAATCCGTTATCTGGTGTATATCATGTGTAGCTCGTTAGTAGCGGAAAAAACAATATCCCCATCTAAGGAACAAAGGTGAGATAATTGCTTCGAAGACAATGCATTATCATCAACATATATGAATGCCCATAAGAAGCGCAACGAGAATGATCCTTTCTATGTAGCTCATCTTTAATTGTTTCTCGTAGTATAGATCAATTTACCATTCCCCTTCCTTAATGAGTATGTCTACAACAATCCTAAATCGTGTGTATATTATGATTAAGTGATCTCTTAGAAAATTCTGATGATATGCCTAGCATTCATCTTAGAGACATTTACATTCAAAACGCAGATGAAACATGACATCTCGTTGCACATATCATCTCCTTATCATGAGCTATAGTTTTGTAGTTGCATCGTAGTGACGAGTTGCATCATCGATTGTCTTGGGTTAAGGGTCATAATTCAGTTCTGAATCACATCTTCAGCTTGCTCTTTGATTCCGGCACCTATAGAACTTGTGCGCTGACTGAGGTGAGGCACCACCAAATTCATGCACTATATTAGGTCTTGAATGCTAAGCTCCACTGTTTGTAAATAACTTTGGTGTCTGATACATAGTGAATGGGCAATGAGAGGTACTCACTATATTAATCTTGTGCTGACATAAAGTGAGACTAATGCCCTTGAGATCATCGAGTGTATATCCAATAGCAACAAGATGCTTCCTTAGAGTTTTAAGTAATCTCTTTTCTTCATGCTCTGAAAGGTTAGCATTGATAATAACAAGATATATCTTCTTTCCATCAATATAAGCATACTTTGATGTATAGGTAGTTCCTTTAATTCAAACACTGGGTCACTCTTAGGGGAAGGTGGTCCCCAAGAGTTTCAACAGGCAAATTATGATTAAGGATAGGTGATTCTTTAAAGAATATCTCATCTATTTCATTTGTTTTATTCATATGCATATCATTTTCATGGTCTAGCAAATATTGTTCTAAGGGATCGGTAGGAGGAACAACAATAGAAGCAAGACCAAGGATTTCATCTTTACTAGATAATTCTTTCTCATGCGGTTAGTTCTATGAACTTAGAGAAATTAAACTCATGAGATACATCACCAAACTTAGCTCTAACCTTTTCTTAGTAACACAATCAAGATACCGCTATTACGGTATTGGGTCAAGAGTGAAAGTCCTACCAAATTATAATTGATGACAACACATTTCATCTTGTTATGATCCCAAGTACTAACAAATCAGTAGTGGTATTTTCTTATATACTTACCAAGAAGTCGTTCTAACCATGGTTCGAAATCCCATGTGGTGAAAATAGCGCATTATATTGCCGCTATATTGCACGAGCATATAATGGTGACTCGCATTTTTAAACGTGTCTTTGGTAATTCAGTAGGGTTCGTATGGCAATATAGTCATTGACTTCCATTAGAATTGACAGAGATAAAAAGTGAGAAATTGTTAATTAATGGTTAAATACACCTATATAGCGATCGCTGAGCCACCATATCAGCTTATAATACACACCATCTGAGATTAGGACTCATGGATGAGGCAACTGGGGTATGTCAATTTTAACACAGAGATTGACATGCCCATAATGCTATAACGTATCTTGGTTGTCCGAACTCTATGGGTATTAATATTTCGTTCATCACTATGCTGTATCAGGTTTAGGCAATTTCGACGCCAGCCTATGAGCCAGAAGTTAAATAACATGGTCATCATATTATCATCCAAAGATTCCCTTAACATGTGGAAACTATTAGGGTCCCACCTTGTATTCTTCTTTCATCGTGAATATCTCGCTTCAGCGGTTCACTTCAAGGGGTCTTCTCATAAGGGATCATGATGGGACTATTATTCATTTTATTACAACATATGTATGACTATATCTGTGCGATAGATGGCATGCACGATATGACACTTCCTAAGTCATGATGGGGGATCAATAGAGGCTATTCAGTTGACAGAATAATGTTATAGATGCAAGACAGGACAGCTGGGCAAACTCTTCTCAGCACCGATTTGTGGAAGACAATATAGGAGCCTATGTTTATCTTTGGTAGGCTGTTAATGGAATGGTTAGTTGCAAATTTTCTCAATAGGTGGGATGAACTTAAACGCACTTCTCTCGCGCACTTACGGATGCATTACACCTATGACGATTCGATGACAGAGGAGTGTGCATACCCAACACAAAAGTAGCTACAGTCTTAGGAGTCAAGTTCATATTTGGTATAAGTAGGAAAAATATCATGCTCTGCAATAGACACACTAGTGATCTTCGGCAGGATCCACTATCATAACCAGATACTCAATCAATTACACTACTCGCAGACTTCGCGCTAAGCACATTCTGTAGGATCGCGGAGAAGGAGTACATCCTGATTGTCTTGCATAGGTGTGTGCACAAGTTGAGACTAATATATTCTCTACGAAGTCTGGGCACCATTTGAACATTCTGATTAGTTATATATCGCTATTAGCGCGTGAAGTCCGAGCTAGAAGAAGTATCGGATCATGGACATCTTGAGTGGGTTAATCGATTACGTAATACTTAAGTCGAGCAATAAGATTATTGAAATGATCGTTTCTCTGAGAGCTCATGATTGGGATCATGATGTGCCTCGTGCAATTGTATACAATTGTTGAAATAGCTCCTCATAACGATTTGTGACTGACTTGTTATATAACTTTTATACTCTTTGCTTACGAAGGGCTATAAGAATATATGATATGTTTAATTAATTGGGATTGAGTAACTGAGATTGTCACCTATGAATTCTCACACATGATTCGCACAAAGGATATCCTCATACTGATTTGTCATTGTTCTAACCCACGTTAATCATATATCCTTCTAGAGCATGTCAAGTGATCAGTAAAAACTCTGGCACATTTTCGCAAAAACTTATAAACTCACATCATGTCTGTCCTGTACCGCATGCCGATTGTATACAGGGGCAAGATAGCCATATATCCGCTATTTCTGATAAGTCTCGCATCCTCGAGGCAATAATTTCTGCATGTTCACGAGCTTTACGTCCAATTTCCTCACATAGATTAAGTGCATATCAGTGATCAGTACCTCAGAACTGATGGGGTGTGAAGTGCACGCATCGTAGTGTCCTTAGGTCAATAAGGTAATCAGAGTGGTCTACCATCGAGCAAGGGAGAATACTGTGAGATGGTGGTTGCAAATGATAGTCGGATGTTGCTCACCAGCAAGGTATGTGCATGCTCAAGTTGCATTTAACGACGAGAGACAGTAGGCGTGAGGAGATATGAGGTAGGTTTTTAGTAGGCGAGAGATTCTCTGGAGCACTCAAGCTTCTAAGTGTCGCGTTGGTAGGTATGATAAGTTCAGCAGTTCCATCTTTTAATAGCAGAGGAGAAAGATTCCGCGATACAGATTCTCTATTCTATAGATAATCGATTATGTAGTACTCTCTCGCGCTAGTGGGGAATATTGGGAAGGATTAATAGTGAGGTTTAGTTTCACTACTGCTGCTTACTATGGTTGGATGGATTTCAACTGGTCAGATTTAGCATGTGATTACTTTGATAATATACTTAATTATGCGTGGGTGCTATATAAATCCTCGGATGCGTACTGTTGGTGTGGTCAGCCCGTTATCATTTCTGCCGCAAATCACACATGCGGCATACTTATGATTACACACTTAAGCAGCAGAGACTTGATCCATTCGGGTTCGGTCGTACAATATGGTATCGAAGAGGAGCATGTTTGACCTTATTAGGTCCCTCTTGCAGTAGACCATGTGACCACTCAATCGGAGGAAACGTGAGACTATAAGGAACTTAACCTGAAGCTGACATATGGACCTCTCCACATAGGAAGAAGTTTCCTCTATAAACTGTCATAACTGAATTAACATAATTATCTAGGGTTTCATGCTATATTACACTGGTCTCTCCAGCATTCTACATCTCACCTTATTACTCTCTTCTCTTCTGGAGCCTTGATTCACAAATATTCGCCCTTCTACGCTTGGAGACCCATCAAGTTATGCCGTGGAACCTTTCTTCCGGTTCGCTCTCTGTTTGAACTGATGCCACACGCACACTAACAGAGGAGGATGTACCAGGCACTATGATTAGTCATAGACCACTCCACAAAAAAAGTACAAAGTAATATGGGACAACTAATTGTACCAGAATCGGAATGAATGAGGATTTAACCGTATATTCAGTAAATGAATGGAAACTACAACGGTTGAAAGCCGAAGACAAGTAGAATTTGAAGGCTCTGAAGAATTCCCAGATTTTTATGAAGGCTACCTTTATGGAACTTGGCAGACTATGGAAGTTGTCAATACCCGAGATCAAGGAGTATCGGAGAAAAACCGGAGCATGGAGAGTTAAAAACTCAAAGTTTTGTCAAGAAAACCCTAAGGCAGGAGATATCAACTGGCAAGATAGCTCATGGCAATGACAAGGGCAGAAACACGGTTATCCGTGTTGTCATCACCATTGATACTGTGGTCACCGAGCTGAGCTAAGCATGCATATGCATGGAAGGATTAAATGGTAGACGGCTGATGGAGCACCTATCAGCAAGATGAAGTTTTAACCTTAGCGGGTGTATCACCAGGATCTGGAGTAGTACATCAAGAGGTTTAAAATGGAGCTCCAGGAAGTCGTATTAGACAAGGGAGCATTTCATGAGGAACTCAGGATCCTGAAGATGAGAGTAGCCAAGCTGGAGGAGCTACAACCTCGAGATATCGGAGAATTGTCAAGAACTAAAGGACAGTATGACCATGGTTCATGTGAAGGATGTTGAAACCAGAAGTTTGAAATGCAACTCCGGAATATTAAAGTATGTCATGAGAGATTTCACGTCAACAGAGATTGATCTGGCAAAAGAACTTGAGAAAGACAAGCATGATCGGAAGAAGCCATTGGAGGCATGAACAAGGCTTCAAGAGTTTGGAGACGTTGAAGATTTATTGACCTTTAGAAGACCAAACCCCTGTTATATACCTACGTTAGATGCGACGTTTGTGAGCTGTCATTTGTTTGATGTTTTTCGACAGCCACAACAAAAATCTATCTTTCCAAAAAAAATTGTTTGTGTCGTGTGTATCCCTTTCTATCTCTCTTATCTCACCCCAAACCCATGGACCCAATAGAGGATGAATGGAGATGAGCTTGTATTTTCGGGACCAATGAGTCAATTGGAGACAGACCAATGGATTCAGAACATGGAGGATCACATGGAGAATAACCCTATAGTTGGACATGATATGACCCAGCATGCTCTTCTGTGCTTTGAAAGAGGTGCTGCTACTTGGTGGAGGATGTATCAAACCATCAATGGATGGCAAGGAGTAACCACTTGGAAAGAATTTAAGTTGGCATTCCCAAAGTCTCAGTTTGTGTCCCAGAAATTGAAGCCTTATGGAAAGGATATGAAGAAACCTTGTGCATGCAAGATTTGTGGAGAAATTGGACACACCCATAAAGAACACAAGGATGAGTGCCCTAATTGTGAAGGAATTCACCTAGTTGAAGAATGCCCAACTAGGCAGATTACTTGTTTCTTGTGTGAAGGGACTATCCACTGTCTTGCTTAGTGTCACATTTACCCCATGGTACAACGAACCCTCCAGCAGAAGAAAGAAGTAATGAAAAGAGCCCTTATGGAAAGTTTAGAAGAACCTGTGATGAAGGAAGATGTGGAGGACACCCCCAAAGAAGAGCCAATTAAACCCTACACCAAGTCATGCTATTCATGTGGAGAAGAAGGACACATCTCCCAAAATTGTATGAATGGGGATCTAGTAGAATTCCCGACGGAGGAAGTAGAATATGACCCACAAGAAATAGAAGCCCTGATTGGAATGGAAAAGTCCAGGAAGAGAAACCGATTGGATTCCAGGAAGGACCTGAGTCATATCACCTGTTACAAGTGCAAGGAGTCAGGGCACTACCTCAACAGTTGCCCAAAAAGGAAACCTCGAGACTTGTCAGAAGTAATATGTTTTAGTTGTAACGGAGCAGGGCACTTTGCCAGTGAATGCCCCAAGGAGAAGGAAACTGGTGCTAGATAGTTGAGTTTGCAACAAAAGTAATGGAGTAGTAGAAGTGAGAACATTTTCTTGAGGTGTTGAGTTGAGACATGTAATGGAAAAGCGAGAGATTGTAATTAATTGAGAGTGAATAAAGTTGCATCATTGGTACTGATATGGATTTTATGAGTTTTTACTCTATGAAGAAGGATTTTGACCATTTTGGGGATAAGAGAAATATGGTCTATGGAAGATTTGTGCATTTTAAGGGTGGTAGTACCCTGTAAAGAACCCTTGACTCTTGGAAAAGATAAGGATACTCCACTGAGTGGATTTCGGACAAAATGAATATGAGTTTTGTCTCGATATGTGCGATACCCCAAGAGTGTGTGGGATGAAGTTGGAGACGTCAGTTGTTTGGACCAAATGTGATCAAGGAGTCAGAAGAGAATGTTAAGTTGATTCGAGATAGACTGAAGGTAGCTCAGTCCAGGCAGAAGAGTTATGTAGACTCAAAAACCTCAAGGAGGTAGTATATGAAATTGGAGACAGAGCATGTCTTCATGTGTTCCCTCTGCGAGGAGTTAAACGAATTGGAGTTAAGGTAAAGTTAGCCCGAGATTTGTAGGACCATACCGAGTTTTGGAGCGTATGAGAGAAGTGGCCTACAAGTTTGAGTTACCCGAAGGACTGTCAGGAGTTCAAGATGTGTTTCATGGTTCCCAGTTGAAGAAGTGCCATGCAGAGATGGCCAATATTCCCATGTAAGGACGCTTGACCACGGAAAGGATAATGATGTTCCACGAAGTGGAATATGGACTTCATAAGTATAAGTTTTTATCTTGGTATGTTGGATACCCCAAGAATATGAAGAGATGAATTACTATTGGATATAAGGGTAGTATGATGTCGGAAATATGGATCAATGGAAGCTCCATGATGAGTCTGAGTAAACATGTCCTAGTTTGGTGCCAATAGAAGGAAGAAGACAATACAATTGGATGGATTTAAGAATACCAGGAAGTTGGAAGATGGAATAATGATAAGTTGCCCAATGATAAGTTCAAGGATTACAAGTGACGAGATGGGCCATAACCCACAGGCCCCAGGACCTGCAAGAAGCAAGCACATTCTTGCTGAAGGAAGAACCCTGGAAGAGGATATACCTTTGTCGACAGACAATCTTATAGGATTTACGCAAAACTTGAGAGTTGTGAAGGAACGATAGATGGTTGTTTGGCTTGCAGAATCTATGGATTTATCCGAACTTGGTTCGTCGACAAGAGAAATTCTGCAATGCTTGTGAGGATGACCGAGTGTTAGAATGCGAGATTCGCTAAACGGTATACAAGGTAATGATTTGGGTGCGGGATGGATTGATCACCATACCGACTTACTCTTATTATTCGCCTTGCTATATGGGATGGTAAATCTGAGTGACTTGCCTATAGTAGAGAGACGATGATATTAAACCTTGTTAAACCTTAGAATGGTATAATAATTTTTTTTCCCTGTACACGGCAGCTTTTTGCCAACCGTAGGTTATACGGTGAGGATCAACCCAGACCCATTTCCTGCAGGAGAAACCATAAATTGTTGACCACCATGAGATATTGATAGTTGTTTAGTAATGGCGGCAGACCCGTCAGCTAAGAAGACCCAGTCTCGGAATAACCTTACCAAGATGAAAGGATAGAAAAATTGTGGTAAGGTTATGCCACTACCGGAAGAGCCTGGATAAGGAATTATCCTGAAGATCTAAAAAGACCGACCCTGTCAAGAATAAGGATGGAGTATATGAGTTTTGATAGAACCGTAACCATGCTTCTAAGGGTGGTAGCACCCCAGACCCCTGTGATGATTGATGGATTTTTGAGGAGACCCCCAAACCCTAACTTTTTCTTGCTAGCCTCTCCGAATCACGAGGACGAGATTCATTTAAGGGTGGTAGGTTTGTAACATCCCAAAATTCTAAATTTTGGAATGTTATAATAAATAGATAGATTTGATTGATTGTTCGATTGATTGTCTGAAAGTGAGTGAATTCAAAACTTTTGAAAGTTAAATGAGAGGGAATAAAAGGACTTTCCCAAACTTTCATATTTGCTTTCTGATCTCCATGAATTCAAATTCTTTTCAACACAAAACCCTAGAGAGAAGATGACATGACTTCTTCCATTTAAAATGAAAAGGGTGTTTGAAAAATATTTGAATTCCATTGGGAAATATTTTCCACTTCAGAAACTTTATGCAACTCAATGATTTTCATGAGAGAAGATAAAATGACTTCTTATTATGAAATATGAGTTGGGAGTTTCAAAGGATCAATTTCAAGTCCTTTTGGAATTAATTTTCAATTTGGATTTATTTGAGTTTTATTCAAATTATTTTTCTCCAAAAATAAAATATATGGAAATTAGGGTAACATGATTCCCTACATTAGAAAATTGGAGAAAAATTAATTTGAAATCATTTTGATATTTTTAAAATGATTTTAGTTGGATTTTAATAGACCAGTAGCACTCTTTGTTTTATCTGAATTTGTGTGGATTTTATTTGAAATTATAAAAATGTTCATGTCGTAGAAAATCTTTTTCTGAAAATTTTGATATATAATATGCCTATATTATATTTTATTTATTTTTGCTTTTATTATTTTATTTGTCTGGAAAACGTAAAAAAAAAACTTTCCCCGACTGGGCCGGCCCAGCCAACCGGCGAGGCCAAGGTCCAGCCCCGGGCCGCCTTCCCCGTCATGGCCGACCGGGACTCCACCAGAGTCCGGTGCCGACACGGCTCCGGCCGGCCCCTCGCCCACGCCACGGAGCCGCCCCGCCCCCATAAATGCGCCGGCCCTGCCGCCCCTCTCTCTCTCCTCGCTGCCCCGCTTCTCGCCGCCGCCTCGAGCCGCATCGCGCCGCCGCCGCTGCCAACCACCAACGCCGGAGCTGCCCGCGCCATGCCCCTCTGCTGCCTCGCCGCGCGCCGCCTCGCTGCCGCTTCTGCTGCCTCGCCGGGCACCGCCCCGCCTCTGCTGCTCGCCGCAGCCGCCCCGCGCCACCCTACCCCGCCGCGCTCGCCGGAGCTGCCTCGCCTCGCTCGCCGGAGAGCTACCGGGAAACCGCCGCCGCTACCGGTTTATTTCGCCCGAGCCAGTAAAAGCCGCCACTTTTCTTTCGGTTTTATAAAACCTAACCCTAGATCGGTTTTCTATAGAAAACCAGATCTGTTTTTTTTGTTTTGTTTAGTTATGTAGTGAACGTTTACTGTTTAACCCTTCGCAGCGAACGAATTTGTTCGTTAGCGTTCGGTAACGAACGTTTGCAATTTAGTTTTTTTTCTTTTTCTATTTTAATTTCGGCCAGGGACTTATATGTGAGGAGTTTTCTTTACAGTTTAGTCCCTGAACTTCAAACACTCGTAACTTTTTGCTCGTTAGTCCAAATCCAACGAAACCAATGCCCACGTCTTCGTTATGATCCCCTCTATCCGGATAAACAACTTAAACATGTTTTTGAAAAGTTTAAAATTTGAATTAGATCAGATTTGAATTCAAACTTTGTTTGATCATAACTTGAGTTTCATAACTTCGATTTAGTTGATTCTTTTTGCAATCGAAGCTCTTGACCTAAACATTCTGATAAGGACAAATTCACAGAATTTTGGTACTATTAGAAATTGTTTTATGTTGCAAGAGTTATTTGCTTGGTTTTGAAGTTTTCTGAACCGTCTTCTTCGTTCTTTCTGATCTTTTGAGTGATTGCTTATGTGTGGCTACTATTGCTTGCTTACGATAGATTGACCGGAGTGTGACGAGTAGATCTATCAAGAGTTTTGAGTGCGAATCATCTTCATCAACATTGCAGGCAAGTTCACACTTTGATCATACCTTTTCTACAACCCATGTTTTATTGCATTAGATCAATCCTCTCACATTGCATGATTAGGATCTAATTAAATTGTGGGATGGGAAGTAGATGAGGTAGTACCTATTACCTGTATTATTATGAAACCTTTGGGAGTTACTTCTACGTTTGCTTATTATGCCATGCTATGCTAGTAGACGTGGATTGGGTGAGTGATATCCATGACAGATGTGAGTTGATAA